>NC_056735.1:825266714-825304214 GCF_019279795.1 Protopterus annectens | reverse complement strand
ACTAATGTATGCAATTGAATTGAGAACAAAGATAATGTAAGTAATTTCAAATGGACATTATGTGCAGTTACATAATGTTACTGAAAATACTCGAGTATATCCTCCAATATATAGTTTTACGCACAGATATACATCGTACCTAGATTATAGCATAATAAGATGTACATTTCCTTCAATTATCATATGTAATATTTGAATGGAATGACCTGTACAATTGTTTTAGATTGTCTATTTGTTGTTTTCAAATAATATTATCGTCATGACTAAGACATACAATGTAGCTGTTTAAAGTTTTGCATTCTTTGATATGACTGTCAGAAACCAGCATGTAAAGTAAATAATTGATTAGATCAGTACATATATTAAATTGCATTAGAATGGTACAATGCACTGCATTGTTATGATGTAGGGATACATAATGATGTTGTGTACAGCAGGTATGGCAACACTAGAAAAATAAATATGTCCAGTGAATGCAGTCTGGACAGTTTAAGTTCTAACTTGCTTTGGTTTCCCATGATACAGGCAAGGTCTTCCCAGGATGGCTAACTTTGCTATTTGAGAACTGCTGTTATAGGTCATACTCCCTAATGGAGTCGATGAATGGTCCTGCTTTGAACATTCCCATTCATGTAAAGAATCCTGCAGCAGTGATCCTTATGCTGTACATGTAGCATTATGTCATTATCCCCCCTCATGGGTTCAGGCACCTAGGCAGCATGACAGTTCCCTGTGGTACATTTGACTGGGGACATATGGCTGAAGTGACATTCAGCAACAGAGAAATATGGCTGTTTGCAAATTCCCTGTGGGCAAAGAGAAGCACACACTGCCATGCTCACAGCTTTAATAACCAAATGCATGGAGGCAGAAGAAGTAATGAGTGTTGTTCTCAGTGTACAGTGTGTACAGTACATATTTATGTAACTACAACATGTAGAAGTGTGCTACATCATGGAGGAAGTCCTGCAGTTACTGTAGTCACATTTATGTTCCAGTATGTGTTTTAGGTAATGTTCCCTAGATATTGTGAGGGGGGTTGTGGTCCATACACACCAGTTATAAAGGTACTGCCCATTGTGCACTGCATTTTTATTACCACTGATATGCCATCTGGCCAGCCTGCTGCCTATCATATTGCCTGATGTCTTATGTTCCCTTGGGGACCATGGACATTGTTTTCCCCCTGTGCATTTGGTTATTGAAGTTGTGGGCATGGCAACACATTCTTCTCTTTGCCCACAGGGAATTTGCAAACAGCCATATTTCTCTGCAGCTGAACGTCACTTCAGCGATGTGTCACCAGTCAACTGTACCGCAGGGAAATGTCTCGCTGCCTAGGTACATGAACCCATCCCTCATAATACAAGACGCATGAATAACAGGATCATTAATACAAAATAGGCTCCCCGCTTTCTTCTTCCACCCATTCCGAGTCTGGAATCACTACACATTTAATGGACTTCTTTGAGGCATCTTTATGCAGAGTATCACTCATCCATACAGTTGAGTTCTGATGTTCTGAGTATAAGAAGTAATAAAAAATGTGCACTTCAGATTGTTAGCATTCTAGTCTATCTGCATTAGCTGTGTGTTGCCTTTATGCTTTTGACAGATTTCCTGGCTTTTATCCTGTCAAAAGGGCATACGTTGGTGCAGTTTCTTGGTCATCCTTGTAAAGGCAGCCAGAAAAGTAACAAAAGCATCTCACAGGTCATTCTCCATTATAGCAGGAGGTCATTCTTACTGCCTTTGTTTGACAATGCAACCATGTAAGCTAGGGGATGTCTGGATGCAGAAAAACTTGGCTGAGGACTGCTAAGGACCGCTGTCCTTGTATGGCAGACATCCCATTCATGTAACGAATACTATAGCAATGATTGTTTTTATTAGAATATCTACATTTATGGTAAGATGCCACAACTAAAATCTAATGTTTGTGACAAACATGAACTGGCTGGTGTCAACTACTGAACATTACACCAAGCAACTAACACCATAGTCATATTTAATGTACCAACTACTTTTCTCATTTTATTTCCAAGAAATTGTGAAACTGGAAAAAGCAACACTGTCCAATGATGATTTTCTTCTAGCAATGAGGCAGGAACTGTGTACCTCTGTATGTTGAACTGAGTGTCTTTCAGCAAAGTTTAGTAGTGGTGCTAACAATATTAGAAATCATTATCTGTTACTGGGCAATAGGCACTAACACTAGACTAACACTAACTAAAGGGTTGTACATTGCCAGTATTTGCTAAATTAAAATATTGTGTGACTATATATTGAGGTTTTATTACATGAGACTCCAGAGGCACATGGGGCTTATGACCCCTTTGTGGCTCAGTGGTAATTAAGAAATATAACTAGGGCTAACACCAGCCACAACTAACCCCTTAAACTTAATGGCTTCAAAGGGCAGAAGGAAGGAGCTCTGATGGTGACCCATGAGGTTCAGTTTCCTTTAGCAGACCCAGTCCTTGAAGAGTCCACAAGGATTGCAAAGAACTAAATGGCATCTCTGCTTGCTCATTTATCTTGAAGGGAAAGCAGTGTCTTTTTTGCTCATGGCTACAAGCCCTCAATGCAGATCAGGAACTCCAACATACCTTTCAACCTCTTAGAGAAAGAAATCTGGACAAAGCCATAAATAAAAGTGGGACAAAGGCCTAAAAATGGGGACAATTTTTAAATATTGCTCTTACAAATTTAGAAAGTTGATAGAATAACAGATTTTATATTAGCATGAATTTTCTGAAGGATATAAAGTTTGAAACTCAAATGTCTGTCATTTTTTTCTAACTTTAATCTTTAATGATTTACACTAATTTGCAAGAAAAACACAATTTTATAAAAACACGGAGCAAAAATACGAGGTCAAAATCTGGGCATTCTGCAAAAATCTGTAGAGTTGAGAGGTATGAATTCCACACCTTTAATGTGGACTACGCATTATTTATGTAAGTAGGAGGGACCCAGTGTTGAATAGGATAGTGGGCATGCATAACAAAAAACTTCTACATTTGCCAGGGTGATGCTATGCTGTGTCACCCTGACTTCCTCTCCACCCACTCCCCAGCTGCTTTCAATAAGGATTTCCCCCATCTGTTGGGCACAAGTCTGTCAGGGCTAAACAGGACAAGTGCCAGGGGTATTATGGCAGAAAAACTAGGAGGAACTGTAGAGCAGGACTGATGGCACATGGTTGTGGATGGGAGATCAAAATTAAAATGCATTAAATTATACCAAGTTTTAAATAATGTCCCTAAGCTTCCCCTTCTGCAGCAGGACACAGCCTGCTCTAGGATGAAGTTGTGGGGGTCTGTGTCTAATAGCTCAACTGCAAAACAAGCAGAATGTGAATCAGAAAACAAAAATATGCAGGATGATATCTTATAGCCAACCTATGCTTTAAGCAGAGGTCTTGATGGTCCCCAGATAATAGAACATCTGAGAAACAAGCAAAGGGGGATTCAGTGAAGCAGGATGATATCTCATTGCCCACCCACTTTTTAAGCAGAGGTTGCAGAGGTCCCCAAATAAAAGCACACCTGAAAAACAAGCACAGGATTGACCAAATGTTAAGAAAAAAACAGTATGATATCACAATGCACACCTACATTATAAAAGGAAGCAGCAGGGGACTCAAATAACGTCTGGAGAAAAAAAAAAAAAAAAAAAAAACAGGGTGAACTGGAAAGCAACTAAATAGTAGCCGGACAATATCATAGTGCCCACCCATTCTTTTTAATAAGTGAACGGCTGTAGATTTCCCTTCATTCTCAAACTTCTGACTTCTGAAAGCAGTACAAATAAGCCCTCAATGCTTGCTTAAATATTGTTGCTATATTTAGTGCCTGCATAGAATTTTAAACTACCTCCCTATTGGCCATACATATAACTTACTCCAGTGATTGGGTTCTCTCCACTGGCCTTATAGTGCAGAGTAGAAGACCATATAGTTTGATTAGCATTCCCTGGTCAACCTTAACTCGTAATCTTCTTGAATTCCTCCAAGTCTTCCTCTTCTGCCCTTAATCCACAGTTCACTCACATTCCCACTCTATCTCTTCCTCACTTTCATGGGAATAATTACAGCAAATATGGCATTGCTTCTACCTTGTAGGATTAGGCTTCACTACCTCAATGATCATTTGCATTGATTACATACAAAACAACAAAGTAAGAGATCTTTTTCCACCTATCCTGTTTTCTTCCACCCACTGGTGGAGTGTTCTGCACAATATCTTACTACTCTGGTCTTTTCCCATTCCCTATTAGGTTCAAGGTGACCATTTTGTTACAGGATCTAAACTGGGACACTTGAGGGCCACTCCAGGAAGTCAGGTCTGCAGTCCCATTCTGCCGGCCCCCACAGGAGTGGAGATAGGGCCACCATGTCATCTCGCACCAGGGCTGGGAGGTTGGCCATCCATCCTTCACCTGGCACTGTGAGGATGCCACTTTGTGAATGGCCACCCAGGAGGCAAGAGGCCACATGCCAGGAGTGATGCATATTTGTTGGTGCTTGGCACCATAGGGGAGAGATTGAGGTGTGCAGCAAAAAGTGCAGAGATGGGGAGACCCAGTGCCATCTCCCCTGTAAGTTTGAAAGCCCTAGTTGCAAGGCAAAGGGGAGAACCAGTGTCACAGAAGTCTGGATGAGTGACTGTCTGAGGCTTCGTGGCCCAGCAGAGTTACATGAGGCTGGGAAGTTCACCTGAGAGGCTCCATGAGCGCCTGCAACACTCCATAATTTGGCAATAGTCAGGAGATATGTAACCCTGGAAAAGAGCTCTCTGTCCTGGTAGAAGTAGAAGCCCAGAGGGGGGGGTCTGTCCAGATGGAAGTCTGGAAGGGAGAGAGAGGTAGAAAGTGACTGGGACAGGACAGCTCCCACCTGGGTGAAGGGGTTATAGACCATGTCACCTGTGGGATGGAAGTCTAGAAGGGGGGGAGAGATGCAGATAGTCACATGGCTGGACACTGGAAGGGGGAGAGAGGCAGATAGTCACAGGACTGGGCAAGCTCCTGCCTGGGTGAGAGGGGGTCAGGCAGACCTCCCCACAATGGAAGTCCTTAAGGGAGTGCTGTGGTGGACAGCAGCAGGGCCTGGAGAGTGCCTGCCTGTGTGAGCGGGGTGAGGCATAGTCCCCCCAACTTAATGGAAGTCCTTAAGGGAGCAACTGGTGGACAGTGACAGGACCTGGAGAGCTCCTGTCTGGGTGAGAGGGGTCAGGCAAAGCTCCCCATGATGGAAATCTTTGATGAAGCACCAGGGCAGATGTCGAGTGGCCTGGAGAGCTTCTGCTGGGGAAAAGGCATCCAACTTCATCCCATAACCAATGGCATCCTTGAAAAATGTCAAAGTCCCAAGAGCTGCTCTGGATGGGAAAACAGTGGGACTCTGAAGCCTTCATGAGAGCGGATCTGCCCCTCAGCGGCTGAGGGGGTTCTGGAGAGGTGTACAGGATTGAATGGAAGCTCCCCTGAGAGGGTCCAAGGGCATGAGCAATCTGGCATGATTTGGCAGCCTGCAGGAGACATGGAGGCAGCAGAGTCCCCCGACATGGGGGGCCGTGGCCGGGGAAGGTCTCTTGGCAAGGTCAAAAGGGAGGCCTGTAGAGGTCAGCCCTGACAGAAGTCAGTAAGGGAGCACCAGGCAGATGGGTGCACAACCTGGAGAGCTCCTGCCTGGGTGAATGGGGTCAGACAAAGCCCTCCCACAATGGAAGTCCTTGAGGGAGTGACTGACGGATGGTGGCAGGGCCTGGAAGGCTCCTGCCAGGGTTAAGGCATCCAACCTTTACCCATACCCAATGGCATCCTCAAAAAAATCATAAAGTTCCCAGAGCTGCTCAGGATGGGAAAGCAGGGGGACTGGCCACCCTGGGAAACCAGGTCATCATTCATTCCCAAAGAAAATGTTCAGGATTCTGGGACAGAGACTTCCAAACCAGGACTGTCCTGTAAAAACTGGGACTTGATTAGGTTGCTCTCTTCTAATTTCCTCTCATGTTGTACTGCAACTAACAGGCTTGCCACTTCTCCACCAGTTCATCATTCTAGCTTTCCCTTCTCCAGCATGTCACATCCTGTTTATAGATAAAAGGAGTAGCTGTTTGTCCTAGTTGTTGGATTGTTGATTGCTTTTCTCAAAACAGATCTGCAGCTGAATGAGCATGCATTGAAAGTGGCACTTTTGTCTTACACTGTAAACTTATAACTGCCTTTGCCTCTTCTAGTGAGCAGCCCTTAGTAGGTGTACAATGCTTAGATTTCAAAGTATTTTTCATTTAACTTACTGAGAACTATGATTTTTAGTCTGTGATCTGTCACTACTTCACTGCATTCACCATCCTCCTGTCCCCATTCCACACCCACCTGCCATATCAACACATTTATACTTACCTAGCCACTCCCCCAGTGACTCATGCATTCACTTCAACCAGTCACAGGCATTCTGCTCTACCTGCTTCTGTCTACTTCCTCCAAACACTAACAATGTTTCCTGCAACTTCAAACCTACTTCCTTCTTCTTCCCAGTCATATTGTATAACATTCCTACATGAAACCATACTACTACGTACCCATTAACTTTTTGTTTCAAAAGGGGCCCAATCCTGAAGAATATTTTTAAAGTGGCCTGTCATCTAGCAAATCTATCAATGCTAGAGTCAGGAATGGTATTTTTAAGTGTGGGATGTGTCCAGAGTGTCCTTTTATCACAAATATCATGGAATTACATTTACCAAATACAAAATTTAAATTAACAGCAACTGGCTACTAGAAATACTTTTTCTAAGGGTGTGGTGTATTTGGCTTATTGTCTATTCTGTTTTTTATTTTATGTACAAAAGACAGAGCGTAGTTTAAAACAGAGGATTTATGAGCATTTATATGAGATCAATAGGAAGAATGAAACAAACACCTTATACATGCACACTTGTAATTGTGACCAAGCTAACTTTAAATTTTGGATTTTAGAACAGGTTAGACCTCATGAGAGAGGTGGGGATTGGGAAACCAGGTTGAAATACCGGGAACTTCTTTGGCAGCTACATTTGAATGCCTGTACAAGTCCCGATTTAAATGACCATTATTCTCTGGTTCCTGCACTTAAGTTAAGGGCATAAAAATACTAAAATATTAAACATCAGAGGTGCTCTGGGCTAATATTAAAGGTGTCCATTGCTTTATTGGTTTATATTGATATATTTTTATATTTTTATATGTTTTTTGTATATTTTTATTATATATATTTTTATGTGATTTTATTTCTTTAGTATTGGTAACTTTCCCTTTAATAAGCACTGTCCACTTACTACTGGATTAAGTAATTATGTTAATTATGTTAATTGTAGAACCAATGAAATGGTTCTTGAGATGTTTTAAGCATCGCCTTTTGTCTGGTATTTTATTCTGATGAAGTTTCGAGTGGGGGAAACTAAAGTGCTCAATCAATAAATTATGGTGTGATTCCTAAACTCGGCTCTGGTTTTTGCCAGGCTGGATGACTTTGATATTTAGCAATATACTATAATGAAATGATCTGGTTGGCAAGAGATGTTAATTGCCCCTGTGTTAGTGGCAGGACAGGTGTGTGTATATGGCAGTATCCTTGTATGCACTCTGAGCATTGATGGACTGTGCCGTAATCCATTTATAAAAACTGCTGTTTTTGACAATATTTGTTTACCTACCATTGATGCGGCTCCTATGTTATGTTGTGCTAAGTAGCACATCACCACATTAGGGACCTTGGGTGCTGCTCTACTGATTTTTCAGTGGTATGTGTGCTTCATTACCACCATAATTCTCTGCCATACATGTACACGTTCCTCCACGATTTTTAACTTTGTGAATCATGGAAGACACTCAACCACATTATTTGCATACCTGCTTTGCACCTAGTGTCTTCCAAGTACACAGTAACATAAGTGGTTGCTCATTGGTATTTGTCGGTTGCTATGAACTGCCTAGGACTCTGTTATATGTCTTTTAGTATGTGCCAGCTCTGTACTATTACAGTGGTATTCACAAACATTATCTGTCTGTCATCATGGATCTGAGTTCAGACTGCAGAAACAGCCTAACACCTCCTCCTTATTCCAGTCTACATCTACCGGTCACCTCCCCTTTGTTTTCCTTTAATAAATACCCTTCATTATTCTCATAAGCATCTTCTTCCCCTATTCACTAGAATTGCTACTGCCACCCCTCATATCCATCGTTTTGTTGAGTTTCTCTAACTCATTTTCTAGCTTTCTCTAACTTATTTGCCCATTTCACCTCTTGTAACAATACTGTGCCTTTCTCATTCATCATATGTTACCACTGAACCACTTCCATGTCTTTCTCACCAGCCTACTTACCACATCTTTCCACAAATACCCTGCTAGTGCCCCGCCATGAACAATTTTGAGCAAGTTATTTCTTGTTCACTCATCAGCTTTTGGTGGAATGGCTTGTGGCCAAACTTTCTGCAGCCCCAGAGCTATCCCACTGTCTGTATCACCTAGGAGTCTCTTTATACACAGTATACCTCTACCTTCCGTAATTAAATACTCCCCCTAAAAAATCCCCCATTTCCTAATTGTATGATCTGAAACTGCTTTTGTGTTTACAGATTCCCTTTCCATTTATGGCTTGATGTGGAGAAGACAAATGTAATTCTAGAACAACAACTATTTATCTGGATATGTTTTCATTTTCTTTTTTTAAACATGCACCATTCATAATTGCAACTGTTTAACACTGCAATAACATTAACATGTTGCTTACATCAGCCTCTTTCTAGCTGACTGTCTGTATGGCTATCTAGCTATCTACCTATGTAAACATCTAGTTTCACATTTAGGTAGAGGTTCAGTCAAAAATTCCACATAAAACACAATATGAACAGAGTTCAAACATCAATATGCCACAAAGCTTAGAACCTGCAAGAAGATGACCAATGGTTATTATATACAATGTTACATGATATAGTTCACCAATGAGAGAGTATTGTAAGATAGCATTAGTAATGCATACATTGTTTCTGATGGCTTGTGATCAGAAGTTCAAAACCTAATCTTGTGAGTTCCAACACTTCTGAGATTCAAACAAAACCAATAAATTTTAAAACTCACTCCTGGGTCTTTAAAGCATGTTTTACAGGTTGGCTTCATCCCCTGCACTTCTCAATGTCATGCATATATACAATAATTTTGAGATTACTGTACCTCAAAGTAGGGGGGATATTCAGAGACCTCACAACCACATTACATTCCCTCCCAGGACTGAAATCACAGAATTCAAAATTTCAGCAAGCACCTTACAACAAAGCATAAAAATATCTTTATACATTAGAATTTAAGTGCTTAATAATGCAGAGTGTATGTGATGGACCTGCATATGGTATTTTAGAAGATTCCCTAGTCAGTTTATCTGTAGAGTACACATGAGAAGCATGTTGATGCTTGTGATACAGCTACTGAGCCAACGAGTAAGTCATTGTACACAGATTCTAGAAGGACATATGAAGAGGGATATGAGCCAGTGGGACTAGAAGATTGTTCCAGAACTGTGATATGATGACACAAAATAAGGAATCACCAAGCAGCTCTGCCATCTGTGTAAAACCATGGACACTATCCTCCCATCATATGTAGTGCATGGTGCAGGTGCACCCTGATTATGCTCCAAAATTGGAAAAAAGATAAACATGTTACACACTTCTACATTGGGCAACCTGACCATAACAGCATTTTCAGAGGTGTGTAACATTTGTTACACACTCCATAAGTGCTGTTATGGTCTGGTATCAGAATTTCACTCTCAAGGTGAATTTCTTGGCAGTCATGTTTTAAACTCATAATGAATTGGGTATGATCCAAGACTTGATCATAACCCTCTATGTTATATTTAGAAATAATAACTCCAGAGAAATCATCTGAATTACCTATAGTGTCATACCGTTACCCTTAGGCTGGAAATCAAGACATGAGGATGGTTTATTTTTAAGTTAACTTTTTAAAAACACTGAAAAAACAAATAATAACAAAAATTTTACATTCAGTATGTAATATGAGAACTTTATAATTTGGTACCGTCTTTCTTCGTAAATAAGACCTAACCAGAGAATAAGACCTAGCATGGTTTTCCAGGGTGGTCATGATATAAGCCCTACCTCAAAAATAAGCCCCAGTTAAGATTGTCAACAACACATGATGGACGTGTTGAATTATAAACTTGACAGGTGAGATCCGTGTCCCATAAACACTGGTAGGTGTACTTTGTTTGGTCAAAGTACAGACAAATCGCGTAAAGTGCACAGTCTTCATAATGAACGGCTGTGTTTGTGTCTTCTTAAATGTCGCCATTTTGCGTTGCCACTCCAGTCTCATAAGTCTTCAATTAACGCCCACCCCCCCACCCCCCCAGACAAGATGAGTGCAAAAAGAAAGAGCTATTCCATCAAGTACAAGAAAGGAATTGCGGGGAAAGAATCTGACTGCTTTCTGCAAAGAGAAGAAGTTAGATCTGCGAATGGTCCGGAAATGGCATGCAGCGTACAATTACCTCAGTCAACAGGCCGACGGGGGAAATGCTAAGAAGTGCAAGTGTGGATCAGGTCAGCAACCATTATTTCCTGAGCTGGAAGACATCATCTGTGAATGGATTGCTAACAGGAGAGCAAAGGCTTTGGTTTTGCACAGCGCTGATATTCAAGCATTTGCCCTTGCAATGGCACCACAGTTAGAAATATCCCCAGAAGAATTCAAAGCATCACAACATTGGCTGGGTGGCTTCCTTCAGCAATATGAACTGTCTCTAAGAAGTTCAACAACACTGTTCAAGCTGGAAGATACTGAAGTTATTAAACATGCACTTGTATTCAAGTCCTTTGTTGATGGCATTGACTTTTCTAAATACCAACTCTCCAACATGATTGCTATGGATGAAACTGCAGTGTTTATGGGCCAAGGATCTCAAACAACAATTGAACAGAGGGGTGCCTTGTCAATCTACATTCCCTCCACTGGTTACAAAAGTGCACATGTTGCCTGTATTTTGGCAATTCATCTAGATGGAAAGAAAACCCCACCTCTAATCATTAGTAAGGACAAGAAAAATAAGATTGAATGTGTTTCAGGCATTTACATTCGTGAAACTGAAAAAGCCTGGTGCACACAAGCAGTTATAAGGAAGTAGGTTGATGTGATGCTGCCACTTGTTTTGTGGGGTGGCAAAAGAGGTCTGTTAGTCTGGAATTCAGCCAGCACTCACCGCGCTAAAGACATGAAGAAGTTCCTTGAATGCAGAAAAATAGATCAAATAATGATTCCTGCAGGAATGACTGCCTATCTCCAGACTCTTGATATTGCAATAAACAAGCCATTCAAGGACCGTTTGCGCATGGGACTCAATGACTACATTGAAAATAGAATGCAGAGAAATCAGCAGGGAAACTTTGTAAAGCTTAGCCTGCAAGAGGTCATGACTTGGGTAAAAAATTCATGGGATAAAATCACTGACAGTTGTGTTGCCAATACACTATGAACAGGCTACTTGGACAAGCAGTGCTCATTTAAGGAGAGTTCTATTGCTAGGCATGACAGATTGGGGCCAATGGTTCTACAGGAAATGGAGTCGCAAGAAATTCAGGCCGGAATTCAGGGGTTGGAGATTTATGACAATGTTCCAGAAGATGACATGACTGTATTTCAGTAACTTTTCTGTTATCAGGGAAACAGAATGGATTGCTTCTGCTTTCAGTTTTATGCCCCTCCTCCAATACACATGTATTGAGATTTTTCTGCACTTTCTGTTAAGCATGAAATATTGCACTATGAAAGCCAAGGTGTAGATATTCTGAAGTTGAAATGTTTGTTGCACTGTTTATGTAGAATTCTCACACAACTGTTAACGCATTACTTACAACTGTTGCCAAATAACAGAAAAGTACCAAATAAATGTCAATTTGTGTACATGAATAAATGTCGATTTTTGTACATGAATAAATGCAGATGGTAAATAAGGCATCCCCTCATAATAAGCCCTAATGCGTATTTTGGCAGGGAAAAGAGTATAAGACCCGGTCTTATTTTCGGGGAAAATACGGTAGTTTTGCATGTACAGTAACCTGCTTATTTTATATTCAGAACATACTATGTAAGGCTATCTTGAAATTTTGAGAGAAGCTGAAAAAGATGTCTTTAGCAAATGAAGATCTTGAAATGTTACAGAAGATAGGCTACAGTTAAAATAAATGTAAGAAAGTTTGAAGATTTGCCATGACATTCTTGGGGTATTTTCTTTCAGAAATGTTTGTACTGGCTCACTCCTAGTGCTATGATGCCATAGTACAAGAACAAACTGCTGTCTCTTTTGGCTTTTCCCAGTTAGGGGTCGCCACAGCGGAACTCCGGTCTGCTAATGATTGGCAGTGGATTTTTACGGTGCCTAGTTGCCAGCCCGACGGCCAACCTTCAAAGAAGGCACACCCATTCACACAAGCACCTACCTTCACATCTAAAAATGTCACTCTACTGCAGGAGTACAAGAACAAACTATGAAACATTAATGTTTTTCAGTTTGAAATATGTCATTTCCTTACCTTCCTTAAAATTCTAAAGTCAAGGTGTATGTCTCTATGAATATGTTTACTGAAGTGAAAAAAAAAACAAAAACAGCTCATAGCTTATGTCTTAATTGGACCTAGGTTTAGCTTCCAATGTCATGCGAAGCTGGTTTTCCATACCATCTGAGTACAAATGAAGCATTCATTGGGTGATGTAATTGACATTTACTTGGCTGTTCTTTTCAGCCTACATAACAATAGGCAAACATCATACCACTGCTAGTGATGGCAACAGTTTCATGTGACAGGATACAAAGCCAGTTGGGAATATATGTCCTGATGGAATGATGGAAAAAATGAAATGTTCTGGAATCTGTTGCAAGAACTATCAAGACACAGTTAGTGGTTGAAAAATACCTTTGGAAAAACAGCACCAGTGAAATGGTTAAAAAAAAATATATATATATATATATATATATATATATATATATATATATATATATATATATATAATATGATATTAAGGTATCTCCAAGATTAAAAGGCTGAATCCAAGACAGATGGCGGTTCCTCCTTCCAGACAGGTTTGAGAGATGTCTAAGTAGCTGTAATTAGAGATTACATCCTTCACTATGCTGGAGGCCAAGGTTTCAAGATATTTATTTATTTTGTGTTTATTCTTCAGTTAACGTTATAAGAAGACATACCTAAAGAGACCGTTGTCTTTTTTTCTTAACCTTTTTGCAAGGATTATTACTATAGATGTCAAGTTACTTTATTTCCTTATACATACAGATACTGGTTTGGAATATGTAAGCAAGTTGCTAAAGGACAGTGGCGACCACACACTATCAGAGACATGATTGATTACATAAAGGTTGGATGTGATGTTGACCAACAATTTTGTGTTTTTAAAGAGAATTTCTATAGAAAGAAGGATAAAGTAGAGATCAGTGCTGCTTCGACACCCACGCTGGGAACAAATGTTTGTATGTACTTTAAAGAATCATTACAATATAAAATCTATAAACATTTTATAAATGGTATTCTCATAATATCTAATAATGGTCAGCAATAAATGAAAAAAGTACCAGTACAGAGGATTTATTGAGAGAGGATTTCTTAACCAAATGGTGACATCTAAAATAGTAGGAGCATCTAATCTCAGTCAAAAAATACAGGCCAAATATTCTCTATGGCACACCAAGTATGGTATGTGTTACGCAGAATGCCAGTTTACGTATATGTAATCAATACAGGAATGCGGCCATGGTGTTAAAATACATTGTGGACTCACATGCAGTAAAGAAAATAATTTGTAATAACTTGCATAATTTCTTATTTATTTTTACCTTTATTTTTAATTTTTTCATCCTTTGTTGAAAGGGTTAGTCCCACTACTCTTATGGCCTCTTTTCAGGGAAGGCCCAAATACTAACAACGCAGCAGTAATCAAAAAGTGGGGAAAATGACTAGAGTTTATATCTAAACGAAGTAATAACTTAAAATAAATGTTACAGTTTATTTATTAGAGTGTGACCCATGGGGGCAGTAATGGCAGGAATAACAGAAAGAAGCATGCGGAAATGTGGGTTTTGTCACCAATGTAGCCTCATAAGGCAGATTAAAGAATTGTACTATATAAAAGGCAAAGAACTCAAAAAGCCTATATTCTGAGTTGCAAGTCTTACTATATGATATATACAGCATTCTGTTCATAGTGTCCAGTCATTTATATAATCAAGACATCTAGGTAGTTTTGCCAAAGTATTTATAAGCATTGCAGTTCTGTGATAAGTTTAAACTCTTATTTTTCTGTCTCTGATCCAGCTAGACCAAATGCTAAACATGAAGTCATTATGATGAAAACACTTTCTGTGAGCTGTACTATCTGAAATAAAGGTACAAAGACCTTTTAAAATTCCAGCATGTCAGCACATATTTTCTATAGATAGCTGTAATGCTTTCACAATAATCTAAGTCGCACATTGCACATGATTACAAAGTAAAAGCAAAACATTTTAAACATTTTCAGCATATTCATCATCCACACATTAACCTTTTATACTTTGTTCCCTCACATCCTTGCATGTCTTACTGCTTGGGTGCTGATCAACAGCTATATCAGTATATATTTAACGTCTTCTTATCCTAGATTCCTCCTTTTCTACCATTTGTGTTCTAACTAGCACTTATTAGAAAAATATCTCTTCCACATTTCTCACAATGTAGGTTCACTGACAGAACGCAGCTTGGAAGTGGATGACATGATGATACGGAGGAGGCTGGACATCCTATGTATCCAAGAGACAAAATGGAAGGGCGGTGCAGCAAAGCCACTTGGCTTGAGATCCAGATTCTACTACTCAGGAAGAGGGAAGGCTAGAAATGGTGTAGGAATTGTGATGAGAGAGAGGCTTCAGAGGGCAGTAAGGGATATCATCAGAATTAATGACAGATTCATGGCAGTAAGTCTCCAGTGTAATGATAGGGCAGTACTCATAATTTCAGCCTATGCCCCACAGCAGGGTTGTGATAGTGAGGCAAAGTGTGCATTCAGACAGTAGTTGCAGGACCTACTAGATAAAGCAGGACGACATGATTTGGTGTTAATAATGGGTGACTTGAATGCACATATCGGGACAGACAGAACAGGCTATGTGGACTGCCTGGGCCCACATGGGTGGGGCAACAGGGATAAAGAAGGAGAAGCCATTCTAGACTTCTGTCTGGCAAATGTCTTGATAGTAGCCAACACATGGTTCAGAAAGAGAGACAGTCACAAGATCACATACAAGAGTAGTCAACATGCAACTCAGGTAGACTTCCTCCTAGTAAGGAAAAGGCACCAGGGTAGAATCCATGATTGCAAAGTCATCCCCATAGTTTGTTCTTGTACTCCTGCAGTCGAGTGACATTTTAAGATGTGAAGGTAGGTGTTTGTGTGAATGGGTGTGCCTTCTTTGAAGGTTGGCCGTTGGACTGAAACAGTCGGCCCACAGCATAAACTACTAGTTGTCACAATCAGCTGCAAGCAGTGGTCAGACCTGGAAGTTGACAGGAGAGAAAGTACAACAGTCCAAGGAATTACTAAGGTCTCTAGCACCCCATGAAGAGGAGGAAATAGGTGGAGTTGAAGAAGAATGGCAGCACCTAAAAACAGGACTACAGAAAAGATATGTGGCCGAGCCAGGTATGGAAATAAGGTACATAAGGAAAGCTGATGCTGGAATGCAGAAGTCCAGGAAGTCATCAAAAGAAAGAAGGAGTGCAGGAAGAAGTGGGACACAGAAAAGACTGACCAGGCTAGGAAGGACTACTGGTTGGCTAAGAAAGAAGTTGCAGTAGCAAAGAATAGGGCATCAGAGGCGCTGTACCAACTTCTGGAAAGTGACTCAGTAAGGGGCACAAATAAACTATATCAGGTTGCAAGGCAAAGACAGAAAGATAAAGAAGATAGTCAGACACCCTTCATAAGGGATGCCAGCAACAACCTACTCACCAGTCCAGAGGACATCAAAGGCAGATGGAAGGAGTATTTTCAGCAATTTCTGAAGGAAGAAAACCTCACAGAAGCTGTACTGCCACAGAAACAGCCTACAATTAGAGAAGAAGAGGAGCCCACCTTAGAAGAAGTAAGAACAGTACTAAGGAAGATGAAGTCAGGGAAAGCAGCAGGCTCAGATGAGGTCACAGCAGATATGATAAAGATGCTGGGTGAGACAGGGGAGAAATGGCTCCTGAGGGTACTAATAGCAGTGTGGAGAGAAAGGCATATCCCAGATGACTGGAGAATAAGCATACTTCATACTTGTGCCAGTGTACAGGAACAAAGGGGACATCCACAACTGTGGGCAGCACAGAGGCATCAAACTCCTATCACATTGCATGAAAGTTCTGGAGAGGGTGATTGATAAACGGATATGCAGAGTAGTAGAATGTAAGATGGGAGATGAGCAGTTTGGAATCAGATCAGGATGCAGCATAATTGACCCGATGTTTGCATTGAGACAGATACTTGAGGAGAAGCTAGTGATGAGGAGAGAATCCCACTGGGCATTCCTAGACTTGGAGAAAGCATATGACAAGGTCCCAAGAAAGCTGATCTGGGCAGTACTGCTGTGGTTTGAAGTCCCAGAAACATTGGTAGAATTAGTGCAGGCTATCTACAAGGACCCAATGACTCAAGTACGAACAGAGGGGTTCACTGTGGGTGTGGGTGTACATCAGGGTTCAGCTCTGAGCCTACTGCTGTTCATACTGGTATTGGACAACATTAGCAAATAGGTTGGAGGGGATGGATCAACAAAGCTGCTGTATGCAGACGATGTGGTAGTACAGGCAGACTCTGAGCTAGAACTTCAGCAAAGGATAGGAGAATGGAATGCAAATCTGATGGCACACAGGATGAAACTAATCACAGATAAGATGGTGATAATGGCAGCAAATTGGGGAAATCAGAAGAAGCTGAGAATAGAGATAGAAGGAAGATAGTGGAACAGGTAAACAGCTTCAAGTATCTGGGAGGGGTAGTTGAGGAGAAGGGTAGTCTGAATGAAGAGGCCAAAGCTAGAATCAGAGGGGCTGCAGCCAACTGGTATAGAGTGTCAGGTGTAGTCTATGACAGAAGAATGCCAAAGAAGCTGAAAAGTAAGGAGTACAAGACAGTGGTGTGACCAGTACTACTGTATGGTACAGAAACCTGGGCAGTAAAGACAGAACAGTTGAAGAAGCTAGAGGTGATGGAAATGAAGTGCCTGACAAAGGTGGTAGGATGCACACTGTGGGACAGACAAAGAAATGAGGACATAAGAGCAGAAGCCAAAGTAGCTCCAATTGCAGGAAAGATCAAAGAGAACAGATTACAGTGGTTTGGGCACATGTGCAGAAAAGCAGAAGACAATCTGGTGAAGAAGATTTGGGACAGACAGGAAGAAGGTAAGAGGAAGCGAGAATGTCCAGCAAAGAGGTGGATGGATTGTGTGAAAGAAGATCTGCGACTATCAGGCATGAGTGTTGAAGAAGGCAGGAGTGTGGCACTAAATCATTGGTGACAGTTAACACGATACCCCAACCCTATGTAGAAAAATGGGAAAAGGGGACTGGTGATGATTCCTCACAATCCCTACCACATTCGAATGCCACACTATCTATACTATCTCTCTACTGTCTATTTGTGAAAGATACAACTACCTAGTGATATTTGAGCCCACAAATCTCACAAGCACATCCTGTCAGCATCACTCATTTACACAACAGTCTGCACATACCCGTACTAAGTTGTCATACAAAGAGACACTTAAAAATCCTTACCCAAGTAGCAGCACTGAACGAGTAGGTATACAGTCCAGCATTAACTAAGCACTGCAACACTGATTAGGGACAACACAGTTGGGAATCAACTGGAAACAGCCCATCTTGGACCCATTACATCAAAGCAATCTACAAAAACATATAGAAATGTATTAATGACTGGTGACTCCATAGTTTGGCACATGAGTTCTACACTCAGGAGGCAGGGAAAAAGTAGGGTGACAGTGACCTGACTCAAGGATAAATATCACTGATGATACAATGACCCTTAGGACCCTTATACCAGACAAATATGATTATGACAAGGTGTTGGCCCATTTTGGGGTATTCAACCTGGTATGCAAAATCTGAGGGATATAGAGACAGAGATACAGACAGAGACAGAGATAGAGAGACATGAAAGAGCATTTCATGCATGTCACAAATGCAGAAAAGTCCCTAGTATCAAGTGGAATCCTTCCATCACCAAAAATAATGCCAAGATATAAAGAAAAGATAACTGGATTAATAATTGATTATATACCTTGTGTCATTTCAGGGGGGATCCAATATTTATCAGAATAGTATGAGAGGCTTACAACTGTACTTGCTTTACCAGTGTTGGTTTGCACCTGTCATTCCAAGGTTTTCACATACTAGTGAAAGCTTCTGTTGCCCCTATTTTGCCTTTTTTACACAGGGTCTAGCTGATGAACCTCACAACCTAACTTTCAAAACAAATTAACCATTGGACTATATTAAGGTGGCTCTATTTAATGTTAGAAGTCTAAACAACAAACTACTGGACTCTGAAAAACTCCTGTATTTGGAGTGCATTTATGCATGTGTTGTTATCAAAATCTGGTATAAATGCCCAGAGAGCTCTGGCCAGTACATGGGTTTATGCTTACTACTCATTTATACCTGATAGGAACTTTGGTGGCTTATCCATATTTATTAGAGACCACATTACCTCAAGACAGATACTTCGAGATCATCAAGCAGAGTTTATGGATGTTAGTATTCTTGATGAGTTTGCTGTAAGTGGAAACATTGTTATTCCATGTCATTTAACTACCCAATAGTTAACTGTGGGAAAGAATTACACAACTGGCTGGATATTCATGACATCACCCCAGGTACGACTGGCTTACTGATAGTTAAAAGAGGAGATGAGGTCGAAAGATGAGATGAGCTGTAAATGACCACATGGCTCAGTTGCCTTGTGTATTTTATTTCTCTATGATTCTTTTCTATGACTTATAAAACCAATGTAGGATGTGCACAAAGATTCTTAGATTTTATAAACAAGAACTACCTGGACCAGATTGTTAATGAGCCTGCTGGAGAACAGAATATACTTGATCTGGTCATAATAAACTTTGCATCTGTATCTACCATCCCCAAGGTATCCCCTCACTGGTAAAAATCAGACCACAAGCTGGTAGCCTTCTCCATCAAAATCTCCAAACAGGCAGAAACAAAAAAATCTCACAGAATTCAAGGATTTTAAACATACAAATCTGAAATTCTTTTAATGAAGAGTATAATGGTATTGCACATACTGATACTGCAAAGAGGAATTCAGGAAAGCTCTATTTGCACTGGACGCATTATTAAATTGTCAGTCCCACTAGGCCAAAAAGATGGGGAGATTTAAAAGCAAACCAGCATGGTTGACATCAAACTTTATTAAACTATATAATAAAAGGAAGAAACTTCTAAACCAATAAAAAAGAGCAATAAACATGCAAATTTAGGATCACATCAGTTAGATAAGTAACTAAAAAGGACAGAAGAAAGATTAAGGCATTCCCATAAACTCTGACTAGCTACAGAAGCCACAAACAACTACAAATCCATCTTTAGTTATGGCCCAGAACCACACAAAAAACATACAGTGTTGGGAGGTAAGAGGAGAGGGTTGTCTGTGTACATGAGGTAGTTGCTACACTGCCTCAGAATGCCAAAGTGCACCAGGTTAATAGGAAAAAGCACATGGAACTGCCCTTAAAATCATGCCAGGAGGGGTGGTCACAAATACTAAGTACTGGAGCTATTTCCATGAAGAACGACTAGTGCTGATGGCACTTAGGTGTGCTACAATAATTGCTACAAAAATCTGTTGAAGTGCAAAGCAATTAAGCTATTTGAATTACAAGAGAGAGGGAAAGAACTAGTAAGATCTTAGGGGAAAACTGAAGAGCAGACTATCTGGCACCAGTAATAGTTTTCCTCAGTTTGGCACCACTGCATGGAGCTTAAACAAGTGCAAACCTGTGCAAACATGGGCTTTTAAACCAGAAAGTTGAAAGGGATGGAAAAACTGCCCCAATGGCCAATAAGCTACAATTTCTGGGACAGAAACCACTCCTCTTGTGGTAGATAGGCTACCTAGTGCTTACCGCTCCCACTGATAAGCTAGAAGGCTTTCCTCCAACAGAGAAAGGCTTGGGGAGGCTCAGAAGCTTACAAACTGTCCTGGATACAGCAAATCTGTATCTGGACTAGACTAGTTAGAGGAAAGGTGAGAAACAAGCTTAGAACTTTTTTTGTTTGTTTGTTTTGTTTTTTTTTTTTACAGAAAAGCAGCTAAAACAGCAGTAAAAACAATTCAAATGCAGTGCAAGCTAGCCCACTTGAGTATGTAGGAATATTAAAGCAAACACAGTTTAAATAAATGCAATTAAATTAAAAATGACTAAAAACAAGTGCAGAAAGCAGTACCTCTTTCTCCTTTCTAATGCTCTTGCAGTCTGCAGGACACCAAAACTGGATCCGCTGAGCTTAAACAAGCACAAACCCATGCAAATGCGGGCTTTTAAACCAGAAAGTTGAAAGGGATGGAAAAACTGCCCAAACGGCAAATCTGTATCTGGACTAGACTAGTTACAGGAAAGGTGGGAAACAAGCTTAGCACTTTTTTGTTTGTTTTTTACAGAAAAGCAGCTAAAACAGCAGTAAATTCAAATGTAGTGCAAGCTAGCACACTTGAGTGTGTAGCAATATTAAAGCAAATACAGTTTAAATAAATGCAATTACATTAAAAAATGACTAAAAACAAGTGCAGAAAGTAGTAAATTAGGAAAAAATAAAAATGGAGGCACTTAGAGTATCTCTTTCTCTTTCCTGATGCTCTTGCTATCTGCAGGACACCAAAACTGGATCTGCTGAGCTTAAACAAATGCAAATCCATGCAAAAATGGGCTTTTAACCCGTAAAATTGAAAGGGATGGAAAAACTGCCCAAACAGCCAATAAACTACAATTTCTCGGCCAGAAACCACTCCTCTTGTGGTAGATAGGCTACCTAGTGCTTACCCCTCCCAATGATAAGCTAGAAGGCATCCCTCCAACACAGAAAGGCTTGGGGGGGTCAAAGGCTTACAAACAGTCCTGGATACAGTAAATCTGTATCTAGACTAGACTAGTTACAGGTAAGGCAGGAAACAAGCTTAGGGCTTTTTTGTTTTGTTTTTTTTTTACAGAAAAGCAGCTAAAACAACAGTAAAAACAATTCACATGCAGTACAAGCTAGCATGCTTGAGTGTATAGCAATATTAAAGCAAATACAGTTTAAATAAATGCAATTAAATTAAAAAAAAACTACTAAAAACAAGTGCAGAAAGCAGTAAATTGGGAAAAATCAAATGGGAGGCACTTAGAGTATCTCTTTCTCCTTCCTGATGCTCTTGCAGTCTGTAGGATGCCAAAACTGGATCCACAGAGCTTAAACAAGCACAAACCCATGCAAACACGGGCATTTAAACCAGAAAGTTGAAAAGGATGAGAAAACTACCCAAACGGCCAATAATCTACAATTTCTGGGGCAGAAACCACTCCTCTTGTGGTAGATAGGCCACCTAGTGCTTACCACTCCCACTGATAAGCTAGAAGGCTTCCCTCCAACTCAGAAAGGTTTGGGGGGCTCAGAAGCTTACAAACAGTCCTGGATACTACAAATCTGTATCTGGACTAGACTAGTTACAGTAAAACAATGAAACTATCTCTGTCTGTAGTGTTTTGAAATTAAAGTCTTATATAGTGTAACATGGTATGTACAAATACATGTTTTTGTATTAAAAAAATGGGGAGGATTTTTACAAATGTGTTTTTTTTTTCTTTTTATTAACTTTTATGTGGTTTAAACATTCAGGTTTTATGTGTTTGAATTTAGTTGGATATTTGTCATGTGATTAAGGGGAAGTGGTATTTAAGTCTGTTCACTTAATTTGTTTTTTACTCTGATGAAGTCTGTTGTACTTCCAGATGAAAGTGCTTAGTGGAATAAAACGTTCTTTACTGTGGCTTTTTGGTCCTACTCTCAGCCTTTGGTTTGTCATTTTTCCATCTTTAGTTATTTCAGAACAATAAAAAACAATACCCAACATTACTCTGAGCTTATACATGATGGTACTACCTACTCCAGTCCAGTGAATATGGCCATGCAGGTTATTATATTCATGGTGTAGAAGAGGGTGTTCTAGGTGTTGGGAGCAGGTAACTGGAGAAGGGGTGAATGGGAGCTGGCTAGGAATATGTTTGAGCTGCGAACTGGAGATTGCCTTCCCTACTGGGTATTGATTTCAGAGTGTGGGCAGGGAGGGGGATGGGAAGTCCTGGGTGGGATGCCAGCACTAGTGGAGTTTTTCATTGAGGCTGCTGTTGAGGAAGGGATGGTTAGAAAGCATATGAAGTACTGCATGATAAATGTGAGAATCAGTCAGATGAGGTTGGATAGGATTGGGAAGTCAGACTAGATAAGTGGTTCACTGTGAGACAGTCTGTGGATATGTGTGGCTCCCAGGTGTGCAGCAGGGTATGGATTATTTGAGATTTTTGCTTGGAGGTGTTTGCATGTGTGCTTATGTACCCCAGGCAGACTCCTAAGAGTTTTTCCATAGGTGGAATGTAGATGTTGGAGGTGATGGGAAGGGGTGAGGTAGTTGGGTGTATGTTTTTGTGGGTGTGCCTTCTGCGTGAAGTCTTTAAAGGCTCCCTGTAGATGGCTCTGTTAGAGATACTGGATGGGCAGATTGATATAACTACAGAAGTGATTTTTTTGAGCTGGGGTATGGGATCTGAGTTGTCTAGACATAGTAGGACTTTGCTGATTTGGTTTTGGTGCCTAGCAGGAAAGTAATTGCTAGAGAATGAAGGTTGAGGTCTCAACCAACCATATTTGGAGTGGGGAATATAGCAGTGGAGTTGAGGAACTGGAGGTGGGAACTTTGGAGGGGGGGGGGTGAGACCAAATTGCATGGAGGGGGATGGGAATTGCAGGAACAGTACATGTGAGGTGATGTTTTGGAGGAGGGGCTGGGGTTTGGGGAAGAGGGAGAATTGAGTGAGTTATGTAGTGTTTGTTTGACAATGACTGTACATAAGATTATGTGTGATGTACAAAGTTTGCAACTGAGAATATGTCAATATGGTTTGTTTTCATTTATATAAATGTATGATTGTCTAGATCTTGAATTATAATAAAATAAAGTTGATCAAAAACGGTATTTTTACTGGTTTCACAACGAGCACATTAATTATAATTATTTTCCTACGTTTTCTGAAACTGTGCTCTGAACAAACAACTGCATGTAAGGTAACTGTGCTAATATTTGTCTCTTGATTCTACCATGTGGCATTGTTGCATCAAATGCAAGTCACCTGCTGCCTCAACTCTTAGGCCACTCACCCTTTGGACTCTCTTCTGTAAACAGTGGCCTTGAACTCCTGTTGATTCAGTCCAATTTAACAAGTTTGTAAAGCGACGTGCTGCAGAAACTAAAGGATTAATTGGCATTTTTCATGTTTTAAAACTCTCATACATGTTCACTGTGTGTGTGTGTGTGTGTGTGTGTGTGTGTGTGTGTGTGTGTGTGTGTGTGTGTGTGTGTGTGTGTGTGTGTGCGTGTGTGCGTGTGTGTGTGTGTGTGTGTGCACGTGTGTGTGTGTACGTGTATGTGTGTGTGTGTGTGTGTGTGTGTGTGTGTGTGTCTGTGTGTGTGTGTGTGTGTGTGTGTGTGTGTGTGTGTGTGTGTGTGTGTGTGTGTGTGTGTGTTTGTTCCTGTACAAAGAAAAAATGGTAACCTGTCCAACTTGCACAATACTATGTACTCCGAATATTCTGTCACAAACACTGTTGTGTTCCGCCTATGTCACTACTGCAGTTTCAAGAAACAGAATACATGCTCGCGCATAACTTATGGTTTACAGTTTCTTGGGATAAAAAGCATCAAATCCTTTTTTATAGAAATTCAGTGCCTCATACTGGTAAAAATTATATAGGCTGACCTATATACACAAAAACAAACAAGATTAATCTTGTGATGAAAACCTCTTGAGCAGTACTGCTGATGTCTTCCTTCACTAAATGAAAGTTTTTTTCTGTAACAGTTTTCCTGTTAAATTTGAACAGGAAAACCCAAAGATGTGTAATCTAGAGGCTACGTGATACACGTCAGCCTTCAAGACAGGTTTCTGTGACTGACTATCAAAGCAGGCAGCCTGAAATTAATTTATTCAATCATTTGCTACCATATATATTTTTTCTGTGTGCATACTGCTTTGTCAGTTAACATCTACTATTTGTAGTATTTAGTCTTCTCAGAGGCCATGGGTGAGTTCTTAAATCTGTGCAACTTACTGTAGTAATAGTGTAATGTTTCAGCACTAGTGATGAATAACATATCTGGAAAGGCATGTTTTTGGACTTCTTTTCTAGTCACAGACTGTTCATAACAAATGCCATCTTTGAATACAAGACACTCACTAGTGGACTTTATACTAGAGCATCTTGGGAAAATGGTTACTAACTGACTGTCCAGACTTGTCATCAGACCTGAAGATTTATATTCTGAAGACATGGGTCAAGAGACAGCAGTAGTTGCAAAGACTTGGAAAATCTAAATGTGCAGTAAGGCTGAAATGGGAATGCCTATCAATGTTTTTATTTTTGATGAGTTTGGCTTCCACCACAGTCCCAGAACAGCTTCTCCCATACTCCTAGTAAGGTTAGGGATGTTAAGCCCAAAATAACCCTGTTAAACATCTGAATAGCTGAGTTATTGGAAGGAGCTGTGGTTAAATGGATGTCAATGCTTGCTGCAGCACTAACCCTAGGACCTGTTGGTGGATGCCACCAATGAAGGAAGCTGTCACACTACTACCAATGGACATGCCAGCAGCAACTGTGATAGTCAATGAAGTAAAAGCTAGGTCATGGAGAATGACATTCAAATGGCATCAACATGTTCTGGTAACTAAGGTAGAAGAGGTCAGGCACTGTCTAGGCTGTTCTTAGCAATGGTGAAGAAATGCTTATCCACACTGCGGACAATGACAAGAGGTGGAAGAGACACTTACAGGAATTTCTGGATCTGTTACACATGACTTCATCTGAAGAGTCATTGCCAGAAACAGCTACTGGGTTTGGGTTTCTTTTTATACACTAAATTACTGCAGTGACAAAGTATTTCCACTTTGACAAAGTTGGATAGGAACTAGCTGGAAATGTTGAAGGTGCTGAACAATATTGAGGTACTGCAGATAGCATGCCTCTTCAAAGGTATGAGAAAGAGAAGGACTGTACCTTAGGTTCATAGGTTCATACTAGGCTATCTGCCCTAGGGCATTTATAAGCCTAGCCAGAGTGTGTTTGGCTTTCGCCACCCATTTTAAATTAATTTTGCTATGCCCTTTTTCAAGGTTAGTATACTGTGCCTCTGTCTAACAGTGACACAGAAGTGATACCCAGGGTAAACCTATGATCGCCCATCCACTCATCAAGATTCCTCTTGAAGAAAGTCAATGAGGGACTCTGCCTAACCTGGACTGGGATTTTATTCCAGAGTGAAGGGAGCCTCTGGGTTATGAATCTGTCCCTCCAGCATGTCCTATTTATTTCAGTGCTGAGGTTCAAGTCTCTCGAGCGCGTAGCTCGATGGGATTTGGATTTTCTGAGGTGCAGCATGTCCATTAATTCCGGGTTGGACATGGCTTTATACGTCAGGCACAGATCGCCTCTGAGCAGGCGGTATGCCACTGAGTAGAGCTGGAGTTTCTTTAACCGGGCAGCATATGGCATCTGTTTGAGTCCTTTGATCCTCTTGGTGAGGTACTTTTGGGGTCTTTCCAGTTGCTGCAGGTGTCTGGTAAGGTACATCCCAAAAAGGGCATTGTACTCAATTATGGGCCTGATGAGGGATGAGTAAAGAGGCACGATGACCTCTCCTGATCTAGATGTGAATCCCTTCATGATTAGGTGGGCTATATAAAATGTTTTTCTAACCACTTTGGCCATGTGGCTGTCAAATGAGAGATTGCTATCAACTTGGGTCCCCAGGTCCCTAATTACTTTTTCTGTACTTAATGGATTACCACCTATGTGATAATTTGTGGGCACTTTGTTTTTGCCAAAGGGGATGACTATACACTTTTTGGCGTTTAGCTTGAGGCCATGGCTCTGGCACCACTTGTCTGTTTCTATGAGGCCCTTTTGGAGGATGCTTGTGTCGGTTGGAGAGTTGATTATGGCGCCCAGTTTGCAGTCATCTGCGAACTTGGTCAGCCACAGTCCTTCCGTGTTGGCCTGTACCTCCGAGAAATATATACCGAACAAGAGAGGTCCCAGGACTGAGCCTTGTGGGACACCACTTGTAACTGGTTTGGAGTCTGACATGGCTCCAGCAATTCTAACCATGTGGGTTCTGTCCTTGAGCCAGTTTGCAACCCATCTAGTGACATAGGGGTTTATATTTAAGCTGGTGAGCTTATCTATAATGCCCGAGTGGGGTATTGCATCGAAGGCTTTTGCGAGGTCTAGGTAGGCTGTTTGGACCACCTTCCCCTCGTCAATGGCCTTGGTGACTGTTTCAAAGAAATCTACCAGGTTTAAGAGGCAGGATCTGCCCTTAACAAAGCCGAACTGTGTAGGATCCAGTGTCCGTAGGTCCCCAATATCTTTATTTATGAGATCCATGATGATCCTTTCCATAGCTTTGCAGACCAAGCTAGTCAGGCTTATGGGGCGATAGTTTCCAGGATCCGCTGAGGCACCACCTTTGTGGAGAGGGACCACTGTTGCTGTACGCCACTCTTTGGGTACATATCCTGTAGTAAGGCTGAGATTAAACAGTAGTTTTATGTTTGGGTTTAGCTCTTCTTGGAGTTCATGTAGGACGCAGCCCAGGACACCGTCTGGTCCAATTGATGCTGTGTTTTTTGCTTTGGAGAGGGCAGCTCTTACCTGAGCATCTGATATGTCAGGGGGGCAGCACTCTGCTGGGATAGATATTTGCCCTTTTGGTGGGGAAGTGGGGGGGGGGTTTGCGCTGAACCTGTCAGCTAGGATGTTGGCAATGTCTGTGGGTTCGGTGTATTTTTTGTCATTTTGGACTAATTCTGAGCATATCTGGGAATTCCCACCCAGGTTCCTAACATAACTGAAGAAAGCCTTGTGATTATCCTTAGAGTCCTGTGCAATTTTTCTCTCGAAGCTGGACTTAGACGATTTTATGAGTGCCCGTAGTTGTTTGCTAATACTGATCAGAGATGCCTTCCCTTTTTGGGATTTTGCTCTATCATGTAGTAGCTTCCTCCTTCTATTGTATAGTTTGTTTATGGCTGGGGTCCACCAGACAGGACGTCTGCCTTTGGAGGGTTGGGTCTTGGTTTTATTTGGGATTGCATGATCCATGCATTCCTGAAGGTGTTCATAGAATGCGTTTATAAAGGATTCTGCGGTCTGGGCCGTATTTTCCACAGGCCCGGGGGCTTTGAAGGATTCCACTTCGGTTTTGAGGAGTGTGAAATTTGCTTTAGAGAAGTTTTTCACTGTGGTTTTATGAGCAGGGGGTGGGGTCGGGATGTGAATATCCAGTGAGATTAGTTTATGGTCTGATCTTACCAGTGAAGGATACACTTCTGGTCTGGAGCATAGAGTCCCCATGTTGGTGATGATCAGGTCCAGTATGTTTTCCCCTCTTGTGGGAGTGGTAACAAGTTGTTCCATAGCATTTGAGTTTAGAAATTCTAGGAACCTTTGGGCTAGGGTGCTGGA
Source organism: Protopterus annectens (assembly GCF_019279795.1). Taxonomy (NCBI): domain Eukaryota; kingdom Metazoa; phylum Chordata; order Ceratodontiformes; family Protopteridae; genus Protopterus; species Protopterus annectens. Next base: position 825,276,301 of record NC_056735.1, on the reverse strand, counting down.
GCTAGAGTAATGCTCCCAGTCTATGTTTGGGTAGTTGAAGTCACCCAATATAATGGTGTTTGGAGAGACCTTCATATTTTCCAGTGTTCTCAGGAAGGCCGAGTGGGGTTCCTGGGTTTGGGAGGGTTGTCTGTAGCAGGCTATAAACTGGAAGGCAGTTTTACCCACTGTTAGTTGCACATGGATAGTCTCTGATGCTTCTTGCTGTGCCACCAACCTGGAGGTGTGGGTATCTTTGACGAATATTGATACTCCCCCTCCTTTTGTGGTTCGGTCCAAGTTTTGGGGCCGAAAAGCATGGTATGAGGTATAACCTGGTAGTGCTGGGGTGCTCTCGGGAGCCTTGAACCAGGTTTCTGTTACTGCACAGATATCGATGTTCTCCATGCTAAGGAGAGTTTCGAGTGCATGCATCTTGAGGTTTAGACTTCTGGCGTTGAGTAGCATTACATTATTTCTTATCCCTTGTGATACCTATGGAAGTGGGTTTGTCTTTTGAGCCTTGCCTAAAAAAGGCACTATGGGGGTAGCAAGAGCCTTTGCCAATATCTGAAAGCCCAGGGGTGACAGGTGCAAGCCATCCCTAGCGAAGCATCGTGGTTTGTCTAGCATGTCATCCCAGGCTGACAGGCATTGGATCTCCTTTGAATGACACCAATACTTAAGCCAGTTGTTGAAATTGATCATCTTGTCTTCATATTGTGGCATCATTCTTGGTGAGGGTAAGATGCTACTCAAGGTCAGGGTCATACCGGCCTGGGCTACATGCTCAGAGAGCTCCTCTATGTCTCTTTTCATGTAGTCCAGGGAGGTACATCTCGGGTCATTCACACCAGCATGGACAATGACTGAGTCATATTTGTACTTGCCTTGGAGTGACCTGAGTGCTTGTGTTATGTGGCGGATCCTAGCGCCCAACAGGCAGCTCACCATGATCTTCTCCTTGTTCAGCCTGGTAAGTGGGACGTCAGTGTGCCTGACGATAGAGTCACCTATTACAAGTGTATCAGGTGTGTTGTTTAGCACACTGGCTTTGTGAGCTATGTGTTGCACGTGTTTTGTTTTGGGGTAGCGGTTGCTTGGGTGTCTGCTTTGGAGGTCTCTGCTGCTTAGGCAGATTTTTATTTAGAGCCTCCGAGTATGTTTTTGTGTGTTTATGTGTTTGGTTTGCTGTCATGGTAGGTCTATGTGAGACTGGAATTGTAGTGAGTGTGGTTTCCTTCTCCTCCTGACTGGTTACGCCAGTACTGAGTTGAGAGAGCTTAGCCTCCAGTTTGGCTATATGGTTGCATCTCTCACATGTGTTGGAATTTGCTGGGAGGAGGAGAGGGTTGTCTGTGTACATGAGGCAGTTGTAACATTGCCTCAAGATTCCCAGATTCACCAGCTGGACCTTTAGTTTTACACCCATTTTCAGAAAGGGGGACAGTACATTCCAATCACAGAAGAATCAAGATCATTAATCTTTTTGGGAAAGTCTATACCAGGGTGCTGGAAAAGGGATTTCATCCAGAAGGCAAGACTCTGATTAAGAAAAAATGTGAAATAGAAGGACAGTTCATTTGGACTGGAAAACTGGGGTACTGGTGCCCATTTTCAGAAATAGGGATAATATGTTCCAGATGCAGAGAAATCAAGATCATCAGTCTTTTTGGGTACGATTATATGATTATGGAAAACAGTATAGATTTCATCCTGGCCTTGAAACAGAGGATCACCTCTTTGTAATTGGACAGATATTGGAAAGGGCTGGGGTACTGCCAGTACTTTTTACATGTACTTTGAATTACGATGTATCCCAGACGGCCTTAGTGGGCATGATGGATCCCAAGAATGCTTCTGTGTAACATTCATTCCCACTATTTGAAGAGTGAGAGTTCTGTACAGATTCTCATAGTTAAGTGAGATATGTTCATCACAAGCACAGGACTTCATACAAGGGGGTGTCTTGTTGACTCTTCTAGCCATACATTTTGGGACAGTATGTCAAAACACAGCTGATGTCTAGAAAGTATCTAGTTTGAGGTTATAATGGTTTGCCTTTGCTGCTTGCACAAGAAATATAAGATTTTGCCCTCTAAGCTTTGAAATAACCATGATCACTAGTATGAACTGGAGGGGTTTCACAGATGAATGTGAAACATATGAGATAAAAACAGCACCTCCATGTCAGAGGTCATGGCTCGCACCTAGGAAACTGGATTGTTCTGCAGAGGGGTATTTTACAGCTGAGGAAGATAACTATATTAGGGTCTTACTCATGGGAGAAGATAGAAGAAATGGAGAATGGCCAGTGGAGGGGTGCAGTGGCTGCAGTTTTTCCGAGGTAGTTTCATGCAATCGGTGAAGCTGAATCTACCAATCAGTCTATGTCTCCATCTTCACCTATGGTCAGGAGCTTTGGGTAATGACTGAAAGTATCGGATCCCCATTTCCAACTTGGAAAAAAATGTTTTTATGAATGCATTACTACTTTTTTTTCCCCTAGCTAGATAGCCAAATATCATGTTTTGATAAAGTACATGATAAATGATGGATATATAGTTGCTAAAGGAAAAAATAATCCTGAAAATAAAAATGTAATACATAGATATCATGAATAAGAGCCCTAAAGTTCTCTAACCCAATAAAGAAAAAAAGCTTATTAATAATAATCTGCGCTAAACTCCCCAGTAAGTAGAGCATTCCAGCTCGGAGACCGCACAACCTTGAGGAAGTTGCTTTTTTGCCAAAGCTGTGCAACATTAGAACTAGGACTGGCTATGGGAGGTGAGAATTCCTACCTGTAGGGTACAATGAGACTTGTCCCCCTCCTACAGAAAAGATTGCAATCTACGCTCTTGTATTCAGCCATTTAATGAGTACCTACTTAATTCCATTCAGGTTTCAGCGAAGCAGGAGACTATCCCAGCATTCAGTGGGCACAAGGCAGGTAAACTTGTCTTGGATGGGGAACTAACCTATTGTAAAATGCACACATAAACACCACAAACAACTATGGGCAATTTAGAGTGCCACCAACTCATCTCTGGCACAGCATTGCTATGTAGGAGGAAAACAGACTACCCAATTAAAACCCACATGGACACAGGATGGGTGTATATACTCCACTCAGAAGTTATTTCAGCTCAGAACCAAACTGGGGAGCCAAGATCCCTGAGGCAGTAAGTAATGCTTGTGATTTTGTTATAAATTACTAATGTAACTGCATAGTTAGTTCCAATAATTCATGTCTGACTATATCAGCAGCTATATCATATATGGAGCAGATTTATTTTCTATGCAGTGTCATTAAAAATAGTTTAAGTATAACATGCTGTATAATCAGTATATCAACAAAACTGAATTTCTACTGAACTTTTTTTTTTCATGCAGGACATTTAAGCATAAAATAAAGCTAGTATAACTTTTTCAGAATTTGTGTTTCAGGCAAAATAGCTGTATATCTAAATTCTGCCATGCATTTATTTTTGCATCAGCATAAGGGAGTTATTCCCCATCTTGAACCACCCCAGTTTGAGATCAACAGCTGCCCATTTATTTCCTTTCAGTAGTCCTGGGGCATCTTACTTCATCAAATCACAATCTCTGCCTCTCAGCTGTACCTGAAGAAGCTCTGTTTTACAGAGTTACACCTTTCCACTTCCCATAGTATAGCAATATCTTCACCCTTATCAAGACTTGGCAGAAAATGATTATGCCTTTCTGCCACAGGTCAAGACTCCAGTAAAACAGATAAATCCTTTTAAATTAAAATCTGTTAGAAAGTCTTCTACCAGGTACATAGTCAGCATCTAATATCCCTCTTTTCTATAGAATTAGACTGGAAAAATCCTACCATACTTCTATTTTTGTCTAATTATGAAGGATAAAATTGGAGCTCTTTCTAGGTACTCAAACTCTGTGCTACCTTAAAAAGATTTTAATTAGGTGACTACAACAGGTAAAACTCTGTACTTAGCTTATTACATACCAGCCCACCTACTCTATAACAGTTTCTTTATCACAGGTCCATAGTCTTCAGTAACATCATCCATTGCCAGCATATTAGCAGTAAGCACTTTAAGGCAATGTACAAACTGCCTCATACTTACTGGCAACCATTTCATTTCATCATTTGACAAGTCTATATGTAAGGGTTGCAGATACCAACTAGCTCATCAAAATATAATGTCAGAACCTGCCAGTTTGACAGTGGCCACATCAGTATGCCATTCATTCTGCCATGCCACTCAGCAAAAAAATAAGCCTTTCTATGCTACGGCACTTATAAAATTTCACCCCAGGCCTCAAATGCCTCTGAGGCATAAACCCAATAAACTAATTCCTTAGCAGCCCATAACACTCCTCCATCTGCATATACAATACCACCCTTCCACAAACTCTTCTATGAGGGGTCATCGGTCTGATACCATCATAAGCCCTTTGCATACAGAAATGTCCTGGTCGTAGGTGACTCCTAGTGAAACACACAGATGCACCACTCACTACACTGAGCAAGGAAGGGTGACAGTGAGCTACCTGTCAGGTCCACTCAAGATCCTTCAATCCAGGTACACATACATCATCGTCATTGTTCAAGTGGGAGTGAATGATTCGTGACACATGTCCTTGGATATTATATAAAGACAGACATGACTGAGCTCTGAATAAACATCAGAGTCTGGTATGTGAAAAGTCCTGAGTAACATCTTACCTTCACAGAAAATGATGTCACAATATCAAAAAAAAAAAAAAAAAGTGGCATCAGTAATTGGCTTAGTTTCCGGTGTAATTCAAAGGAGGTGCAAAATGTGTCTGCCAGAAAGGAGATAGTTAACAGTCCTAACTGTTTCATAAGGGATGTGCTTACAACTCCTCTCTTAAGATTTTCTCACCCTCCATAGTGCCTGTGTTTTAGGCAATGTCAGTCTTCTGCATCTACCAAGTTACCCCAACTCAACCAGGACACTAGAAGGAAAGCATTACTCATTGCTAGAAACTTGAGTCGGAAGCTGCCCCCTTTAGAAGCCTTCTTGTCCCCAGAAAATATTGACAGGTGCATCATCATCAGTGTACCTTGTTTCCATGATAGTACACCATGTGTACCAAGATTCAGTGCCTACCACTCGTTCAGACCCTCTGCTGATGACATTCTTGTAATAGGTGGTGGGTTGTCCATATTCATCCATAATTCCAACACATCTGTACTTTTACAGCAAGTTAACGATGTGGAATGCTCCACATCCTTGTTACTGACAATAAGATCCCCTACCATGTCCTGGTAAATTAAAGAATCCCTTCTATGATACCAACTATCTATGAAGCAAATCCAGACAAGCCAGATGGCACTTTTGTTGAACCACATGTTGCTATTCTTGGAGATTTTCATACTCATCTATAAACTGCAAGACCTATATTACTGCAAATAAATATGCACACTGTTTCCATAAGCAATAATCCACAAGTCGTTGATTGGTTTGATCAAAAGGACAAAGACAATCCCAGAAAAGACCCAAATGAAAACATTTATAGAAGATAAAAAAAAAAAAAACAGGGTAGAGGAAGGATTAATAGCTATGATGGGAGAGGATGAGATAAAAAATAGCGATGCGTAATCAATCAACAGGGAAGTCTCCAGAAACAGGTGTAATTGCTGTGGAAAATTAAAAATTAGGAAGTAAAAGAATGATAAGATCCGGAAGGTTTTGTTTAACAATATTTTAAAAGGAGGGCCATTACCAGCATCTCAGAAGTAAAAGAAAAAAGACTAGTTGTAAAAAATGAGCTAAGTTTCTTCTTTGTCAGTATGGAAAACTGTCTAATCAACCCAATCCTGAATCTCTGACTTCAGCCTCTCATATGGCTTCATGCCACTGGTATGGAGAGCAGTGACATTTATCATTCATATGGTGGCTCCATTACCAACTCTGGCAACTATATACCGTGGGTTTTGAAGGGAAGCTCTTGCTTGCTTAACCTAGAGTATTTCCTTGAAAATGTTACTGAGGCTTTGGATGAGGTCAAATCAGTACATAAGCAATCCTTGACCTTGCCAAGGCCTTTCAATATCACCCACACTGAAACATATACACAAACTAATAAAACTAAATATAAATCCTATGTAATAACTGGCTATCTAACTGTTTGACAGACAGAGTCCATCAGTTTAGGATAGAGGAAGCACTATCCCCCAAAACACTCACTACCATTTGGATCTCAAGGACACTGTACTGGAGCCTCTTGTATTTGCATTTACTTCTACAATGTCAAAGCTAATGTCAATGGTCACTAGCTGTACAAGTCTGCAAACAACTGCAGAATTTAGCTTATCATCATCTCTCAGATGGACTCCCATATCCTACAAAAGATCTAGTATGTACAAACTAATGATGCCTGGACTATGGTCTAAGGCTGAATGCCAAAAAGCGCAGAATTATGTCCTTTGGAAAACACAAGTATCCATTCAAGGAAAACAGGTAGAGTCTTACAAACAATGAAAAATAAAAGGCAGCTGTTGCAAGACAAAAGCGACGCTTGGTAGGTGGCAAATCCTTTATAAGCAGAAAACTCCAAATCCAGAAAAATACAGACAATATTCATCCAAGATAAAACAGTGCAAGCAAACACAGCAGTATTACTGAGAGAATCTTAGACTGACACATGTAAGTAGATCAATCTCTAAGCAGTTGTTTGAATGTTCAGTACAGGGCATATGTTTTTCCACCCTCGGGATGAATATTTTACAGTGTTAAACTGAATTTTTAAGGACTTACAATATCTAAGTAGTCGTCTCCCTTCTTCCTTTATGTACAGAATTCTGCAGTCTCTGCACAAAATTTAGTTTTCCTTGAAATCATGCATTATTTCTTTTAGGAGTTCATCACTTTTGAGTTGTTTTTCTGTGCTGAATGAGCACTGCAGTCATGAAAAATCAGAAACTTGCCACCTATAAATGAGTAGAGAGTGAGTGAGCAGAGGAGGGGGTACCAGCTCCAAAACCATTATGATTTTTTTATTTCTGTCTAATTTGTCCATTGCTTTTAGATGAGCAAGAAAATACAGTTGCATAAGGTGCTCATCATAAGATCAAATATTTTACACCACTGTCCATGTCTTTATAATATTAGCCACCTTCTGTCACCCTGTTTTTCATGTCCTTATCATTGTCATTATGAGCTGGTCTTGTGTGAATGACTGAATGGAGCCTGAGGTAAAAAAGCACATAAGAGGGGACTTGGCATATAACTGTTTATTCAGACAATGCCCAGTAATTTTTTACGACATACTTACAGGAAAGTTGTGCTGGATGCTACAAAGTACTTTCATTGTACTTGCATCCTGAAGAGAGATAGTCCATCTACCCCTATACTAGATGTTTTTGAATGGTCACAGGTGGACTGCAGATTGTTTGCTGGATATACTTGCATTCATTTATTAGTCATTCTATTGGTACAAGGCCTTTTCCATTATAGATCTTTTCTTTAGGGAAAAATTAATGGATTATTAGTTCTGCATCTTTTCACTGATGAAGCATAGTGGCTGTGGCTCCAAAACACTTGGGTTCTGATTAACATTGCCTGTATTTATAGACCACCAGGCAAAGACTGTAACCAAAACAAACACTCACGTAACTAAAATGCAAAAAATAATAAACGCAGATGACAGTGCTGCTAAAACAAGACCCAAATATCTTTAATTAATTAATTAAGCACTTTCGTCTTCAATAGAATACATGAGACTTCATCAGAATATTTTAAAACTGCAACAGTTCAACTTTTAAAACTTCCTGGTTGGTTATGTGACACCATCTAACCAATCGGGAATATCAAATACATTTTGTAACCATGGATATTACCTGGTCATTATAATACATTAGAAACCATTAAACACTGCATACACATTAAAACCCCACCATTGCAAACACATATCCCCTATATATTATATCCACCAAAAGTTAAAAAAAAATCCCAATGATTTTAATTTCAAAATATAATTAATTGAAACCATGCCATTCAAACCAGAAACCTGCATAGCATTTGTCTTGATCTGCCAATACATTTCCCATTACTCATACCTCTCAACTGTACAGATTTTCGCTTAATGTCCAGATTTTTGCCTCATATTTTTAGGTCCATTTTTTAATAAAATTGTGGTTTTCTGGCAAATTAGTGGCAAATCATTAAAGACTGAAGTTAGAAAATAATAACAGACATTTGAGTTTCAAACTTTGTATCCTTCAGAAAATTCACACTAATGCAAAACCTGTTAGTCTATCAACTTTCTGAATTTGTTATAGCAATATTTAAAAATTGTTCTTATTTTTGGGCCTTTGTCCCACTTTTATTTATGGCTTTGCCCAGATTTTTTGCTCTAAGAGGTTGAGAGGTATGCCCAGTACTCTAACCATAAATTAACTGCACCTCCTCTAGGATTTAAAGCAGGTTTCTCAATGCCAAAAATAGAAATTTGTAATGTGTATATTCACTATGTGTTTCACAAGGGCATTATTATAACTTAGTTTATTAATGTGTGGTACATGTGTTCATATATCCTGTATTTAAAATACATGGTGGTCTTGCCAGAGTAAAACCCATCACAATTTTGGCACAATGCAACATATACCAACCCTTTCACTTTACAACTACACTTAGATTTAGGCTGAATTTTTATATCCCAGATTTTTATAAAAGTGCACTCTAATATATACTTTTAGTAAGGACAAAATCCACATTTATAAGTCCCACTTATTGTCAATATCTCCTTTGTTTTTCCAACCTTCCCTTTCCACCATATTTTTTAAGTATAATCCTTTTTTTGGCCAAAACATTTATAAAAAGACAGGATACTGTTCCTCCACAAGCACAATACCCCCACTAACACTAGAACCAGGATCATAAATCTTCACCAACAGATAAATAAAACATGGTGGAGGGTCAGGCTTTAACCCAGCACCTTCCAAACCTCTAGAATAAACTTTCTCTACCTGTTAAGCAGTACAACTTACTATGTTCCTTTAAACATAAACTAGATGACGGGATGGGCATCCACAAACTTACTATAAGATTGACCAGTATGGCTTTCCTGGAAAAGTAAATTGTGGCTTGAGAGAGTGTACTGTCTAGATGAGAATGGTCATGAGACTCGGTGGCCTTGCAAAAATCTATAAAATTATGACTATATACATATATATATATATATATATATATATATATATATGTACACACACACACACACATATATATATATATATATATATATATATATATATATATATATATATATATATATATATATATATAGCTATATATCTACATATTTATTTTATATATATATATATATTTATATATAGGGGTTACCAACAAGTTATTGAATGATAGCTTGTCAAACCCAGAGACCAGTTTTGACAATCTTTATATTCAATGATGAGTAATTTAAACAAGTTAATGCAGGAGTTGACTGGGTTGTTACTAAAATAAAAACAGGAGTGGACATGCAATACTGCCACAGTTTTGAATGGAACACCTGAGGATTTGCAAGGTTTCCTGCGAATATTGGAGTCAGTAGACTGCTACTAGATGCAGCGATGTCATTATGCAAGGGCAACA
>NC_056735.1:825179214-825264214 GCF_019279795.1 Protopterus annectens | reverse complement strand
GTACATGTATTATTGTAATTGAATTAAATGTATATGTTTTAATAGTTTCATAGTTTCATAGTAGTGTACTAGGCTATCTGCCCGGGGGCATTTATAAGCCTAGCCAACAGTGATGTGGCTTTACGCCACCCCATACTATATAGTTGCGCCTCTCTAGTAGTGACACATGTGGAACCCCATTATTTAGTAAACTATACCTCTGTCTAGTAGTGACACTGAGGTCACTCCCGGGGTAAACTTGCGATCTCCCATCCATGCATCGAGATTTTTCTTGAACAGTGCCAATGAAGGGCTCTGTCTCACGTGAACTGGGATTTTGTTCCAGAGTATGGGTAACCTCTGTGTTATGAATCTATCCCTCCAGCATGTCCTATTCATATTTGTGCAGAGGTTGAAATCTTTAGCTCGTGTGGTTCTGGTGGATTTGGATTTTTGAGATGGAGCATGTCCATCAATTCCTGGTTGGACATGGCCCTGTATGTTAGGCACAAATCACCTCTGAGCAGGCGGTATGCTACTGAATAAAGCTGGAGTTTCTTTAATCTAGCTGGATAAGGCACATGTTTTAGACCTATGATCCTCTTGGTGAGGTACTTCTGGGGTCTTTCCAGTTGTTGCATGTGCCGGGTGAGATACATCCCAAATGGAGCATTATATTCAATCATGGGCCTGACAAGGGAGGAATACAGAGGTACAATGACCTCCTTTGATCTGGATGAGAATCCCTTCATGATGAGATGGGCAAGGTAGAAAGTCTTTCTGACCACTTTGGCAACATGGTTGTCAAAGGAGAGGTCACTATCGACTTGAGTCCCCAGGTCTCTGATTACATCTTCTGTATTCAGTGGGTTATTGTCTATGTGATAGTTTGTGGGTACTTTGTTTTTCCCAAAGGGGATGACTATACATTTTTGGCGTTAAGTTTGAGGCCATGATTCCGGCACCAGTTGTCCGTTTCAGTGAGACCTTTCTGTAGGATGTGTGTGTCGGCAGGTGAATCCACTATGGCACCCAGTTTGCAGTCATCTGCAAACTTTGTCAGCCATAATCCTTCCATATTTGCTTTCACATCTGAGAAATAAATGCCGAATAGGAGTGGACCCAAGACTGAGCCCTGTGGGACACCACTTGTGACGGGTTTTGAGTCTGACATGGCTCCAGCAATTTTAACCTTATGGGTTCTGTTTTTAGCCAATTTGCTACCCATCTTGTGACATATGGATTTACATTTAGGCTGCTGAGCTTGTCAATGATGCCAGAGTGTGGTATTGTGTCAAAGGCCTTAGCCAAGTCCAAATAGGCTGTGTGGACAGCCTTGCCCTCATCGATGGCACTAGTGACTGTCTCAAAGAAGTCAACCAGGTTTAAGAGGCAGGATCTGCCTTTTACAAAACCGAACTGTGTGGGATCAAGGGTCTGCAGATCCCCAATGTCGCCATTTATGAGTTCCATGATGATTCTTTCCATAGCCTTACAGATCAGGCTGGTCAAACTTATGGGGCGGTAGTTACCTGGGTCAGTAGAATTTCCCCCTTTGTGGAGTGGGACCACTGTTGCTGTGCACTAGTGTTCAGGTACATATCCTGTAGTGAGGCTAAGATTGAATAGAGTTCTTAGGGGCGGGTTCAGTTCATCTTGGAGTTCACGTAACACGCAACCGGGGATACCATCGGGTCCCATAGATGCTGTGTTTTTTGCCTTGTTGAGTGCTGATTTCACCTGTGTGTCTGTGATGACAGGTAGGTTACATTCAGCAGGGATAGTTACTTCATCTTTAGGGGGTGAGGGAGGGGAAAAATTTGCACTGAACCTATCTGCCAGAATGTTGGCAATGTCAGTAGGGTCAGTGAATTTTTGTCATTGTGTACTAGTTCAGAGCATATCTGAGAATTTCCTCCCAAGGTTCTGACATAATTGAAGAAGGCTTTGTGATTGTCTTTGGTATCCTTGGCAATCTTTTTCTCAAAGTTTGCTTTAGATGTTTTATGAGAGAGCGTAGTTTTTACTTATGCTGATCAGGAAGCCTTTCCCTTGTGGGATTTGGCTCTGTCCTGCAGTAGCTTCCTTCTTTTGTTGTACAGTTTGTTTATAGCCGGGGTCCACCAAACCGGGCGTTTTCCCTTGGTGGAGAGGGTCTTGGTTTTAGTTGGGATTGCCTGATCCATGCATTCCTGGAGATGTCCGTAGAAGGCTTTTGTGAAGGATTCAGCATTTTGGGATGTGGTTTCCATTAACCCAGTAGGCTTAAAGGATATCATTTCTGACTTAAGGAGTGCAAAGTCAGCTTTTGAAAAGTTTTTCACTGTAGTCTTTTGATCTGGGGGTGGGGTGGGATATGTACATCCAACGTGATCAGTTTATGATCAGATCTTACTAGTGAGGGGTTTATATCCGTTGTGGAGCATTTGGACCCCATGTTTGTGATAATCAGGTCAAGTATATTATCTCTCCTCGTAGGAGAGGTGACCAGTTGCTCCATAGCATTTGAGTTTATGAATTCCAAGAATCTTTGGGCCAGGGTGTTAGGGCTAGAATAGTGGGCCCAGTCTATGTTGGGGTAATTGAAGTCACCCAATATGATGGTGTTTGGTGTGACATTCATATCCTCCAGTGTTTTCAGGAATGCTTGATGGGATTCCTGGGATTGGGAGGGTGTTCTATAACATGCGACCAGTTGTATGGCAGTTTTGCCTATGGTGAGTAAAACTTGTATGGTTTCTGATGCTTCATGAGTAGCCACCAATCGAGAGGTGTAGGTGTCCTTTATGAAAATGGACACTCCCCTCCCTTTGTGGTTCGGCCTGGAACTTGAGGCCGAAACGCATGATATGAGGTATAGCCTGGTAGCGCTGGAGTGCTCTCAGGAGCCTTGAACCAGGTTTCAGTCACTGCACAGACATCGATGTTCTCCATACTGAGAAGTGCTTCGAGTGCCTGCATCTTGAGATTTAGACTTCTGGCGTTGAGCAGCATTACCCTTAATTTTTTTCCATTTTTGTTTTTTATGGAGGTTGATTTGTCCTTTGAGCATTGCCTAAAAAAGGCACTATGGGGGTGGCAAGAGCCATGGCCAGTATCCGGAAGCCCAGTGGTGACAGGTGCAAGCCATCCCTTGCGAAGCAACGTGGCTTGTCCAGCATATCATCCCAGGCTGACAGACATTGGATCCCCCTAGAATAGAGGACACTGGGACTGCAAAGGTTAACTTTAAGAAAAATAAGGAAAATGTAAATGGGCTTTTAAACCATTAAAACAGTACCCCACAGTGCTGAATAGAACCAGAGATGCTAGATCTGGAAAAAGCCTTTGTTCATTAGTTAAGTAAAAAGAGGAAAAGTCCCAGGCAATGCCATAAACATTTAAATGTGTATTGTAACCATCTATGCTAAATTCCTGTCTCAGTTTCAAAGGGGAATAGTGTAAGAACCTAGAGTCAGGTGACCAGAAGAGGTCATTCTGCCAGCCCTCTTGGAAATTATATTTTAGATATTACAAAGAGAAATCTCAGGGTATTTAGTAATCTGTATCGGGGCCTGACTAGAAAGACTGCTCACTTATTTCATCTTGCCTTGCCTTGCCCAAGTAAGTTATTAGGGACCAGTAAATTCTCCTAGATTCAGTCAGGAATATAGTGAAGCTTAGAGAGTGTTTTTCTTTATTTGTATGAGTCTGTCCGTAAGTGTTGTTTTCAATATTTTCAGTGATTTGAACTCTGTGGTTTACTGTAAATATATATTCAATATTTTCATGGTCTTTTATTATTTATTATTAAATATATTTAAAACTTTTATTGTGGCTGGTTCTTGTAGAAAGTAACTAACCTTTGAGAGTATTTATATTTATTTGGTAAGACTATGGGGGCCACTCTAGAAGGCCTAGCTGTCTTGGTCAACTACTATCATTTGTATTAACATTTATTTAACTCAGCATAATTGGATACCCTTTTAAGAGTCTTGTAGTTATTTTATTTATTTACTTTTTTATTTAACATGTGTTTACAGGGAAAGTCTGACTTATCTAAGCCAATTTTAAGCGGAGGCCCAGGGAGAAATGCTCCATATACATGTTTTTGTAACGTGGGAGGAAACCGGAGCACCCGGAGGAAACCCACACAGATGCAGGAAGGACATGCAGACTCCACACAGAAGGCACCCCAGTAGAGAAGCAAACCAGAGAACCTCTTGCTGTGAGGCAACAATGCAACCGCTGTACCACAGCACTGTCCAAGTAACTGACTGGTGACAGTGAACTCACTCTATAGTCTAGGCAAAGTTGTAGAGTGGCTAATCTGTACCAGCCTTTCCCAGGCATGTGTGTGTGTGTGTGTGTGTGTGTGTGTGTGTGTGTGTGTGTGTGTGTGTGTGTGTGTGTGTGTGTGTGTGTGTGTGTGTGTGTGTGTGTGTGTGTGTGTGAAATTTACATCTTAAAGAGTGTGTGTGTCAGCTACTTGGGGCAGGGACATGAAGCACTGGGTTCACAGAAAGGGTGCTGGTGGTTTTGGCTTGAACACTGAGCTGAGGACCTAATCCTACAGTTGTACCAATACAGAGTCTTATTGGGGACCTAGAGAGAGACAGATATAGAGAAATCCAGACCCTGGGCTGAGCGTGTTCCCTGTGTGCCCTTATGGGAAATTGTGCTTGATGCAGAGAAGTCTGCATCTGGATATACTGAGTGTATCCATTTGTATTCCAAGTGCACATCCCTTTCCACTGACAGTTGTGAGGATTCGGGCTCCTTGATTACTGGCCAAGCGTAGGGACATTGCATATTGGTGACAGTGGTGGCTATCACATATTGGTAGCAGTGATGGGCGACACAGCCCCAAACACAGTAAATTACTGTATGTCTTAACTGCATGTCTTTGCTTTTATTTTATTTCTAACTTAATATTGTATGGCATGCACTTTTGTCAACAGTTAAGTGACTGGTGAGTAGCATCAAATGTGATGAGCTAAACAATCCAAACGTTTGACACTAGACTTACCCATTAGTCAACTATCTAGATGAACTGACAGTTAAATTCAAACTATGAGAATATGAACCAGAGTCTAACTTTGTTTTTAGTTGTGTGTTAAGTTACATGGCTAATTCAGTAGCATTGACTATTAAAATGACGTGATCAGAATTACAGAACTGCAAGTGGAAACTATCAGAATCAGTCCCAGGACTACAGAATGAAGTTTATTTACAGCTCATAACCTTAAAATTCTGTGCTATATTAGACAAAAATAGGGTCTTTGATCTCACTAGTTCTGCTTTAGGAGCAGGATTCTGTTAACCTTGCTAAAGAGACCCCTGACTCCACTAACCTACTGAGGTCACCAAAAATGTAGAGCTCTATGCCTACTGGCATGCAACCCAGTACATATTTCTTATAAATTATGCTCATGAATTCCAGCATCATTACTGTTCAACATGAAGAAATGGCAATAAAAGCTCCTGTAAGCTCTGTTTCTGTAATGTAAAATTCAAATCTAGTGTTATCATCCAACCCATGTGAAGAACAACTTTGGATAACACAAACAGCATGCATCTCATACAATACACACCAAACAATGTTAAGCATCTTCTTTGGGTCACAGTCTTCAGTATGATATAGTGATCAACAACATTCAGACATTATGACTAGCAGTATTAGTGTAGTAATAACTTACCAGAAGACAACAAAATGTTTCAGTTATCATTTTAAATGCAGTTGTTATTCTAAGGTTGAGAATAATGTTATATCTTCGTTTTGAGTAGTAACAGCTGCTGAAATTTATATAGTAAAATTAGTAAGATTTCCAAGAAAGCTACAGCTGGAGTTAAGAAGGAGCATTAAGTAAACAGCACTAGATAGCCTTCATGGATTCTTATGTGGTCACACACATTATTTTCTTCTCTGTCCCTGGATTATGCCCCCCTCACCCCACCACAGGTGTGCAGAGAAGAGAAATCTAGGTACACCATTTTGAAGTGTGCTATATTTACAGGTATAGATATTAATGAAGAATGGCATTTATGGGTAGCAAAAACTTGATTGTTGCCACTGAAACTAATGTATGCCAATTAATCTGCATTCATTACAACATGCTTTTCCCAGGGTTATTCCTTAAAATGGTGCCACTCCGTGTTTGCAACCTCTGCTCTCCTGAGTCTAATGACATGATGTTGTTTTTCTGAGTTATGATATTTTCTGTAATGTTGGCATATATGGTGAACACTTCACAAGCAGACACTAAGCTGGTTTTAACAAAACTACACTTACACATAATGCTGGCAGCTACCTGTTGCTTAAAGCTTTAAAATATGTCTGTTAGCAGAAGTAACATGTCTGAAGTAATTACTCTTGTTTGCCACATACCCCCCTCCCCCCACGTTGGTTTATGCAACATATTACCTCCCACAAGGTTTAACCTAGTAAATAAATGATTAAAAAATGTATGCCAGGTAGCTAGATACTGCATAAAGCTGGCACTGCAGGGGACACAACAGATTATATCCTCTTATATATTTATTTCATTTAGTGTGAAATTAACTGTCATAAGAGGAATTCATTTTACATTCTGTTGTCACTAGAACGTTTCTGCCTAAGCTGTGAATATAATAAGCATAATTCAAAAATCCTAAAACTAAATATCACAGAGATTTTTCTCAGTCACTGATCACTGTAAATCAGTATAATAACTAAACTATTTGCAAAGCATTTTGTACTAATACAAATTCACATTTGTTTAATGTTGCACATCATAGCCTGTCAATGACACTGCAGATATAAAAACTGCTTTACAATAGCTTATGTCCAAGGAGCACACAAATACAATAAAAAAACTGAACTGACCAAAAGTTATTCTCTGCAATCACTGCAAGCATATTGATATAAAACCGTTAACATCCTAATCCATGTGCAAAATGTGAAGTCCTTACTTATATCTCAGTCTGTCTTTCAAACTGTCATGGAGCTACATCAGCTTTCAGAAATTTAAACTAAGGATTTAGTAAAAGTGCACTTGTTCCCTGCAAACTGCTTTTTCTCGGTACAACATGATGAGGTATGCTCTGTTCTCACATGTACTGCACTTTACATAAATGGCCATTCAGATCACAAAGCCTTTTTCCCTCCTCAACCATTTCCTTAACAAAAACAACTGTTGTAGAGTTTGAGTTGTAGAATTATTCAGTGCAATTTCACAACCACAGAATGCAGGGAAGTTATTTCTTCATTTCAAAAATTGGTTTCCCCCTTAAAGAGCTGAAAACTGAATTTAAAATAACTTACCGTGTTATTCGCTATTGATTGCAAAATAAAGCAGTGCAGAAGACCATTCACATCAGTTTCTGAAACAGACCTCTTCGTGTTCTTCTCATATCACTTTCACCTGAATGCTTTCATTTACTTCAAAGAGCATGCGGTTATCATGGTCTTTTCTGTTTGCTTTTCACCCACCAGGCGGGAGGAACTTTTGCAGTAATGGCACTGGGGTTTATGGATTTTTAGTTGCTTATTTAAAAAAAAAAAAAAAGAGGTCTACAGGTTCCACTTGTTTGTTTTCAGGCAGCCTAGAAGCATTGTGCAGTAACATGCTCTCTGTGTGCAACCAGTGGCAATGGGAAATCAGGTTTGTTAGCTTCCTGGATTTACTGGGCTTATTCAGATATCCTTTTCCCAGTTCTCAGACTATAGTACTGCATGCATTTGTCTCTGAAACAAAGTGTATCTGCTCAGCTGACTCTTTTCTTGTTTCTATCACTGTATCAATAGAAAGCACAACTATTTTTTTTTATAAAATATAGTTTCATATTTGAATGTTTTCATGAATTTGGTGCTTTTGAGGAAAAGAAATGCCTGAAATCTACTAAAACTCAAAAACTAACAATTTGTTGCTGCAAAGAGATATAAATAAGCAGCACTGGATGAAACACAACAGAGCAGTACACTGTGCCTATGACAAGTCATCAAAGAATTTCAGACAATAACAGTAGAAAGTAAATTGCCACTCTGATCATGGAAAACAGAGCACACATTTCTGTTTCTTCAGCAAACTGACATCAAAGAGTTAAGTAGAAAATGTAACTCGATCCTGCCATAATATCGCAAGAACACTTAACCCTTTGGGTGTCAGAATAAAGCTAAAGAATTACATTTCAAAGAGTTGACACAGAATGAAGACACTGTACCCTGCACAAGTTAGTGTGGCAATGCAAAGAAAGTAGCTTTAGATTTTAGTTCTTTTATTTGTCATTAAAGAATAGATTTCATGTCATTGAAAAAAATATATATCTATATTTATATCTACCTATATGTATCTCTCTCTCTCTCTCTCTCTCTCACTCGCTGTCTCTATATATATATTTATTTATTTTATATATATATATATATATATAGATAGATAGATATATCTATAAATTTGTGTGTGTGTGTGTATTAGTATTAACACTTTTAAAAGCACCTGCACTATTTTGCACTTGCATTTTTAGGATACATTTAAGGAGCAGGGAACAGCACTGATTTTGCTAGTATTATAGTTAATGTAGATAGAACAGCTCGTACACAGGTAAACCCAATGTCCTGACATTTGATATTGCTTCCCACAAAAAGAAAGTGGGAAAGCAAAGAAAAAGCTGCAGAAATGCACTCTCCAAACAGACCTTGACTTATCTCACAAAATGCAAAGCTTGAATGCTCTTTGGTTAAGGGTTCTACCAAACTATACTAATCTGCAAGAAGTTAAATCAGACCAAGTACAATCAACTGATTGGAATCAATGCTGCTGAGCAAATGATTATTTATACTAAAGTTCCGTCACAGCCTAAAAATGCCATTTGGGTAGTGTTTGCATATTAGCTACTCATTGTTCTACATTTGCCTCACAAACTACAATGCTTGAATGCTTTTTGGTTAAGGATGCTCCTAAACTGTAATAATCTACAAGGAGCAAATCAGATAAAGCAACTGCTTGAAATCAAACCTGCTGGGCATAGGATTATTTATGCTAGAACTCAGTCACAACATATGTATGCTGTTTGCGTATTGTTCACTTGTTTTTCTCCCTCTATCCTAATTTTCTCCTACCTCAAAGATAAATTGATTAGATAAACTGGCCACAGTAAATTACATAAGGTTTCTAATGTGGATGATTTCTTCCCAGATTGCCACTATAAATTTTCTTTTTTTTCCTGTGTCAACAAAATGAAATAAGCAAGTATAGTGATGTTTACTAAACTGTGTAGTCTCACTTGTCTTCCAATCCGCTCTCAGCTCTCTAGAGATTTTGCTCACACAGTATTTGCCTCTGTGATTCAGTTCATAGGGAATCCTTACTTAAAGCAGTAAAGCATACTTAAGAAACAAATCCAGAATATCAGTTATGGTAGCAGCACATCCCACAGTTCCATCCCATCTTCCCACTTAAACCACTGGCTCCTTCTTCACATAAACAGTACCATCTTTGTTACAGTTCATCAAGGAAGCACATCAGAAGATAAGTGACACATCCTTTGGGCAGCAAGCTCCCCTCTCTCACCTGAAATGGCTTTCAAGTGGAATAAGTAACTGACTGGGGACAGAACATGTAAAAGTAATAACATCAAACAAAGGAAAAATTATATGCTGGCTTGATAGGTACTCATTAGCATTTATAAGTATTAATAAGGCCACCACAGCATGATACGCACGTTGACATTTTAATACACAGCCTTAGCAGATGTGCTGAGGTGATACTTTATTTAATCATTGTTATGACTTGTCCTGTTATTTTTTGCTAGTTCTTTAGCCTTATTGAATTTGTATTTTCACCCTTGGTATTGAACAGCAATCACAAGCATGCTGATTTCCTTTGTATGTTTTGACAGTCTTTCACACTGTATTCATCTTAACACAGTACTATAAGGTATGAGCTGCTAAGAAACTGTTAAGCAGAAGTGAATGTCTAGGACTGGCTCACTGGGAATGCTGATATATATACTCATCTGTGGGGGTAACAATGTGGATTATGAAACAAGTTTGTCTCTTAGGAGGATTTGCATTGGAGGAATGAATGGAACATCCTGGGACTGCTTTTCTTTGCATGTAGCACTGCTAGGGAGTACAGCCTTGTGGTTTTGTTAGGTTCATAGGTAAGTACTAAACGATCAGTCTGCAGATCATCACCAGCCTAGTCAAAAAACCCATTCAAAAGTTCCTTCCAGCCTCAAGGAGGACAAGACAAGATAGGGTAGTTTCCAGTGAAAAGTAGGTTGAGGGCCCAGCCTATTCTGGCCTAAGCCAAAGACCCATGCTAATGGTGGGAGGGGTGTATATGTATCAACTGTACAGATTTTCACCTCGTAGTTTTGGTCCATTTCTCATAAACTGTGGTTTTCTGGCAAATCACTCAGGGTTCAAGTCAGAAAATAAAGACAGACATTTGGGTTTCAGACTTCATACCCTTCAGATAATCCATGCTAATGCAAAACCTTTTAGTCTATCAACTTTCCAAGTTTGTAGGGGCAAGTATTCTATCAACTTTCCAAGTTTTTAGGGGCAAGTTTCCAAGTTTGTAGGGGCAATATTTAAAAAGTGTCCTTTTTTTGGACTTTGTCCCCCCGTTATTTATGGCTTTGTCCAGATTTATTTATCTAACAGGTTGAGACGTATGGACCCTACTGGCCAGTGTTTGTCTGTCATAAAGCCCAGCTACTGGCTAACCGGCATCAAGTTGTCCAGCTTGGATTACCTGGGATAACCCTGTTGAGCAAAAGCTGGTCATAAAACCAATGAACCTGCCAAACAAAAACTAAGAATTGCTACACTCCATGTAGGTTCACTGACAGGACACAGCTTAGAAGTAGACGATAAGATGGAAGAGTGATGCAGCAAAGTCACTTGGCTTGGGATCCAGACTCTACTACTCAGGAGGAGGACAGGAAAGAAATGGTTTGGGAATTGTGGTGAGGGAGATGCTTCAGAAGGCAGCGGAGGATGTCATCAATACTGATAGAGTTATGGCTATCAATCTCCACTGTAAGGATACGGCATTATTCATAATCTCAGCATATGTCCCACTGCAGGGTTGTGATATTGAGGAAAAGAATGCATTCAGACATCAGTTGTAGGACTTACTATATAAAGCAGGACAACATGAATCTGTGTTAATAGTGGGTGACCTGAATGCACATATTGGAGCAGACAGAACAGGATATGAGGACTGCCTGGGTCCACATGGGTGGGGAAATAGGAATAAAGAAGGAGTGGCCATTACAGACTTCTGTCTGGCAAATGGCTTGATGGTGGCCAACACATGGATCAGCAAAAGAGGCAGTCACAAGATCACATACAAGAGTGGCCATCATGCAACTCAGGTAGACATCCTCCTAGTATGGAAAAGGCACTGGGGTAGAATCAGTGATTGCAAAGTCATACCCAGTGAAACAGTCGATCCACAGCATAAACAACTGGTTGCCATAATCATCCACAAACAGTGGTCAGAGAAGCCTCTAACGTCAATAGAAACTAGGGTGAAGACATGGAAATTGACTGAAAAGAAAGTACAGGTGTTGAAGGAATTACTCAGGTCTCTAGCACCTCAAAAAAAAAAGAGGAAATAGATGGAGATGAAGAGGAATGCTAGCACCTCAAAGAAGAATATGTGAGGAATGTACAATAGATATGCTGCTGAACCAGGTATGGAAGCAAGATACATAAGGAAAGCTAGTGGTGAAATGTATAAGTCCAGGAAGTCATCAAATGAAGGAATGCAGGAAAAAGTGGGAGATCGAAAAGATGGACCAGGCTAGGAAGGAATACTGGCTGGTGAACAAACAGGCTATTAAAGGAGTTGCAATAGCAAAGAACAGGGTATAAGAGGCACTTTACCAGCTTCTGAAAAACAACTCAGTTAATGGTACAAAATAACTCTATCAGGTTGCAAGGCAAAGACGGAAAGATAAAGAAGATAATCAGACACCCTTCATAAGGGATGCTCACCAAACCACAGGAAATCAAAGGCTGATGGAAGGAGTACTTCCAGGAGCTTCTGGATGAAGAAATCCCCTCAGAAGCTGTACTGCCCCAGACACAACCTACACTGAAAGAAGAGGAGGAGCCCAACATAGATGAAGTAAGAACAGCACTGAGGACGTCAGGAATAGCAGCAGGCTCAAATGAAGTCATAGCAGATATGATAAATAGGTTGGGAAATAGGGGAGAATGGATCCTGAGGGTACTCATAACAGTATGGAAAGAATGGCATATCCCAGATGACTGAATAATAAGCATACTAATGCTAGCATACAAGAACAAAGTGGAGATTCACATCTGTGGGCAGTATAGAGGTATCAGACTCCTGTCACACTGCATGAAGGTCCTGGAGAGGATGATTGATAAACAAATAAGAAAAGTAGAGCAGTTCAGATTCAGATCAGGATGCAGCACAACTGACCCAATCTTCACATGAGGGAGATGATTGAGACGAAGCTAGAGTTGAGGAATGAGTCCAATTGGGCATTCCTAGACTTGGAGAACACATTTAACAAGTACCCAAGAAAGCTGATTTGGGCAGTCTTGCAATAGTTCAAAGTTCAAGAAACATTGGTAGAATTTGTGAAGCATATGTACAAAGATCCAATGACTCAAGTGAAAATAGTGATAGACGGGTTTCCAGTGGGAGTGGGTATGAATCAGGATTCAACTCTGAGCTCACTGCTGCTCATACTGCTGTTGGACTACATTAGCAAACAGATTGGAGTAGACAGGTGAGTAAATTTGCTGTATGTAGACAATGTGGTATTACAGGAAGACTCTAAGCAAGCTCTTTAGCAAATGTTAGAAGAATGGAATGCAAAACTGAATGCACATGGGTTGAAGCTGAACACATATAAGATAGTTGTAATGGCAAGAAATGGGGAAATCAGAAGAAGCTGAGAATTGAGGTAGAAGAGAAAGTAGTGGAGCAGGTTAACAGCTTCAAGTATCTGGAAGGGGTGGTGAGGAGAAGGGAAGACTGAATGAGGAGATCAAAGCTAGAATCAGAGGGACCTCAGCCAACTGGAACAGAATGTCAGGGGTAGTGTATAACAGAAGAATGCCAAAAAAGATGAAACATAAAGAGTACACAACAGTGTTGTGACTCATACTACTGTATGGTACAGAAACCTGGGCAGTAAAGGCAGAGCAGGTAAGGAAGCTAGAGGTCATGGAAATGAAGTGCCTGATACAGGTGGTAGGATGCACACTGTGGGACAGACAAAGAAATGAGGACATCAGAGCAGAAGCCAAAGTAGCTCCAATTGTAGACAAGGTTAAAGAGAAGAGATTCCAGTGGTTTAGGCACATGTGCCAAAAAGCAGAAAACAATCTGGTGAAGAAGATTTGGAACAGAAAGAAAGAAGGTAAGAGGAAATGAGGGCATCCAGAAAAGGGGTGGATAGATTGTCTGAGAGAAGACCTGTGGCAGTCAGGCATGAGTGCTGAAGAAGGTAGGAGAGTAGCACTGAACTGAGAAAGATGGCAAAAGTTAACACCACACTCCACCCCCATATTGAAAATAGGAAAGATGGGGTTGATGAGGATGACTGTGATGTCCCCACACTCTGGACCAGCAATCAAGGAGCCTGACTCCTCACTACTTATACTGGAGAGGGACATGCACTTGGAATACAAATGGATACACTCAGTATTTCCACCTCTCTGCATCAAGTATAATTTATCTTAAGACCACCCAAGGAACATGCTCATTCCGAGGGCTCATTCCTCTCTATATCTGTCCAGACCCCCAATAAGACTCACACTGGCACAGCTAAGAGTTGAGTCCTTAGCTGGGGTTCCAAGTTAAGTCCTCCCACACCCTGTCTGTGAAACCAGTACTTTGTGTCCCTGCTTCAAGCAGCTGACACACTCACACACACACACACACACACACACACGCACACTGTTTGAGATTTATTTGCACACACACACACACACACACACACACACACACACACACACACACACACACACACACACACACACATACACACACACCTGGGAAAGGCAGGCACAGATTCACCTGCGGTGCCCTTTTTTGCCCAGACTATAAGGTAGTTATCACTGCCACCAGAACCCCTGCCAGCAACATTAAGGCTCCTGCAAGGGTACCCAATTATATTGAGTGAAATTTATATTAATACAAATGGTAATATTGACCAAATAGACAGGCTTTCAGGAGTGGCCAGTGTTATCACCAAATAAATATGCAAATACTCTCAAAACTTAAACTGTTAGCCCCTAAAAAAGTAGATAAGCTATATAAGGCACCACAGACAAATAAACAATCAAGATCAGCAGATCATGCCTCCAACACATTGCACCTGGGGCAGTAGCCCTCTTTGCCCCACCCAAGCTACACTACTGAACACAAAATAAGATGGCTCAGTCTCATACTTCTGAAAGAGAAATTCAAATGATTCTACAGTTTATGGATTTTATGTTTCTCAGGATACCTTTTTCCAGATTGCAAATGACAAAGACACAGTGGCTTCTAAAAAAAAACACACGGACAAAGCATTTGCATTCTCCAGCATATCAAATTTCAGTTTTGGGCTTTATAAAAAGAAAACTACTTTGATGAAGACAATAAATTCATCTAAACACAGGTGTCTCCTTTTCTCCTCAGTCCCAATTCAGTTTGCAACCTCGGATGTGGCAGATTTTGCTAGGGGAGCAGTTTCCAGATGGGTAAAGGTGTAAGGCCTATGGAATCTTTCACACAGACCACAGCACATTGACTTAAAGAGCTGTTGCATGTGATGCATGCTTTAAAGTTTCTCTATCACCTTTGGTTCCCAAGACCTTTTCAAGTGATTGCAGACAATACCACAATAATGTGGTATATAAACAAGCAGGGAGACAAAACATTATACCCCCTATGCAGTTAGCAGAGTGAGCTTGAGAGTTAGCTCTTCAGCATTCTCACAGATCAAAACATTGCATCAGACAAGCTGAACAGGACCACAAATGGAAATTGAATAAGGGAGTCTTCCAGAAAATTATCTAGTTGTGGGAAACACCAAAGATAGATCTGTATGCCTCCTTTGAAAACAGACAGCTAACCAAGTTTTTTTTCCAGGGTTCCTTGCAAGCAAGCCTAGAAAATAGGCATATTTTCATTCCCTTGGAAGGAAATATTCATCTGGGTGTTTTCACCATTTCCACTGATTTCCAGGGTAATTCTGATGCTTCAAAAGGAGATCCCCAAAATAATTGTAGTGACCTCCTTTTTTGCCCTAGCAACGTTGGGTCTCCAGAATGACAACCCAGAGGGGGATCCTCATGCAACTTGCAGAGTCACACAGCTGCACAGCCACTCACCTCCAGATCACCAGTGACTGAGGCCAGTCACATATTTGACTGAGTTCTGGTTAGGTCTATTTATTTATTTATTTATTTATTTATTTATTTATTTATTTATTTATTTATTTATTCATTTATTTATTTTGTTATGTATGTATGTATGCTTGTTTGTTTCTTTGTTGACTTGGTAGGTAGGCTGATGAGCAGATCCTTTTCAGCAATGACCAGTGCTCAGAGTAGAAAACAATTGTAGAGATTATACTATAGATAGTTACACAGAATGTTGCATTAAAGCATTGCAGTGAAGTAATGTCACATAATACACCATAACTCACAGCACTGCAGTTTGGCAGGTGATCCTCATGTTATCCTATTGCCCCTTCATGCTGCTGCTCCCTTTCTTTTTGCGTCACTCCTGTCTCTAATATGTTTTGCAACCCTTATCATCACTATTGCATTCCCACTGTTCGTCTGTCTGCATCTCTCCTTTCTGCCCCCCCCCCATTTCTATCAGCACCTCCTCTCTCTGTCTTTGCCTGTCTTTCATGTCTTTGTCTACCCCTGCTGCCATCCCTGTATCCTACATCTGGCCATCTCTGCAGCCTCCCTCAATACAGGCCAGGTCAACTCCCCAGTCTCCACAATACCCCTTAAAACCTACCCTCCCCCTTTCCACAAGTGAATTTCCTCCTCAAACTAAAGAGAAATTTTATCAAAATCTGTCAGAAAAATCCTTGAAAAAATCAACTTTAAATACAATCCAAACCCTACTAGCATACCCCAATGATTGCTAAAAAATATGTGCTTAACAACTTTCTAAACTGCTTTCCCAGCTATTTAATGTTTCAGTCACCACATTTAAACACTTTTTTATTACACCCATTTCTAATGCTTCCTCCGGTTCCATCCCACATGACTACCACCATAATTCTATCTTCTGCTAGTCACAAATATTTTTGAAAAATTCATTTATGACTAAGTTTTATGACAACCTCAACAAATATGGCCTCCTAATAGATCCAAAGCATGACATTAGGGAAGGCCATGACACCTTAATGGCAATTTATACGGTGACATATGTAATCTTGTCAACTATAGAAAAGGAGTAGCTAACAAGGAAGTCTTCACTGATATAGGCAGAAGAATAGACCACTCTATTCTCCTTCACAAATTAAGTGCTTTAGACTTTGGAGAGAATACTGTACTCTGGTTTATGAATTACCACAGTAACAGAATCAATATAGTCAAAACTGATGCTGTACAAACTGACTATGGTTCCCTGTCTACGGGAGTCCTTCAAGGGTCTATTGTTTGGCCTATCTTATTCCTTATCTTTATCAAAGATGTTTCCACTTCTGTCCCTTCAGGTGAAATAACACTCTATGTAGATGACATCATCCTTTATAGAACTCCATCATCCTCTTTCTAGTCAGTCCAATCTGTCCTTTAAAAGGACTTCACATCCAGCCTTGTTTGACTTACCCAAAATAAAAGAATTCTCAATGTCAAAAAACTGCCACAATGATCTTTGGCTGTCAAAAGAATCTGAAAATTGGCTCCCCCTTTTGATTTCTACAGTGAGTTACTAACCAATATGCATGGTTGAACAGTAAAAATGCCTTGGCCTATTACTTGATAAATCCAAAACTCATAAGAAATTCAAGAAAAACAACCACACTCTGGAGCTGAAAACTGCAATGATTTAATGTCTTCTGGTACCTCAGCTACACAAGCCTTCACAGGAATAAATTCATGACATTCAGCAGTATATTTTATAGAAACATCAATAAAACAATGAATCAATTAACTATTTTGAGAGAAGTTTTTAAAGAACCATGATACCTTCCATTGACATGTATTTATAAACTAAGGTTCATTTCCAAATTCAGACCCCTAGGGGCAAGTGTACCAAAATTCAATATAAATCTGCTTTCCAAATTTAAAAACTTTTGAGAATAATTTCCACTATTCATACAATCAGGTTTTGCTAATACACAGAAAAAGAAAGACTCAATGACTCCCCCATGAATTGTGTTAAAATGTTCAGAAATAGGGTTATCCAGTCTACAGTTCCTCACATCACCTAGGTGCTCAAGAATTCGTATTTTTATTTTGAGTTTTGTTTGACCAATATACCATCTAGGTGGTATACAGCCACAACCCACAATATACACTACCTCACAAGATAGACAATTAAATCTATCTGTACCAACATATTTTACACCATTTATTGTATCACCTGATAAGTTTTTCACTTTTGAACACACTTTACACTTTCCACACTTGAACATACCAGTATGTTTTACCACAGAACCAATGTTATATTTCAAACTGAGCAATTCTTTTAAATTTGGGAACCTCCCATATGAAAAGGTGACCTTTTTAGGAAACAAATGGCCCACTTCATCATTAAAACAAACAATAGGCCATAAATTATCCACCACACTTTTCAACACTTGAGAGAAAGGAGAGAACATTGTTACAAAAAAGATTTTCTGGTCAACATTATCACCATGATGGTTGAACGTAGATCTACATGATCTTTGAACAAATCTACCATCAACTCGACCACTATTCTTATTCAACTTGCTTTTACCTCTCTCAATAAAAGTTTCAGAGTACCCATGAGCCAAAAGTCTTGCTTTAACATCACAAAATTCTTGTTCTAAAAGGTAATTTTCAGAGGTATGCTCAAAAATACGCTTTAACTCACCATACTGAAGTGCCTCAATACGGTGAGGTGGATGTGCACTACTATCATGCAAAAAGTTGTTAGTTGCTGTTTTTTTCCTAAAAGGTCTATACTGAACCCTACTATAAGTATCTACGTGGCCATTAAAGAAATCAGAAGTGTAACTGATAAATATGTGTTCTCCCAGGCTGATAAACTATGGTCAACATTGTAAGTATGCAATTATTATTAATATAAGTAAATTCAGATTCACAACATTATAACTTTATTAACATATCTACCTAAGGCCATAGCATTCTTGATAGAAACAAAACCTGCCGATAAGTAATTTGAAGGTTGTTACTTAGTTAATATCCAGCACATTTTTAGCCCTTGTTTTACAAGTTGATTAGAATTTTTATATTTAGAAGACATACCGTCAGTATACCTCAATTCATGCTATCTAATTGAACTGTAGTCTGTCTAGCCATGTTGTTCCTAGGACAGCACTCATATATAAGCATCTCTTCTCACTTGATCATCTGTTTACCCTGTAATATCAACAACTTTTAGTTCAATAGTCTCTTTACTTTTTTCCTCACTTGTACTTGAGTTGCCCTCACTGGTAATTCTCTTATTTTCCATCGGCTTCATATGGGCTGCCAAAAAGTCATCACTTTCTCCTTCCAAAACCCCTTCAGAATAGACATGAATAATAGCCTAAATTTCAGCCTCCTCCTTTTACATTCTTGTATCACATCTGCAAAACACAAATGCCTCGATGTCTTCTCAGAAAAGCCATGGTACACAAATAAAGATGCCTTTGCCACAGTTTTCACAGTGTTTTTTTTTTTCATGATAGGTCAAAAATTACATCAGAATTGGTCTTGGTTTTACATATTTTACTTCAGAATCTGGTAGTGGCAAATTTTTCATTTATGCTTTTCTGAAGGAATCTTTTGCAAAACCTTCCCACTCTTCCATCTCGTTCTCCACATCCTTTTTTGAATCCATTCTTTTTTCATCTTCAAAAATACTATTCTGCCAGAAGATTTAGTTGTCTTGCTATACTTTCCTTCTGTCCATCTGATGCAGCTGCCTTACTGTCTCACTTGCCTTCTAACAGATCTCTCACATTTGCTATTTGGCTGGTTTGTGTTTTCCCACTAGTCAGGTAGACACGATTTATCAATTGTGACCACTGCTAACCTGGTCAAGTTCAACAACTCATGACATGTGGTTCTGAGAAATAATTGGCACTAAAAAACATTCAGCCATGGGATGAATCGGCTTTTCTAATGGTGAAACTTTGAATATTCTGGCAACATCATTCCAATTTGGAAACATCCCCCCCTTCACAGTATTCACATTCCTGCAACACAATCTGTTTTTTTTTGTTTCATCATTGACCAAAAGATGAAATATTTACTCACTGAGTAATCAGAATCAATGTTGAATAAACTATTTTCATTTGACCTTTTGGTGGTTTTAACTTTTCAGTAAATGGAGCAACATGAGGCAAGTGACACCAATAATCAATAGGTAAGCATCTTCATGATGAAGTTAATATAGATATTTTAGATTTTCTAAAGCTACTGCTCTTTCTTGTATCTTGGGCAGTAGATAAAACAGTGTGATTGGATATAAAAGAACTTACTTTCTCTTGTGAGCCTTCTTTCAGAAGGAGTATAACATTTTCTGTTTTTCAAATATGGGGAGCTGTGCCAGTGTTGTGTGTGAAATACTGCTAATATGTCTTAAGTGTACTGCAATGAATGTATGATAGGCTTTGAGAAATTTGGGGAATAAGCTATCAGAATCAGGTTGCCCATAACAGTGAATTTCACAAAGCTACTTATTAATGTTTAAATAGAGACCTCAGAGAACTGAAAATGTGGTAAAGACAAATAACTGCTCAATGCTTTAGACATTTGTGTGGTTTATTGAGTCCATAGGAGCACCATTGTGCTGCCAAAAGATCACTTCCTTTTCTGGGAATCTAAGCTTTGATCCTCATCAGTTGTAACAGTAAGCTGTCTACTGCCCTTCCATCCCTTCTTTCCCCATCTCTGTTTCTCCACATGTCTTATGTCCTCTTGAAATCTTCCATGGATTCCTCCACCACCACCTATTCTGGCAGTCTGCACCATAGGTCCAGAACCATCTAAGTGAAGCAGTATTTTGGAAATACAATCAGTACCTACAGTTTGCTGCCCATGCTCCCTCCTCCTCCTCCTATTTTCTTCATGTTCAGCACTCACTCTGCACATTTCCCCTGGCATGATGTTGTGCAGTCATATTATGTCCTGCCTATCTGTTCTGGTATCTGTTGAAAATAGCTCTAGTTTCTCTAGCTTATGCTCATTTCCATTCCTCTCTATCTCATGGACTGTTTGGTTGTTTTTCTCTAAATAATTTCCAGAAGAGTGTCATCATTTTCCATGGGTTGGGAGGGTGGCTTAATGGTTAAGGTGTTTGCCTTACAAACCCAAGGTGCAGGGTTTGAGTCTCACAAGGGATAATTGGCTAGGCTTAAAATGGCTCGCAAGGGCAGTTAGCTTAGTAATAAACTATGAACTATGAACTATGAACCTATGTGTGGAATCCAAAACTGTACATAGTACTCAAGATCTAGCCTGACCAAGGCCTGGTAATATTGGACTACTACCTCTTTGCTTCTGGAGTTTACCCTCTAAGTATACAAAGCCAGGATTCTATTTGCTACTGCCTGTGCTCTGTCACACCACTCCTTGTGGACCTGTCTACATGTTCCCAGCTTTGCCACATCTTTGTCCCAAGTCCCCTTCTCCCAGCTGAGACCTCACAGTAGGATGTTGTAACCAAAGTGTAGTACATTATATTTGTCTATAGGGAATCTCAACTAACAAGTTTCAGCATGTTTCTACTGCTGGACAGCCTTTCGAAATATTTCCAAATATTTCCTTAGGCTGTTACTATTCTCCAGTTTTCCCATGCTGCATCTTTTGTTATATCTTCAGAAAAGGCTTTGATCCTGTGTTCCATGCCCTCAGACATTTTGTTTTTCTTTCCTTTTTTGTAAAACCCTTTCTTTCTTCTTCATATCACTGCTAACACCTGCCTGGCCTCCATGAGCTCATTCTCCCAAGTCACTTAAGAGGAGTGGCAGATTCCTCCTCTGTGCTGCAGGTGGATCCTACTCCAATGAGGAAGTTCAACCTGTTTGGCCTGTGGCGTCTGAGATTGACACCTTGCCTAGTGTTGAAAGTAAGAGCACAGTAGTGAATGATATACGCTTTGGGGTTATCTTCTTGTGAAAGGGTTTCCCTAAATGGGTGGAGCTAAGACTACTCAAGCATTACTTCCCATATCATACTGCTGAAGTGCTCCAGCTGCCACTCTAGTACGTAGTCTGTCCATTAATAAGGATAACACACCAATGGCCATAGCCATAAGTTCTTGGCTGTGGGTGAGTTTTCTCCCTCCATAGGATAAGTATGCCCCTGCTGTGTTATCAAGCAACTGAGTCACTATTCAAACCCAGGTTGTCTGGCCATAGTGTGGACATTATCTCATTTTGCAGCTGATGCGACCCTCAAGTAGTTCTGAAATATATGTATCAAAGAGCAAGAAACAAAGGACTGATCTTTGCAGTACTCTATTAATCGTTTTTATTATTCTTGATATTGTCCCTGGCACCACAGTTGTCTGTGCTCTACCATTCATCCAAATAGTAATCCAGTTCTCAATCTTGGTCTTACATCCAAACCTACCATCTTGGATCTGTGTGGGACAAAGTCAAAGGTTCTGGTGAAGTCATATTCACTTGTCAGGTTCGTCTGTGAGACAGCAATAATACTGGATCAGGATTGACCAGTTGCTTTTACTGGCTATGAAACCATTTCCTTGTTGTTTCCTCTTTCACCCCTGCTGATTAATCCTTATGTTCCCGGTAAACTCATCAGAATTTTCTTATGGGAGTGGAAAAATCCTGCCACATCTCTTTTGATGGGTGGTTCCTTCCTTAGCCCTTATCAGTGCCTCATGGCAATATCCCTACTCTATGAAGGACAAGAGTCAGGAAGGAAATGATCATATGTGTGGCCAAAGAGGGAGGGGAATCCTGATTGGAGTAGACTGTGCAAAAATGTCATGTCATTAGTGTACAGGTTTCAGTTCCAGCTCAGCATACCCACTGCGTAATATTTACCAGGATGCTTCAAACCATAAAATCAACCTGTGGTCTTCATTGCTCAGTGCCATGGCCATGCACAAAAACCCACACCAAGCGGAAGGACAGTTGGTGTTGGCCACACAGCCTCCCGTCCCAGCACACCTCTTCCAGTACCTAAATCAGTAATCAAACTCACAATCAGGGCTGCATCCCAGTACAACACAGAACCAGTGTTGGCCACGAAAATGTGTTAGTTATTGTCCTGGAAAACGGCAAAAGTCTTTGCTTCAGGGGCCCTCATTGTGACTTTTAGGGTAACAGGGCTGTTGTTCCCCAGAGTTTTTCTGCTTGCTCTTCTACAAAACATACTACACATACTGTCCCACAGTTTTTAGGTGCAAATGCACTAGCCAGTGAGCTTCCGTGGATCTCTATTAGGGGATCTGCCAGCACAATATTCAGATCCATGAGTACACTGTGAATCATGCTATTGGCCTTTGTGTTTTATCTTTTTGTAGGGCAACCAGTAATCGCTCCTCATCCTGACTCAGTCACGTTGCGTATGCCCACCCTACTCCATTCTACTTCCATTCCAGAGTGCCATTAATTTCCTTCATATAGAAAAAATCTAATTATTTTTTCAGTATCTCATGTTTTTTTATTAAATTTCTGTGATCTCCTCCCATCTTTGCTAAGAATAGACAGGTCAGTTTTTCCCTTCATCCTTGCTGATGTATGCCTACAAAAGACCTCTCTTCTATTTTCTGACCCCCTCCCCCATGCCAGCTCCCTTTCAACTTGCCTCTTTGGTGTCCTCAAGTTTTTTGTTACTCTTCTGATTGCCTCTTTGCACTGTGCCTGCACCATGATCCAACCCTTCCTTTCCACCTGTTGCATGACTTCTGTTTTTACATTGTTCATCTGTTCATTACTGTGAGATATGCAAAGAACATGAGCTATCTTTATCCATCAATTCATTCCATTTAAAGCATTCTTTGTGCATCTGCAAATAGTCTGCTCTCCACTGATCTGGAATATAGAAAGGGGTTATATTCTTTTTCTCTACTCATATGATGCACTGACTAGTAACTGAGAATTGCTCATACAAACACTTTGAAATACAAACCAATGAGTCTCTCCTATCAAAATGTTTATAACTTATAGTGCTTTTAATTCTCTCTCTCATATCTGAACCTAATACACTCCTGTTGCCCTTTTAGACCATTTGCTCCCTTTCATTATGCATGCTCTCCCCATTATATTATGAGCAGAGATAGATGACAAACCCATCTTAGCCCTCATCTGCAAGAAAAGCCAAAAAGCCCAAGCTCTAGGCTGGCTTACAGTTACCCATGTTTCTGTTACCCCTCTCAGGAACCTTCCACCTCCATTGTTTTATGTCACTCCCCCACAGAATGCATCACAGGAGTGGATTTTACACCAATGTAGGGGGAGGAAAGTTATCTTCTGCCATTCCTTTAATTCATTTCAGCCTTGGTTGCAGCTGTGTTATACAACCACTACTCTTAATCAATTTGCCAGCATTCTAGGTGGTCATCCTGCCCCTGTAGTAATGTGTAGTCCTGTAATTACTTTCTGTGATGTCCTAGACCACCCTAGCTTGACTCTGCTGACATCACTTTCTATTTCAAGGATGTAGAGCAACTATAAGTATGCTGTATATCTACATGTATGTGTGTGTGTGGGGGGCATGTGACTCAATATCAATAGTGGTTGAACAAGATAAAGAGCTATCACTGTTATAATCCTGATAAGCCAGACTTTTTCTTCCCAGACTCCTGACCCCCACAGAGAAAATAACCATGCATACTTATGGCAGCAGAATAAAGACACATTTGCCACATCTAAATTGCTCTTTTGATGCAGATAATTCCATTCTGCTGACTAGTTCCTGCCCCTTTCTTCTCTCCACCACATTCTCCGAGTTTTATTGAAAGCTTTGTTGGATCTATAGGTCAACAAGTCATCTGGCACAGGTTCTATTTGCCCAGTACTTTTCTTAGTTGCCTTTCTCTTGCTAATTGCTGACAATCAAGCCAACCACCCCCCAGTCAGGCACAAGCCCAATCATTCCCTAGATGCATGGGTAATCCCTTGTTTGCAAATCATCTAGGGTGAGAGAGCCATCCGGCTGGGACATCATGCCAGCAAACCTCAAGGTGTTTGGTGCCCTTGCTAGAATCCTATTAGTCAGAGCTATCTTTAATGAATGGCCCTAACCCCTGACCGTGGGTGGTGTTGTGTCTACCTATGTCATTATGGGAACCTCCTATGCCTTGTGACAGCTCATGCCATGCTTCATCACTCACAGCCATCAAGTAATACAATCACCAGAGTGGGTGATGATACCCATATTGTTCCAGCACTGGCATCTGCCTGTGTGGCTCTGTCCGTCCCCTCAGGGACAGTGTGTCTTGAAGCAGTGACTAAGACAAGCTGGGAAACCCACCCCCCACCCTCAGTACAGGCATGGCCTTTCTCCCCTCTCTGCCATACCATTAAGTTCCTGAGTGTCTAATTAAATCCAAGTCACCTCTGTTGTAGTGAGTTCTTTCACACTCGACACCACTAGTACAACTACATTTACACAGTACTCTTCACAGAAAGAAGCACTTTCTTATTTCTAGAATGTAGTTGATAGCTACAATGTAGTATTTCCGCCCTCTTCCTTTCCATCTATATTTCATCTTCAAGTCAAGTCCCCAACACTGCCCACTTACTATTTCGGTTTTATTTCATATCTTGTCCTCTGCTCTCCTCCAAGCTTAAAACTTGGATTCTACAAGCCTCTCTTTGTAATCTTTCTCCCTCTCTAGCCTCACCATTGTTTTTAACGTTTTGGAAAGTTTATAATATATACATTTTTTCACTTTAAATGGAGTACCTTTTAACTTAATTGATAATTGTTACGTAGATTATTAAGTTTAAAAGTATCTCAAATTGTTTCTGGTTTGTCTGAAGAAGGAAAAGCATTGTCTATTTCCGAAAGCGCTAATTAAATTGGATTTTTTCACGCTGCTCCAGCTTGTCTTGGTTTTTTGTTTTTTTCTCACCATTGTTGTAGCTTTCTGTTGCACCCCCTTCACTAGCTTTCCCTCCTTTTTCTTTAAACAGATTTAGCACAGTAGACTATTTCTCTAACTTTGGCCACACACATGACCTGTAGAGTGGTTTGATTTTTTCTATGCTATGTGAATCAGTTTTTTTTTTTTTTTTTGGATGCATTCCATTATCTTGTTTACTTTCTTTACATCCTCATAATTCCTGGTCCAGTAGCTTACTTGTGCACTAACAAAGACTACAGTTGTTTTTCTTGCTGAGAGGTGTTTAATGAGTCAGTCTCTTGACATGCATTCTCATACACCAAGTATGACCTTATGATCCATTTGACAGTCTGAACTTTTTCCAATAAGTAGACACAATAATAAATCTAAACTCTGAATTGCACTGCTCATCCTGCAAGTTTCCTTTACCACTCTGTGTGAAGGAGGAAGCAAAATAGTCAGGTCTCCAATCCCTGTTTAGTCCCAGGTGACTCAATCTTCCTTCTATTCACAGGTATCCCATTTCTCTATCTAGTAGTACAGCAGTGCCATCTCGGAGTATTTATGCACATTGCTAGTCATTCTGAATATGATGATCCCAATTCATCAACTATGCCCAGAAATGTGAATTCTGATACCCCACCCAGTACATACGTCAATAAAACAGCATGTATATTTCTGGAAGGGCAGCACATCTGTATATGTGCAGAAAGGAGTAATTTGGGGTAATATAAGTGCACCAATTGCAAAGCATGCTTCTATAGTTGCTAATGAGGAGCTGTCATCTGATTAGACTGTTTTTTGTCACTCTAGTCTTTCATAATACCTAAGACAGCAATTAATGATTCCATAACTCTTCCATTTACAAGAAACAAATCAGGACACCTTCCTTACCTGTGTTACCATTAATCAATCTTCAGTGCATTTTTAAATTAACCCAGAGATTTCTGATTTTCATGACAATGGCAAGAAATCTTCGGGAATAAGAAAAAGAAATGCTGAAAAAAGCGACTAGAAGTTATAAAAGACATAAAGTCATAATATCAAATTATGCTGAAAACATCCAAATGCTAAAACTTTAACATGAAAGCTCTCCTTGCCTCTAACTATAAATTGTGTGTTGTTAATTTGATATTCCACTAACACACAATTGAATGGGTTAGCCAATGTTAACAGTAGTACAAAACAATTGTCCCAAATTAAATGTGAAACAAGTGCAGTGTATCTCATTTTGGTAAACAAAATATTTTCCCATACCAAATAAGTGGCACATCCCTCCAATCAGACACTGCTGTTAGACATTTAGACACTCTTGTTAATTCCATATCTTTGGACCTTCGTGTTTCTACATCTGACCCATTATTTAACATAAAATCTGTTTTGGCATTTCTGTATCTAAACATACCACTCAACTTGAAAATCCTCAGAGATTCCTAACTAAGAAGTCAATGGCCCCAAAAATCATAGTCATCTGGACAGATTGGCAGTTTTCTCTCTTTACTCAGTTTCTTACAGAATCCTCCTTGAGGACCTGTGTCTATCCTTTTAAGCCATGAAAGCATACCTTTCGACTGTCCACATTTCTGCAGAATGTCCAGATGTTTGCCTCCTATTTTTAGACTGTTCCTGTTTTCTGGCAAATCATTTGACATAAGTTTGAGTTTTAGACTTCATATCCATCATAAAATGTATGCTAAAACGAATCCTATTACTCTAGAAATTTTCTAATTTTATAAAAATAATAGTTAAAAATCTGTCCCTATTTTTGGGCCTGTCCCCCAATTATTTTAGACTTTGTCCAGATTTATAGTGCTAAGAGATCAAAAGGTTTGCATGACAGATCTGATCTGCTTTGACTTTACATTCCTTCATAGAACAAGCATATCCTCAAACACCCAGCTAAATAATCTAAATTTTCATCAACAGCTAAATAAGACACATTGCTAAGTTATGCTGATAGAATCAT
Source organism: Protopterus annectens (assembly GCF_019279795.1). NCBI lineage: Eukaryota > Metazoa > Chordata > Ceratodontiformes > Protopteridae > Protopterus > Protopterus annectens. The sequence goes on along the minus strand of NC_056735.1, from coordinate 825,237,067 downwards.
ATCCAAGTGTATCACCATCTCTGAAACAAAATTCCACCGTATGTGAAGCACAGTCACACCCCTGCCACCTTCGTGTTAAACCTAGATAATTGGGTGAGAAGCTTCAAATTCTGCCCCTGTCTGTTTTGTGATGTTCTTCTTGAGGCTGGAGGGGGAACTTCTGAATATATTTTATTGACTACACTAGCAGTGGTCTGTGAACTGATTGCCCAATACTTACTTATGAACCTATGAACCCCTGAAGCTAAAAAGGATAAATAGCAATGATATCAAAATATGGTTAAAATGTACAGAATGCAAAATCCAAGAGGTTATATCAGCAACAACTATAGACAGTCACACAGAGGGTAAGCCCATGGTCTCCGCATCTGAGTGAACATGATCTAACCCCTCACCTACCACCTTCCATCACCACCTTTAAATTCTAATTCCTCAAGTTGTGCCAACTTGAAATGAAGAAAATTAACTTTATTTCTGAACAAAAAAAAAATTCTCCAATATTTGTGACCTAAGAGTTGGAATATAAAAAGTTGGAGGTGTGGCTGCACGGGGTTTGATCCCTGCAAAAAGCATGGAATATATTAAGGGAGTGCATTATCGCAAGGCATGTGCATGTTATACTTTATCCACAGGAGAAGTATTGTTTGAAGAAAAGTGCGTAACTAATGTGGTAAGGGAGGCAACCCAAAATGTTTCTGCTGTTTTTTGTAAGACAGAGATTATCATGGACAATTTATTGTTACCTCACTGGAGAGTCTTACTTCATTTTAAGTTGCCACAACAGAATTCTTGTTGAGCTATTTACTTCCAGTTACATTTTGTGTGTTGGTATAGAAAAGTATGTGTCAAAAATGTAATGCTGTGGTAAGCTGATGTATAGTTTTTAGTTTATTTGACTGCTCATTGCCTATGTAGTGTCTTTCAGGATATTTTAAATATAGTTTTTTTAATGTGAAATCTGCAACATATCGATGTAGTAGTTTCCATTTTGTTGATAAAGTGATGTTAAGTGGTAGTTTTTGGTTAGGCAGTTGATGTTTACAGAATTATTTAAGCAGGTTTTCTCCATTTTACAAATATCACAACTATTGTGCCGATGTTGTTAATCAGAGCAAATGAGGAGCTGAACCTTTTAATAGAAATAAAAGCTACTAAGTGTTTTGGTACTTGAAAGTATGTGGGATTTTTCATTTCAAAGGTTTTGTGTATTCTATCATTTTTATGTCATTCATGAAATGGTGTTAAAAATGTCAAGTATAAACTACATTATTAAATCAATAAAAAAATCAGTGAGTCAAGGACTGCTCCATGGACATGACACTGCAATAGGTTTCACAGCAACACTGGCATCTATTTGTGTCTTTCACATTTACCCATAAAACAGTTTCTCTGTCAGATGTTCTCCACAGAAACCTAGACAGAATATGCTGTAAAATTCCTGAAGTAAGGGCAATCTGCCTCGCAAGAAAAGAGCATCCTGGGTAGCTTATTTATTGGCAAACTAAAGGACATTTAGCACAGAATTACTCTGTCTCTTATGTTACCTTTCATGTCATAAACACAATAAATATCATGCGAAAACAAGCTGGTTCGTAACCTATAAAGATTCTGTGATAGTATGGCTCTCATTACAGACATGACTCATCCAATAAGTGAGATAATTGCATCTCTTGGGAGCTGCTACACTCATGAATCAAGAAAATATGCATCAGGAAGGGAAGTCGCTTCTTAACATGATTTTAATTAGAAACAATTTGCTTTCTTATGAATCTGCAAGCAAACTGCAACTGTACAAAGCATGACAGGTGACATGGAATAGGCGTATAACATACATATCACAGTAACACATTATGGTATAAATGGATACTTGGGGTGATTCTGTATAACAAAATCAGGGCACAAATTCATCTCATCAACTAATGCAATGCTCAATATGCTTTATGGAAAGTGAGAGTGAGGAGTTGTGAAAGAGATATGAAATAGGAAAGTAAAGTAAGGCAGGAAGATAAGAGAGTGGGGAGAGCAATTCTTCAACATTACAATCAGTCTGATAAAAAACTTGAATTGATTTGGTACATGTGAAAAGATAAAAAGTGAGTGAATATAGCAGGGGGGGCAGAATAATGAATAATAAGGGAGAAAGGGCAAATGATGGAGAGGGGGCAGGAAGTGACATAACGTGTAAAAGAAGAGTGAAGAAATAAACATTTTATATAAATAATTTAATTCAAAAATTATAAATGCATACATTTAGCTCTGTCAAGCAACCTCACATTTACAATTCTACTACTGGTGTTATGAGATAGGGTGGCAACATGGATCGACTATATCTTACGTATGAGATAGTGTAGCAACATTGATCGACTATATCTCACCGAGTTACAACTGGGTAAACTTCAACCTGAATTTTATGATGATTAACAGAGGCAAAAGACAAACAATCAAGAATCATAGTTGTTGGCCCATTCACTCAGGGCAGCAGGCTGTCCTTACTCTCATCTATAGTCCGTATAAAATTATTTCATGCTTCCTGGCTTTAGTAAAAATTCACCAAACTATTCAAAAAGAAGGCATAGAATGACTGGAATAACTACTAGGGTTATTTATAAAGAAAGTGTCACTTTACCTATAGAATTCCTAGAGAGATGTCATGGATGGAAACAACGCTGAGAAATATTCAGTTAGCACAATCATTTTTAACAACTTGGTCCTTTCTGCATTAGATAAGGACATCATGACATCATATCCTTCTGCTAGGTCAACACTTTAAATCCAGATAACATCCCCTAAAACAAAACTAGGTGATGAGAAAGCTATAACCTAAATCAGGTCATTTAGCTTTTGACACAAAATATTAGTTCAAAGAAGTCTAAGCTCAAGCCTGTGCATGCATGCATGTGTGTGTGTGTGTGTGTGTGTGTGTGTGTGTGTGTGTGTGTGTGTGTGTGTGTGTGTGTGTGTGTGTGTGTGTGTGCATATGTGTGTGTATGAATGCATGCATGTGTGTGTATGTATATTTCACCATCCCTATAGCCCCTTGCTGATAATTCATCACCTAGTACTTCCAAAGCTGTCATAAATCTGTCTTCCCTGTTATTTAGGCGAGAAAGTCTCATTGCTTGACCCTTAATGATGTTTTTAAAAATATCTGGGGGGTGAAGACTATTTCTATGCAACATATTATTTAGATTAGAAGGATAGATCCTTCTGGTAATATTATTATCATTCGCTATAGGAAAACTGTTATAAAAATCATATGTTGCATAGAAACTGTCTTCACCCCCCAGATATTTTTAAAAACATCATTAAGGGTCAAGCAATGAGACTTTCTCGCCTAAATAACAGGAAAGACAGATTTATGACAGCTTTGGAAGTACTAGGTGATGAATTATCAGCAAGGGGCTACAGGGATGGTGAAATAGAAAAATGTATTAATGAGGCCAGAGCACTTAGGGGTAGTAGAGCTTCCCCCTATTTTTTAGATACGAATCATAGGAATGAAGTATCTGGATCAGGTACCAGCTATAAAGCTCCAAGGGTGAATTTGACATACTCTAGTAATATTAAGGTTATTTGTGATACAATAAAAAAGAATTGGCATGTTTTGACATCGGATAGTACAATTAATGTAATAGGCACAGAACCAACTTTTTCATTTAGGAATAAAAAGTCCTTGAAAAGGTACTATGTTACGAGAGCCCTATAACTAGTAGTGATAATAATGCACAGGGGACTTTTCCTTGTGGTTCTTGTAACTTTTGTCACCTAATTGATACACATAATAGCTTTGTACACCCCTATACTGGTGCTATTTATAATTTTAAAGTTCATGTGACTTGTAGGACAAGAAATGTAGTTTACCTGGGACAGTGCTTCTTCTTCTTCTGGCTTTTTCCTGGTTAGGGGTCGCCACAGCGGATCACCTGTCCACTCATGACTGGCAGTGGAGTTTCACAATGTCAAGTTGCCAGCCCGGTGCCCAACCTTCCACAGAAGGCACACACATGCACACTCTCACACCTAGGGCCAATTTAGAGTGTCCAATCCACCTACAGCATGTCTTTGGGATATGGGAGGAAACCGGAGCACCTGGAGGAAACCCACGTGACCACAGGGAGGACATGCAGACTCCGCACAGAAAGCACCCTAGCCGAGAATCGAACCGAGGAACCTTTTGCTGTGAGGCGGTAATGCTAACCACTGCACCACCATGGCCGCCCTTACCTGGGACAGTGCAATGTCTGCAAAAATTTTACATAGGCAAAACAAATAGGATGCTGTTTGAATGTATCCAGGACTGTTTGTATGTATCCAGGACTGTTTGTAAGCTTCTGTGCCCCAAGCCTTTCTGTGTTGGAGGGAAGCCTTCTAGCTTATCAGTGGGAGTGGTAAGCACTAGGTAGCCTATCTACTGCAAGAGGGGTTTCTGGCCCAAAAATTGTAGTTTATTGGCCATTTGGGTAGTTTTTCCATCTCTTTCAACTTTCTGGTTTAAAAGCCTGCATTTGCGCTTGTGTCCCACCTTCCCTGTACCTAGTTTAGTCCAGATACAGATTTGCTGTATCCAGGACTATTTGTAAGCTTCTGTGCCCCCAAGCCTTTCTGTGTTGGAAGAAAGCCTTCTAGCTTATTAGTGGGAGTGGTAAGCACTAGGTAGCCTATCTACAACAAGATCCAGATTCTTAGTTTTAGCACTTGAATTTGCTTATCCATGCTCAGCACTTGTTCAGAACTTGTTTTAAGCACTAAATAAACTACAAATTACTACAGTACTCACCCTTCCTCATTACCTAGAGGAAAACAGTTTTGGTACTTAATTTCTTCACTTGCTTAGAAAAAACAGCTCTTGTCCTCACGTTCCTCACTTGTCTAGAGGAAAATATTTTTTATTCAGGCATGTCCAAGGGACAGCTCCCAGTGTTCTCTCCTGTCTATCTGATGAATCTGGGCATCTTGGGGCAATGTAGCAATTGTTTCATGTACACAGACAACCCTCTCCTCCTACCACCCAACATTACAACCTGTGAGAGATGCACTTATCTAGCAAAACTGGAGGTAAAGCTCTCTCCAACCAAGACTGAACTTGATAGTCAAGAGGAGAAGGTAAACACTTGCACCACACCACACTCATCACATAGTCCCACTAAACCTACACCACCAAAATCCACACATAGAAACACAAAAACATTTGCAGAGGCTCTCAGTAATAATCTGCTCAAGCAACAGAGACCTCCAAAGCAGAAACGTAAGCAACCTCCCACCACCAACAGAACCCAAATGACACATAGCCCACAGACTCATTGAGCCACTCAACCACAGCCCATAAGGCAAAACAGCGTACCCAACAAACTAGTCATAGGTGACTCTATAGTCAGGCACACTGATGTCCCACTCACCAGGCTAAACAAGGAGAAGGTCACTGTCAGCTGTCTGTCGGGTGCCAGGATCCACCACATAACCCACACACTCAGGTCACTCCACAACAAGTACAAATATGACTCTGTGATTGCCCATGTTGGTGTGAACGACCTGAGATGTGCCTCCCTGGACTACATGAAAAGAGACATGGAAGAACTCTCTGATCTTGTAGCCCAGGCAGGTATGACCCTAGCCCTGAGTAGCATCCTACCATTGCCCAGAATGATACCACAGTACAAGGACAAAATGATTGACTTCAACAATTGGCTAAGCTTCCAATGTCATTCTAAGGGGATCCAGTATCTGTCTACCTGGGACAACATGGTCGACAGACCATGATGCTTTGCCAGAGATGGCCTGCACCTGTCACCCCTAGGATTCCGGATACTGGCAAGGGCTCTTGCCACCCCTATAGTGCCTTTTTTAGGCAAGGTTCAAATGACAAATTCACCACCATAACAGGAACAGGCAAGCAAAAACTGAGGGTAACGCTACTCAATGCTAGAAGTTGAAATCTCAAAATGCACTCCCTTGAGGCACTCCTTAAAATGGAAAACATCAATGTCTGTGCAGTGACTGAGACCTGGTTCAAGGCTCCAGAGAGCATCCCTGCATTACCCAGCTATAACTCATACCACACTTTTCGGCCATCTTACCTGGACCAGAACACCAAAGGTGGAGGTGTGTCCATATTCATTAAGGATATCCACACCTCCAGTCTAGTTGCTCTGCATAATGCAGCCGAGGTTATCCAAGTGCAACTAACTCTGGGCATAACTGCAATCCAAATTGTAGCTTGCTACAGATCCCCCACCATGCCCCAGGATTCCCACTCCTCTTTTCTTGATATACTGAAAAATATTAGGGTTCAACCAAACACCCTAATATTGGGTGATTTCAACTACCCACCATTAACTGGGAAAACTACATATGTACCAACTCCTTTGCTCAACACTTTCTGGAATTCATAAATTCCAATGCCCTGGATCAACTTATCCACACCCCCATCAGGGGCAGCAATATCCTAGACCTAGTCATTACCAACATTTACCGGTGTTCCACACCTGAAATAAACTCCTCGTTGGTCAGATCCGACCATAAGCTAATCACCCTAGATATCCACATCCTGCCCCCACCCCCACCCCCCATTAAGGAAACCATGGTAAAAAATTTCTCCAAAGCCAACTTCATGCTTCTTAAGACAGAAGTGGCAAACTTCATGACACCCATGCAGATGGGCCATGCAGTTACAACTGCTGAATCCTACACAAATGCACTCTATAAGCACTTACACGAGTGCATGGATCGTGCTATCCCAAACAGAACCAAGATGCTATCCTCCAAAAAAAGGAAGCCAATCTGGTGATCCCCTGCCATAAACAAACTCTACAACAGAAGGAAAAAATTGTTGCAAAAGAGAGTAAAATCCCATGAGTGGATGAGCTCCCTGGTCAGCCTCAGCAAGAAGCTGAGATCCCTTATAAGATCTTCCAAAGCTAGCTATGAAAACAAGATTGCCACTGATTCTAAGGACAGCCACAAAACATTCTATAGCTATGTCAAGAATCTCAAAGGCAACACCCAGATCTGCTCTGAGTTACAACACAATGGCACAAAAATTACAGAACCAACTGATATTGCCAACATCCTGGGAGATAGGTTCAGTGCTAACTTTACCCCCCCCCCAACCCCTAAAGGGCCCATATCTATACAGGAAGAATGCAGAGTCCCTGTAATCACAACTTCACAGGTAAAAGCAGCACTCTCTAAAGCCAAAAACACAGCATCCATGGGACCGGACAACATCCCAGGCTGCGTTTTACACGAACTTCAGAACGAACTGGCTCCCCATCTAAGCACCATATTCAATCATAGCCTCACATCAGGCTTTGTGCCCACTGAATGGCACACAGCAACAGTTATCCCACTCCACAAAGAGAGAGCCACCACTGATCCTAGGAACTATTGCCCTATTAGCCTTATGAGCCTGGTCTGCAAGACCATGGAACGTATCATCATGGAATTCATAAACAAAGACATTGGTAACCTCCAAACTCTGGACCCCACCCAGTTCGGGTTTGTGAAAGGCAGATCTTGCCTCCTGAACCTGGTCGACTTCTTTGAGGCAGTCACCAAAGGCGTAGACGAGGGTAAGGTGGTTCACACAGCCTATCTTGACCTTGCCAAGGCTTTCGACACCATCCCCCATTCTGGAATTATAGCTAAACTCACTAAACTAGGTATAAATCCCTATGTCACAAGATGGGTTGCCAAATGTCTCACTGCCAGAACCCACACTGTAAAAGTTGCAGACTCCAAATCTGACTTCAAACCAGTGACAAGTGGAATACCACAGGGTTCAGTCCTGGGACCTCTCCTGTTTGGTATCTACTTCTCTGAAGTACAGGCTAACACAGAAGGCCTCTGGCTAATGAAGTTCACAGATGACTGCAAACTAGGAGCTATAGTCGAGTCCCCAAATGATGTGGACATCCTACAGAAGGGTCTCACTGAGACAGATGCCTGGTGTCAGAGCCATGGCCTCAAGCTCAGTGCCAAAAAGTGCATTGTTATCCCCTTTGGTAAAAACTCTGTACCCATGAAATACCACATAGGTGGCAGTCTTCTTAAAACCAAATGTGTGATAAGAGACCTTGGGACCCCGGTGGACAGTAGTCTCTCCTTTAATAATCACATTGCCACAGTAGTCAGGAAATTCTTCTACATGGCACACCTCATCACAAAAGGGTTCTCATCCAGGAAAAAAAGAGGTTATTGTTCCCCTCTACTCGACAGTCATTAGACCCGTTATAGAGTACAACGCCCTTTTTGGAATGTACCTCACAAGACATCTGCAGCAGCTGGAAAGGCCACATAAGTACCTCACAAAGAGAATTATTGACCTCAAACAGATGCCCTACACTGATCGTCTCAAAAAACTCCAGCTTTACTCTGTAGCATATCACCTATTTCAAGGTGATCTCTGCCTAACATATAAAGCTATGTCAAACCCAGAGCTATTGGGCATGCTACACCTAAAGAAATCCCAATCCCTCCAAGCTACACACGCTAGGGACATAAACCTTGTCACCACAATAAACAGGACTTGCTAGAGGGATAGATTCCTGTCCCAGAGACTTCCCATACTCTGGAACACGCTACCCATCTATGTCAAGCAAAGTTCCTCATTAACACTCTTCAAGAAAAATTTTGATGAGTGGATGGGAAATAGCAAATACACCCCGGGGATCACTTCTGTGGCTCTGCTCGACAGGGGCACAGGAAATTAACTTTCTTGGGTTGGTGTAAGCCAGGGAACTTTGTTGGCTAGGCTTACTTAGGCCCTTGGGCCGTTAGTCTAGTACCTACCAATGAACCTATGAACCTATGAAAGAATGAAGGAGCATCTGAGGGATATCAGGACTTTGAATGTTAACAACTCTCTGGCTAGGCACATTAAAGACACTGACACTACACATAACTTTAATTTTAAAGTTATTGAGATGGTAAATGAAAATGGTAGACTTGGTGATATTATTAATCATACTGAAAGCCGTGAGTTGTTTTGGATATTACATCTGCAAGCTGATAAAGTTTTTGGACTAAATGACAAGGTTTCTTTAAAACCTAAATTGAAGAGTAGGAGGTTTTAATTACTTTTTCATCATGTGTATGAGAACTGCATATTCTTTGGTTGTTTCTTTTTTAAATTTTTATTTAATGACTGAATTGTGTAACTTGATATGGCCTGAAGAAGTTTTTAAGAAAATGCTTACCAGTTTTATCCATTAAAGTGTTTATAAGTACCTTCTAGGCTTTGGCACAGTTGTTATCATTATTTTATGTTTTATGTGCTTCTGGTTCTCGTTTGGTGGTTTTGTTTCCTTCATTGTCTGTAGTATTGCATTCACAAGTTCTCATAATATCCCTGTTGTTTTCTCTTTTATGTTTGACCTGCAACTGATAAAGGTTGTCGATTTCCCTGATGGTCTGAACTGTTCATTAGTACATACATGCATACATCTTTAGCAAGCTGCATTCTCCACAGGTGTATGTTAGTGGGATGCAAAACAAAATGTACAACTCCTTAGGCAAACTGCAGTATGTGTGGTCTGCTTGCTTGAATCATACTACTGACATCCACAACATTTATAATAAAACCAGGAAAATGAATTAACAGGACATCAGTCCAAAAAGATGTAAATAGATGATGGTATAAACAGTAGCATGGAAAGAAATGCCAATGACCAGAATACTTTTGATGCATTTGTTGAATCAGGAGTCATCAGTCAGAAGTATAGGTATGTTGAGAACCAGCAGCAGAAATTAATGCTATGGATAAATGAGTACTTGTACATCCATGAAAAAGGTGTTAAAGATAAGTTGTACATGGCTTGTAAATGAAAGGAAAAGTGCTATGAGTGCAAGGTACTCAGCACAGACATGATCTGAGAGGTATTGCTCCACTCTGCATGTACCATCATTATCCAGATGCTGGAGAGACACAGCCATAATGTGCTAGCTAGTATATACATGAGAGCAAGGCCCAGCAGACGGCCCCATACAGGCTCCTTCAGGACCTATGTGATACAAAAGAACCTGGTTATTCTCATGTAGCACCATAAAGGAGGGTACTGGTGAAACACATTGATAGTCTAAGATGAACAACAACTGCAGAAAACTCTATGAAGGTGGATACACTATGGGACTTAACAGTGGCCACTCAAATCTGATGTGTTTGTAAAACAGTGCCATGGAGACCCAGTGGCTGGTGTTGAGCTCTTTGTCCTGACAATGTCAGTGAACCTCTATGACCTTAGTGCAGCAAGACAACAGCTTTTTATGGCATATTTGTGACAGATGGCTGTATTGCATATCTGCTCTATAGTACATATGCTCTCCTGAACAGTCTAGGCTTCACTAAAAGTGTCCACTTGTATACGACCTGATGTCACAAAAAAAAAACTTTGAGGTCTTACAACATTATATGAAAAATGCAATTGGAATTAATGGAGGATCTGGATCCCACAACTAATCCTGTATTTATAGTCTGTCTTTGATATTGCAGCTGTGAAAAGCATGCATTCTAATTTCTGCGTAACATGCCATAAGGTGTGTCTATTCTATTTTTCAGTGTCAGTGGTGCAAGGTGCAATACTGTGGACTAGCAAAGTTGCATGGCTCAGACAGCACTTGCATTTCAACCACCCACGGAGGTTCCTCATGTTTGTGAGGCTCTGACAGGTATATTTATGGGGGCTGCAGGTCCTGTATTGGAGTACATGGCTGACACATTTGTAGTGGGATAACACAGGAGTTTTGGACCCTGCTCTTCAAAGAATGTGTCTCTAACCTGACTAGATCCCAGACCTATGAACCAATACAGTCCACTGTAAAGAGGATCTGCCATGAAGCCAGAATGCAGTGGAAGGCTGGCACCAACATGTGCACTGTTTATTGTGAAAATGGCAAGTGGATTTACAAGCGGTTTTTCACATAATACCAGAACAAAACAGAGTCTTATATGTTCATGACAGGTTGTTAGCCAGTCTGAAAGTTATGCCTCTGAGATGTCTTATTACAGCACATGAAAAACATCTGCAATGGATTGTGTAACACTGTGAGGAATGACCAGTATTGGAGTTCCTTGCCACTGTGTCCGCTTGCTTGAAGTTGAGAAGACCATGAACAATTATTATGCTCATATTTATCACAATATTCTGTATTTTTCTTGCTGATGTTGTTAACATCACTGGATAATAATGGAGTGCACCAGCATGTTTGTTGTCATGGTTGTTTGCAGGTAAGTGAATTCCCTATGGGATGTAGTGTGCTCCCCAATGCATGCAAGCAGCTGTTTCAAATGCTGTTATTCTTTCCATTCTTGCAGGAATATCAGTCTCTCACTGTGCAATGCAAGCCATACTTCTCACCCATCTCTGAGTTTTGTGGAATTATCCTTATTTTGATTTCAGCTAAACCAAAAATGATGAGTACAGCCAGTCACGAATGCCAAACCTTGTACTCTAATACTTTGTAGTGTTCAGACCTGCTGGTCTATTAAATTTAAGAAAAAAAAATAGTAATATTTAAAAATGGTTCCTAATTTTTGGCCTTCCCTATTACTTTTGGCTTTGTAAGTCATTCTTGAGCAAAAATATTGAGAGTTATGACATAAACATTTTTTAATGTCTTATCAAGTATATGGCTCTTGTAACCCTATCTCGACATCCCCTCCTACCCCCACTTCCTCGCTCCATCTTTCTGCCTACACTTCCGGTACACCCCATTTATACAAGCCACACATTCAATATCTTACACTTGCAATCCCCTCTGCTGTTTGCAGTTCTGGACTTGACTTCTACTTCTTAAGAGGTTACACACTTGTAGGTCCTTCAATATAATTTCTTCAGTCCTTCAGCTGTCAATGAATATGTTGTTAGTTGTTCACCATGAATCCATTGATTAGCAGTGAACTGCTAGCTGTTATGCTTTTATTCCTGTTGCTTCTGTACCTGCTGTGTTATTGCCTCATGCATGTAGCTGTTGTTTTTGCCCTGCTTGCTGCTTAACCTTCTTTTAGGCTTTATTATTTACTTTTGCAATTGTTACTAACATCATTTTTGTAACCTTTTTTTACTAAAGATCCTTTGCACCTATCAACTGCTCTACTAACTATCCACTTAGTGGCAAAAGCCAACCAACATGTATCCCTACTATTGGCAGCCACACAGCATTTGGTGTAGGAGCAAATGTTTATAAATAATGAATTATCTGGCATACATGATGCAGTCTGTGAAAGGTGTAAGTATCTATAGAACATGGTGGCTACCCTCTCTAAAAAAAAACAAAAAAGTGGTCTATGAGCACCACATCTTACCATCCACACCTCTGCACAAACACACCAACCCAACATAAGCAGAATTTGTCAATATTTCACTTCCCAAACTTACTAGAACCAGGAAAATAAAGTCTCAACAGAAATCTACAAGCATGGCATCACCACCATCACGCATAGTGTAGAGTCGCCAGGCTGCAGATGTTAAGCTGTCTCCTGATGCTAAATCCATGAGTACAGGCAAAATTGTCCTACAAACTATGAAGATAGTTCATAGATTACTACCCTTGTGGGCCATTTTAAGCCTAGCCAATTAACCCATGTGAGAAACCCTGCACCTTGTGTCTGGAAGGCAAATTTCTTAACCATGATGCCAACCTCCCTCTTAATCAAGGATAGGATGACATTTAGTCATCTCACTGACACCAGGGTCCATAAAGTTGCAAGGGTTTTTTTTTCAGTCACTCACATGCAGCAAATATGAATATGACCCATGTGGATGTGAATAACTTGATGTGTTCTACCCTTAGTGACATGCGGAGAGATCTCCTCATGCTTGGGTCAAATACAGTTAAGACTTTGGCCCTGAGTCCAATCTTACCTTCGCCATGAATGAGTCCTATAGATAAAGAAAGATTACTTGGCTTCAATAATTGGCTAAGTAGTTGATGTCAGTCTGGGGTTGGGGTAAGTATTTGTCAGCTTACCAACTTGCTTCACAAAGGCTGGCCTACACCTCTCATTTGATGGTTTCTTCTTACCCTTCAAAGCCCCTGCTGCCCCTACAGTACCTTTTTAGTCAGAGTGTAACTAGCAGAAATCCCAACAAAGTAGATAAAAATACAACAATTTCCAGTTCTGACTGCTCTCAGTGCCAGATGCCCTACTAACAAACTACGTGATCTCAAGGCTCTCCTGCATCTTGAACTTATCCAAGACTGTACTGTAACTGAGTCTTCGTTTCACTGTAAGGACAAAAACTCCCTCCTTACTTGGGTTAAGTGCCTACCATTTATTCAGACATGAGGGAAACTGTGAGGGCATTTCTATATTTGTCAGAAACCATAACACTTCCAAGCAGAGTTTCTAACATCCACAAACCAAACCAAATGAACACCAATTTACCTTAAACAAAACACATTATCAATTTATAAAATACTGTAAGACACCCCAAATAACCATGAACGATTCCTAAGTGCACTCTCTGATATACCCATAATAAAAAATATTTTTGTGATGAGTGATTTCAACTATCCATTGATAGATTGGTGGATCTATGCCTCAAAAGTTGGATATGCCAAAATATTTCTGGACTTAATGAATGACATTTCCCTAGAACAAATACTAAACAAGCCCTCTTGGAGGCAAAACATCCTAAACATCGCCCTTATCACCATAGTGCCAACATGCAACACTCCTACAGTATCTCCATCCTTTGTAAAATCTTGTCTCAAACTAGCAACCTTCTTTAACATCAGAACCCCACTCTTCCAATGAGCAGTTTTGAATATAAGGACTTTAGGCAAAAAATCTAGTAAAACTCAATAACGAGTTATGATAGCCCAAGTACCCATGCAGCCTCAGTTGTTAATTATGCAATGGAGTTCTACTAACTCCTGCTAAAGTATATAGATCAAAAGTCCCTACTACAGCTAAATATAATGGAAAATTTAATAGCAAACCAAAATATTGGTCTAGCAGTATAAGCTATATAGCAAAAAGGGAAAAAAAACCTTATAAAATGCTGTAACAATTCTAATTTCTAAACTTGCCCTGAATAAAGGCTACCATCATGAATATCAAAGTTAATCATGAATTGAAACTAGTCACTGAAGCTAAGGATAATTACACCATCCAATTTCAATTACACCAGAACGTGAAGAAACAACATCCAGCATTATTCTGAACTAATACAGAATGGCATCACTCACTCTGACCCAAAAGACATGACACATTGCTAATATACTTATTGATAAACTTAATGCTGATTTTAACACAGAAGAGTTATTAAAGTTTTGCAAGCCCATGAATCCCTTACATTCCCTAAGGTCATAAATGAATATATGTCAAATGTGATCTCAGAACTTCAAAATGCCACTTCTATGGATCCAGGGAAGTTACCTTATGCTCAGCAAATACTATCAAACATGCCCTCATGGAACTACCTCTTTAGTTTTTTTGACTTAAGCTTAGCCATATGGTATGTCCCTCACATTTGCAGAACTGCTGTTTTGATGCCCCTTCATGCAGAGGGGGAGGGTTACCACAGAAACCAGGAACTCTAGACTCATCAGCCTAACTTGTAAATAAACTTAATGCTGACTTCTCTACAGAAATCTTATTGAAATTCTACAAATCCAAGAATCCCTTACATTCCCTAAGATCATAAAGGAGCATGTGCCAACTGTGATCTCAAAACCTCAAAATGATGCTTCCATGGCTCCAGACAACCTACTTGTATGGACAACAAATAGTATCAAATATGCTATCATGGAACACCCTACTAGTGTCAAATATGCTCTCATGGAACTCCCTCATTACATTTTTGATTTAAGCTTAGTCATAATGTCTGTCCCTCACATTTGGTGAACTGCTGTTCTGATGTTCCTTCATGGGAGGGGGGCGTTACCACAGTAATCAGGATCTCTAGACCTGTCATCTAAACTAGTCTAATTTGAAAAGCCATGGAATGCATCATATCTGACTTCATAAACTACATCACACATCTCATATATTTAGTCTGTCAAGAGTTTTGTTTTTTTGTCAAATGGAGGTCATGTTGACTTAATTTAGGAAAATTTGTCAATAAAATAGCAAAATCAAATGGTGCACAGAGAGTATCTGAATGTAGCCAAGGCATTTGATGCCATCTGTCATACTGGTTTTGTAAATAAGTTAAGAGATTTAAATGTAGACCCTTACAGGAAAAGGAGGCTACCAAATTGGCTCAAAAATAAAACTCAGATTGTTACAGTATCAGGTGCCTTCTCAGATAGAAAGAGGCTAACTAGTAGTGTATCTCAGGTCTCAGTACTGGAAGCTCCTTTTTGGTATATACTTTCCCCATCCTCAAACCACAAATCCAGGTCTCTAGCTAACAAAGTTTGCCAATGATTGTAGGCTTGGTGATATTATCCTAACACTCCTTGACAGCGTATCACTACAGAAAAAGCTAATCCTTGCAAACCTGTGGTGTACTGAAGAAGGGCTAGAATTAAATGCAAAAAAGTATATTGTTGTATTTGGTAATAAAAAAAAAAACTCTCATCTTCAACATACAGTATATACCAGACCCCAGACTCATAGGGTCAATGGTTCATAGGTCTTTACTAGGCTAAAGAACACAAGGGCCTTTTTAAGCCCAGCCATGCATCCCAAATCTCTGACAAGTTCATAGGATCATAGGAGGTTAATAGCCTATTGACCTGGAGGTCATTTCTAGCCTAGCCTTTTCATCCCAATGTAATACCATAGATAATCTAGTCAATACCCAGTAATGTATTTAGTAATGACTGCCCATTTCCAGGAGGGTTGTGGGCACTATCTGCAGTATGAATTTACAGTGCCCCATCCACTTGTCCAGATTCTTTTTGAAAAGTGTCATAGGAATTGACAGCCTATTCCAAAGTTCTTGTACCCTTGATAAGTGTAAGCATGGGTTTGGGAGATGAAACATTTACAAGCAGGGGCCTGGGAGATTAACCATTTACAGGCTGCCTGTGTCCATTAGAGACATAGGTACCAAACCAAGAATGAATTTCCTGTTCCACTTCCAACTGTCCAAGTTATATTTGAATTGATATAGGGAGGATCTCAACTTCACATTGATTGGGGAACCTGTTCCAGAAACAGGGTAGTCTCTGGAATACATGCCTATCTCTACAACAGGTCCTATTTATATCACAGGCAAGGTTTAATTCTTTAGAATGGGTAATTTTAGTTATGTTTGTTTTGTGAATATGCAGGTCCATCAGAGTGGGATATGACAATGCCTTTTCTGCCAGGCATAAATCTATCCTCAACAGCCTGTAGGAGACAGAATACAGGGATGGGGCCTTGAGGTGGTCTGCAAAGGACATCTTACTTATGCTCTATTTTCTTTTAGCTAGGAACCTCTGTGGACATTCCATTTGCTGGATGTGCCTGCTTAGGTACATATCATTGGGGCATTTTACTCAATGATAGGTCTGATGAATGCCAAATATAGTGGAACAATGAGTTTCCTGGACCTAAATGCCATACCTTTGTTTATAAGCAGCACAACATAGAATAATTTTACCACTACTATAGACACATGCCAAAGACTATATTACTATTTATGTAAGTCCTCAAGTCCCAGTCTACTGGGTCAACTCTTTGGGGTGTGTTGTCAATATGATAGTTAATCCGAAAAACAAATGCTTGGTGCTGATACCCCAACCAGAGAACAACGATTGAGAAGCCACAAAAACAAAAGAACTCTGGAACGGTGCTGTTATGTATCCAAAAATTTTAATAAAACTCTGCCATAAAAAACATACAAACTTCTGAGAGGTAAGCGCTTTCGGGTGTTAACCCTTCATCAGACAAAGGTAAAATGGTGCAGAACACAATTTAAATAAGAACACACCCAATGAACAATTAGTGAAATCAATTCAGTAGAAAACCCACCTATTTTTTAAGGTGGGTTTAATAGGAACAACATCATTGAGCCCTGGATTCCTATGTGCCATAAACTCTAGGATCTTCCTTGACTCTATCTGTTCTGTGTAGTGTTTTATATCACCCCCCCTCTTGTTAAGCCTTACATTGACTATGGCCCTAAAAGTAAAGCAATGTGTAGGATGTTCACTAATATGTCTGAACAAAGCATTATGTGTGTCCTTGTTTCTTATGCTAGAAAGATGTTGCAATATTCTAACTTTGAACATATTATTCGTCTTGCCCACGTAAAAACATGGGCAAGACTTACAATTAGCTAGATACACTATATCCTTAGTCCTGCAAGTGGCTTTAGCTTTCAACATATGGGTCCTATTAGTAACAGGATGTATAAAAGAAACATCTTGAGAAATATAAGGGCAGGCCTTGCATCTACCACAAGGCTTGCTGCCTACAGATAAAGCAGGGGTATAAGATAAACTAACATGTTCCCCACATAGAATGTCTTTTAGACTCTTATTCTTCCTATATCCAAATACTGGAGTCGGCCATACTATGGTGTTGATTCTATCATCACTAGTAAGAATGTTCCAGTTGTCCCTTATAATTCCAGTGATATCTTTTATATCACTACTATAAGTGAACATAACCTTAAATCTTGCATCCTGTTTCATTTCTCTTGAAGGTATAGCTAAGTCCCTAGCAGGCCTAGATAACCAGGGCTTATATTTATGACCCCTTTTATCTCTATGCTTCTCTATAACATCTTTGACCATGGTTTCATTATGCCCCCTCTACAAAAGACCCTTCAAACTCTCCAATTCATTGTTGAAACAAATATCATCCGTGCAGTTCCTAGATAACCTGGCTAGCTGTCCTTGTACTATGTTGGGAAAAGTGTATCGTGGATGCATACTATCAAAAGTTAAAAATGTATTTTTCCAACACTCCTTCCTATACAGACTGGTAGAAAAACCTTGTAAAGTCTGTCCTATTGTGACATCTACGAAGTCTATCTCAGTATAGGATGTTACTTCTGTAAACTTAAAGAAATCTGTTGTGGAGTGTAGAAAATCAATAAATAATTTAAGGGAGATGGTATCACCCTTCCACAAAATAAAATCATCCACAAAGCGTTTATAAAAGCCAATATATGGCTTCCATTCTCTATTGTTAAAAATGTACAAATTCTCCCAATAGGCTAGTACCAGGTTAGCATGCGTATTAGCACAGGGTGTGGCCATGGCTACACCCTGTGCTTGCCTATGTCTGTTCTAGACCCAAAAATACATTATTTTCCAAAACTAACCTAAGTATAGTTGTAACATGTTTAATATGATGATCTAGGGCTCCATTTTCTCTCAACAATGTATCGATAGCCATTATGCCGTAATCATTGTGTATAACCGTGAAAAGGCTCTGTACGTCCAGTGTAACCATGAGATAATGTGAATCATGAGGGGCCCTAACTAACCCTCCAAGTGCCTTCAAAAAATCTCCTGTGTCTGTTAATATATTTTCCATTTTATTAACATATGGCCTGTGTGGTTTCTAACCATATAGAGGCATTTTCTGTGACCCATTTTCTACCTGATACTATGGGTCGTATCGGGGGGTCTGTCAAAGATTTATGTATCTTAGGCAGGCCTTTGAAGAGTGGTATAACAACCCCTTCCATTCTAAGAAAATTGTATAACTCTTCACTTATGACCATGTCATCCAAGAGTTCTTCTAAGGTCTTGTGGACTTTCTCTATCATATGTTTAACCATTAAAGGGTTCACCTCTTCTAATTTCTGTGAGTAACCATTACCTATAAAGTCATTACACAGTTTATGTTGTAACGCACCTGTTTCTTGTTTCAAGGTGGCTATCTCAGGTGCAAAAAATTCAATGAGGAGTTCCATATATTGAAAGCTAGTTTTTATGTTAATAAGTTGCCATCTTGCCAAAAATGTAGGATAGCGATCTCCCTGCGTAGGCATACAGAGTACTCTCATGCCACGGGGTACAATACTGCATTACAGAGACAAGCCCTCCAAAATTTATGTGATAATAGAGATATTACCATTAAAATGGCTGATAAAGGAGGGGCCATAGTTGTGATGGATACATTGGTATATCACAACAAATTAAGCCAGTTACTATCTGACACACACACCTATAGATTAATGAACCCTTTAATGGTTAAACATATGATAGAGAAAGTCCACAAGACCTTAGAAGAACTCTTGGATGACATGGTCATAAGTGAAGAGTTATACAATTTTCTTAGAATGGAAGGGGTTGTTATACCACTCTTCAAAGGCCTGCCTAAGATACATAAATCTATGACAGACCCCCGATACGACCCATAGTATCAGGTAGAAAATGGGTCACAGAAAATGCCTCTATATGGTTAGAAACCACACTTAGGCCATATGTTAATAAAATGGAAAATATATTAACAGACACAGGAGATTTTTTGAAGGCACTTGGAGGGTTAGTTAGGGCCCCTCATGATTCACATTATCTCATGGTTACACTGGACGTACAGAGCCTTTCACGGTTATACACAATGATTACAGCATAATGGCTATCGATACATTGTTGAGAGAAAATGGAGCCCTAGATCATCATATTAAACATGTTACAACTATACTTAGGTTAGTTTTGGAAAATAATGTATTTTTGGGTCTAGAACAGACATAGAAGCACAGGGTGTAGCCATGGGCACACCCTGTGCTAATACCTATGCTAACCTGGTACTAGCCTATTGGGAGAATTTGTACATTTTAACAATAGAGAATGGAAGCCATATATTGGCTTTTATAAACGCTTTGTGGATGATGTTTTTATTTTGTGGAAGGGTGATACCATCTCCCTTAAATTATTTATTGATTTTCTACACTCCACAACAGATTTCTTTAAGTTTACAGAAGTAACATCCTATACTGAGATAGACTTCTTAGATGTCACAATGGGACAGACTTTACAAGGTTTTTCTACCAGTCTGTATAGGAAGGAGTGTTGGAAAAATACATTTTTAACTTTTGATAGTATGCATCCACGATACACTTTTCCCAACATAGTACAAGGACAGCTAGCCAGGTTATCTAGGAACTGCACGGATGATATTTGTTTCAACAATGAATTGAGAGTTTGAAGGGTCTTTTGTAGAGAGGGGTATAATGAAACCATGGTCAAAGATGTTATAGAGAAGCATAGAGATAAAAGGGGTCATAAATATAAGCCCTGGTTATCTAGGCCTGCTAGGGACTTAGCTATACCTTCAAGAGAAATGAAACAGGATGCTAGATTTAAGGTTATGTTCACTTATAGTAGTGATATAAAAGATATCACTGGAATTATAAGGGACAACTGGAACATTCTTACTAGTGATGATAGAATCAACACCATAGTAGGGCCGACTCCAGTATTTGGATATAGGAAGAATAAGAGTCTAAAAGACATTCTATGCGGGAACATGTTAGTTTATCTTATACCCCTGCTTTATCTGTAGGCAGCAAGCCTTGTGGTAGATGCAAGGCCTGCCCTTATATTTCTCAAGATGTTTCTTTTATACATCCTGTTACTAATAGGACCCATATGTTGAAAGCTAAAGCCACTTGCAGGACTAAGGATATAGTGTATCTGGATTGTAAGTCTTGCCCATGTTTTTACGTGGGCAAGACTTAATAATATGTTCAAAGTTAGAATATTGCAACATCTTTCTAGTATAAGAAACAAGGACACACATAATGCTTTGTTCAGACATGTTAGTGAACATCCTACACATTGTTTTACTTTTAGGGCCATAGTCAATGTAAGGCTTAACAAGAGGGGAGGTGATATAAAACACTACACAGAACAGATAGAGTCAAGGAAGATCCTAGAGTTTATGGCACATAGGAATCCAGGGCTCAATGATGTTGTTCCTATTAAACCCACCTTAAAAAATAGGTGGGTTTTCTACTGAATTGATTTCACTAATTGTTCATTGGGTGTGTTCTTATTTAAATTGTGTTCTGCACCATTTTACCTTTGTCTGATGAAGGGTTATCACCCGAAAGCGCTTACCTCTCAGAAGTCTGTATGTTTTTTATGGCAGAGTTTTATTAAAATTTTTGGATACATAACAGCACCGTTCCAGAGTTCTTTTGTTTTTGTGGCTTCTCAATATGATAGTTAGCATGGGTGGATAAATTCCCAAAGGAATCTGTTATGAATTTCTTGCCATTTAGTTTTAGTTCATGGCTCTGACACTAGTTATTTGTCTGTGTCAGCCCTTCCTGGTGAACATTTGTGTCAGTGGGGGATTCTATGACTGCTCCTAGTTTGCAATCATCTGCAAATTTAGTCAGCCAGAGGTCATTGACATCGGCCTTGATTTCAGAGAAGTAAATGGCAAAAAGGAGCTGTCCCAGGACCGATCCCTGAGGGACTCTGCTTGTGGCTGGTGTCTTTGTAGAGTTGGACTCCCCAATTCTAACTTCCTAAGTCCTGTCTGTGATCCAAACAGCTATCCACTGGGTGACATAAAGTTTTATATATAACCTCCTGAGTCTGTCAACAATGCCTGAGTCCGGCATTGTGTCACATGCCTTGGCCAGGTCAAAGTAAGCAGTGTGAACCATTTTGTACTCATCCATTGCATTGGTGACCTTCTCAAAGAAGTCTACCAGGTTGAGAAGGCATGATTTGCCCTTGACAAAACCAAAGTGGGTTGGGTCCAATGTCTGGAAGTTTCCTATGTCATTATTGATCATTTCCATGCTAATTCTTTCCATTACTTTGCATATGAAGCTAGTGAGTCTTATGGGTCTGTTGTTTCCAGGGTCAGAAGATGGCCAACCTTTGTGCAGAGGGATGACCATTGCTGTTCTCCATTTGTAAGGCATGAAAGATGTTTGGAGGCTACAGCTAAATATCAATTCCAGACTGCCTGATAGGTCATGTTTCATGCTATTTAGAAGGCATCCTGGGATATCAGCTGGGCCCATTGATGTAGTTTTCCTGGCCTTAGAGAGAGGATTAAGGACCTGTTCCCTAGTGATAGCATGGAGAGTTATATTTAATGGTATTTCCTGAGGGAAGGTTGAGGGGGAGGGAGGTGTAAAGTTGGAGCTGAATTTGTTGGCCAGTAGGTTTGCTTTATCTTCTGGCAAAGTATAGGTGGTTTCTTTAACAATGAGCTTTGCACACAATTGTGTATTACCTTTGAGGTTGTGGACATAGCTAAAGAATGCCTTGTGGTTGTATTTGGCCTTTGAGGTCAAGTCCACCTTAAAAATTGCTTTGGTAGACCTTATTTGTCCTCTGAGTTGCTTTGTTTAGTTTTATGAGAGTGCTTTTATCCTGCTGGGTGCTACACCTGCTAAATTTAGCCATGATTTTCCTCCTTCTGTTATCCATCCTATTGATGTTTGGATTCCACCAGAGTGGCTTGTTTTTAGTTACTTCTGTACTTCTTTCTGGTGGGTACAACTGCCTCTATGTAGCTATTAACATTGTATAAGGATTTGGTGAACAGTTCCATGTAAGTCAGCAGTGTTCTCAGGGTTTATGTGGGTTTGAACTTTTGTGAGGTTATCGCTTAATAGTTGGAAGTTAGCCTTAGAGTGATTCCTCAATACTCAAGGATTTGCTGGGGTTCTGGGTTTTATTTTTACTTCAACCAGATTCAGTATGTTTGCACCCCTGCTCGGTGTATTGACAATCTGGTCCAGGGAATCTCTTTGCCTATACATTTGGTACTGTATATAATTCCCAGTTAATAGTGAGTTAATTGAAGGTGGTCATGAATATGGTATTGCATTGGATGGTGAGTGTTTCCAATAAGTTTGAATACATGTTATACATTTCCAGGGTTATAAAGGGGGACTTATAGCTTGTAAGGCAGTGGTATGAGATTTTGCCTATGGTAATTTAAACATAGAGAAGCTTGAGTGCATTGTCCTTTTCAATCAGCCTTGAGGTATATTTATTTTTGATGTAAATCAACACCTCCACCTTTAGTCCTTGTATGAGTAGTAGCTGGTCTACATATGTGTAAGGCATTATAGCCTTGCACCTCTGGTGTGCTCTCCAAGTCTTTAAACTATGTCTGAGTGACGGCACAGATGTTAGCAGTCTCTAAGGTGAGGAAACCTTGTAGGGAGTGGAGTTTTTTTGTTTAGACTCCTAGTACTGAGTGGTAACACTTTCAGAATTTCTTGGGTTTGGTTAGTCGGAAGTACTTTCAGCTGCCATTTCCTACAAAAAGGCACTATAGGGGAAGACGATGTTTTAGCTAATATTCAAAAGCCTAGTGGGGAGATGTGCAGACCACCCCTGGCAAAGCAGCGTGATTTGGTGACCATCTCCTTGCATGCTGACAAATATTGTACCCCTTAGAATGACACCAGAAACTAAGCCAATTATTAACGTCAGTCATCTTTTGCTCATACTCTGGCATCGTCCTTGGAGAACGTAGAGTGCTGCTCAATGCTAAGGTCATAGCAGCCTTTGACATGTATTCCAAGAGCGCCACAAAATCTCTCTTCACAAAGTCTAGGGAGGTACACCTCAGATCATTTACACACTCATATGGACTATGACTAAGTCATACTGGTACTTGTGGTCCCATGGCATGACAGCATGCATAATGTGGCAGATGCTGGCCCCTGATAAGCAACTGACTGTGACTTTCTCCTTAATCGACCTTGTGAGATGGACTGCAGTGTGTCTCTCAATGGAGTCTCCAATGACCAGTATTTTGGACTGTGTGGTGGCTTGCCTTATGGGCTAGAAGTAGAATATTCATGAGATGTGACTGTAATGTGGGTGTTGTTTTGAAAGAGTGCATTCTGGGCTATTGAGTGTAGTTGTTATGTGTACTTTGTCTAGGAGGTCTTTGGGGTTTAGGAAGGTTATATTTAAGTGCCTCAGCATATATGGGTGTATAAGTCTGCTTTGAATTGTGTGTGATGAGTGTAGCATGTGTGCTACTGACAACCTTATTGACATTAAGAGCACTTTTATGTGAGAGCTTTGCCTCCACTGACATTGTGTAAATACATCTTTCACATACCACATCAGTTTGTTTGAGAATTAACTGGTTGTCGGTAAACATGAAACAATTTCTACATTGCCTCATGATGACCATAGCCACTAAGTTGGTAATGGAGATAGTGGGAAAGTTCATATCCATGGCAGTAGGCCCGTTTCTATTGATTAGACCAGGGGTCTGCAACCTGCGGCTCTGGAGCCGCATGTGGCTCTTCCACTCCTCAGCAGTGGCTCTCTGTAGCTTTGAAAAATAATGGCCACTCTACCACATAACACACACACACTGAGAGCGATCAAGCGATGGACTTAAAATATTGCTCTTATAAACTTATAAACTTGCTAGAATAGCATGATTTCTGTTGCCACACATTCCACACACACAGAGCAATCAAGCGATCCCCTGGCAGTAGCAGTATCTCCTGAAAGGTTTCCATACCTCTCAAAGTCTTACCACAAGAAATCTGGACAGAGCCACAAATAAAGGGGAACAAAAATAGGGATGGACTTTAAATATTATTCTTATAAACTTAAAAAGTTGCTAGAATAGCATGGCTTCTGTTAACATGCATTTTACACACACACACACACACACACACACACACACACACACACACACACACACAAACAGTTACCTCTCAACTGTGCAGATTTTTGCAGAATGTCCTGACTTTTGCCTCATGTTTTTGGTCTATTTCTCATAAAATTGTGGTTTTCTGGCAAATCACTGAGGGCTGAAGTCAGAAAAATAGACATTTGACTTTCAGACTTCATATCCTTTATAAAATTCATGCTAATGCAAAATATGTTAGTCTATCAAGTTTCTAAGTTTGAAAGAGCAATATTCAAAGAGTGTCCCTATTTTGGGGCCTTTGTACCCCACTATTTATGGCTTTGTCCAGATTTCTTTTTCTGCCCCACTATTTATGGCTTTGTCCTGATTTCTTTTTCTAAGAGGTTGAGAGATGTGACATACACAAGCACACACACACACACACACACACACACACACACACACACACACACACACACACACACACACACACACACACACACACACACAGAGCTGTCATGCAATCCCAACAAAGGAACAAAAATAGGGACAGAGTTTAAATATTGCTCTTATAAACAGTTCTTTTATATTTAGGATAACAACTATATATAAAACGTTATACACTGTGTTTTCTTCGGGCAGCCACGGTGGTGCAGTGGTTAGCATTGCCACCTCACACCAAGAGGTTCTCTGGTTCGATCCTCAGCTGGTGTGCCTTCTGTGCGGAGTCTGCATGTCCTCCGTTTAGGTTTCCTCCGGGTGCTCCGGTTTCCTCCCAAAGACATGCTGCAGGTGGATTAGACACTCTAAATTGGCCCTAAGTGTGAGTATGTGCATGTGTGTGTGTGTCTTCTGTGGAAGGTTGGGCGCTGGGCTGGAAACTCAACACCATAAAAACTCCACTGCCAATCATGAGCAGACAAGGTGATCCACTGTGGTGACCCCTAACTGGGAAAAAGCCGAAAGAAGATACACTGTGTTATCCTCATTTTAGAGGTCAAATAGGTTTTGTGGCTCCCGGTGAATTTTATTTGGTGGGAGAGGGGCAAAATGGCTCTTTTGATAGTGAAGGTTGCAGACCCCTGTATTAGACAGTTAGAGTGAGAATATAAAGTAAGGTCAGAAGCATCTGGTTTGCAACTCTGGGGTCAGTGCATGCCACTGCAAACTAGTTTCCCATTACAGCAGTCAGGGCTCTCGGTACTTTGATCAACAACTCCCTCTCCTTTGACAACCACATACCATTAGTAATCAGGAATTCCATCTGATATCACAAATGATATCTAGAGGTATCTCATCCATCTTGAAAGAAGTTTTTTCCATGTGTGCAATATTCTAAACAGAACAAATACAGAGTAGAATGTAGCTGTACAGTTAGAAAGGCCTCACTAGTTCTAAACTAACAAGATTACGGGTAGAAAAATCCTTGGTTACTAAAGTAGGCATGAAGTGTCTCTACATTGGGTCTCTTATAGCCTTTGACACTGATATATATTTTCTTCATTCTGTGCCATTAAGGACCTAATTCTCTTTGATTCCTGCGTCTCCATAAGACAAACATCTCCACAAACACTGCAACTAAATATTTTAATCTGCACCAACATATAAATAAAACATGCTGGAGGGACAGATTCATTACCCAATATGTACCCCTTCTCTGAAATAAGTTTCTCTTACATGTTAATCAGAGTGATACCCTTGCAGCCTTTAAAATAAATCTTGACAACTGCGTGGGTATCTGCAAACTCAACCTTGTCCTGATCTGCTCTACCTTTCTAGAAGTGGGAAGTGTATTATGAAGTCTGTATCAGCAAGGTGCAAAGGCCTCATTACTTACTTGCCTTGTAATTCCAATGATCCAATAATGCTAATGTAAAAAGATTGTTACTGCTGACTTTCAGAGTTTGGTAACATGTTGTTCAAGTCTCCAATGTTTGATCATAACAGAAATAGGGGAAGAGTTTGATGAAGCAGACATCTTTAAAAATTGGACAATAGAAAATCAGCAACCAGTTAATTTTGGAATTTTTTTTTTAATGTCGGTTAATTTGGAAAATTAATTAATAAGAAATTAGTCTGCAAACCATTACGGGTCTAGCCAAAAAATCGGCAAGTATTACCTCTTGCCTTAAGGAGGGCAAGACAAAATAACCAGAAGAGAACTTGAAGCTACCCATCCAGTTATTTAGATTTACTCCTTGTATACCTGAACATTGAGAACTCAGGAAAGATGAAAAGTATTACCTTTGACTACACTGATCATGCTTAATGGACTTAACATTTCATCCAAGTGCTATTATTCATGCATTTGCCTGTCACAAAACTGGTAGAGTACCTCTTTAGATACAGTACCTGCTCTTTTTTTAAACAAGAAAAATCTTTATTAAATTATCACATATGTCATAGGCAATCTTACATTTATATACATGAAAACAAACCATACTGACATAATTTCAGTTGCAAACATTACAACTTACAAACCATGTCAACACAATTGTAGTTGCAAACATTATACTTCACTTATAATCTGTCCACTCATTGTCAGTCAAACATTACATAGATCTTTCAAATCCTACCTTCTTTTAAACCTCATTCATCCCTTGCATGTATTGTTCCCACAATTCCCATTTTTCTTTCTAATTTGCTCATACCCTTTTCCTAAAGATCCCCAATTCCAGTTGTTTTATTTTTGTTGCTATATTTGTTACTTCTAGAAAAGCTGGTTTGGACTTTGATTTCCATTTTCTAGTAGTTGCTTTTTAGCTGCCAACAAAATTAGCCTAAGCAAGGCCTTCCTATGTCTAGGAAAGTCTGATTCTGTATCATAGCTCAAAAAATCATTTCCTTAACTACACCAATTTACTCCCCAGTATCTCTAACAAAGCAGTATGCAGGGAATATTTAAAGTTTACCAACTCATTATACTCCCAGATAATGTGTTCCCAGTTACCTCTTTCTTCAACATCACACCTCCAACATTTGACATCTACCTGAGGAAAAATTCTTTGGAGTCTACTTGCAGTATAAAAATATCTATAAAAACACTTCCAAACAAAGATATTAAATCTTCTAGATTTTGTTGCCTATTTGGGAGACATACATATACCCCCCCCATTTTTTCTTTGTGAATTGCTTATCCAATCTCTCTTCCCAATACTTTCTAACCTCCTCTGATTGATTCTTACAGTTATCATTCAATATTTGATATGTTCTACTAATTATTTCTTTCTTAATGGCAGCTTCTATTCTAGATTCTTCTAAAAAACTCTACCAGTGCTGGTCTTTTGTTTAAGACTCCCCTATTTCTTTCTCTTTGCCTATACTCGGATGTCAATCCTTGATAGGGAAGCAATCTTTAACCTGCAGTCCGAATAAATTCTTGGTGTCTTCCCATTCTATTATCTTTCCCTCTAGTTATTTGCTCCCAATACCTTGGTTCCTTTGCCAGTTTTCTCCAATAAATTCCAGCCCCCACTTGTCTATTGTCTGTATCCCTAGCTGCAGTCATCCCTATTGGCAGAATCTCCTGTTTCCAATACCGTGTTGGCTTAGTTCTTAGAATTCTTTCTGATACTTTATGAATATAATATTCCGTATGATTATTGCTATTCTCCTTAAAGGTTGTTGTTGTTGTTGTTGTTGTGTCTTTCGGCTTTTCCCAGTTTAGGGCTCACCACAGCGGAACTCCGGTCCGCTAATGATTGGCAGTAGATTTTTACGTGCCGAGTTGCCAGCTCTGATGAACAACCTTCAACTAAGGTACGCCCATTCACACATCTCTCCACACAGAAGACGCTCTAGCTGAGAATCGAACAGGACAACGTCTTAGTCTGAGGTGACAATACTACCGCAGCACCACCACCACAGTCTTCTCCTTAAAGGTCTGCATCCAAACTCCAAGTCTCTCACTGTTACTTGAGCTTCCCCCCTTTCATCATCATCCCTTTCTACTTTCAATTATAGCTTTCTGCTTGTGCTATGTATAGGAGCTTTAACTGTGTTGCTCTGAACCTCCTCAAATCAGGTAATCCTAATCTACCTTGTTCTATTGGAAGAATCAACTTATCCCACTTGACTCTTGCCACCTTTCTCTCCCAGATAAAATCTTTCAGCTTTTTATTATTTGCTATCCACAACTATTCCTCTGGTCAATAAAATATGTCAGACCTGTACATAAGACTAAAGGGGCTAAAAACATTTTAACTGCTTGTATTTTATTATCAGTATCCATATAACAGAACTTCCATTTTCTCAGTTTTTGTATTATCTTTTGTTTAGACTCTTCCCACATATCCTTAGTTACCACACTGGAATCATTTTTAATCCCTACTCCTAAACACTTCATTTTATCATGTCCCCATAAATATGGATATTGCCAAACCAAATCATGTGTGGGTACAGAATTTACAGCTATCGCCTTTGTTTTAGCTTCACTAATTTTATATCCTGTAAAGATTTGAAACTGTCTCAAAATGTTCCAAAACACTGTAATGTCCCTTTCTGGTTTTGTCAGGTATAAAATAATATTATCTGCAAATAGAGCCTGCTTATCTTCACTACCGTACCAATTATACCCTTGAATTTCTGGGACCATTATTTTCTTTGCCAATGGTTCTAAATATAATGCAAATAACAAAGTGGAAAGATCACACTCCTGTCCGTTTCCTCTGCTGAAGCAGAAATTATCAGAGAAGACCCCACCCACTTTAATTTTCTCCTCCAATCCCTCATATATCCTCCTAATAAACCTTATAATTTTATCAGGGAATGCAAATGCTTCCATTGCTCTACTCATAAAGTCCCAGCTTATTCTGTCAAATGCTTTCTCTGCATGATTACCCGCCAACAACAGTGGTATTTTCTAATGTTGTCAAATGTTTGCCTCCCTTCCACAAAACAACATTGATCCATATCCATCAGTTTTGGCATCACTTTTGCCATTTTTTTAGCCATTATAGATATAAACAATCATGATTTAGTATTGAAATGAGCCAGTATGAAGCTGGATCTGATGAAGCTTTCCCCGCTTTAGTTATTACAGCTACCACCGATTTCTTCCTCCTCTTAAAATACTGTTAAACAAAACCTTCCAGATCTTTATCAGTTTTTTCCCTCCTAGCTTCCAAACTTCCACATAAATACCATCTATTCCTGGGGAATTTCATGTAGATTGGTTACACATCACAATTTTTATCTCATCTCCTCTTATCCTAACTGTTAGTAATCAAACCTCATCTACCTCTAACCTTGGCATATTTAATTCTTCCATAAACATTTCCATTTGTATCTTTTCTTGATTTCCATATTTCTCTGCTTTATACAGAATTTCATAGATTTTCCAGAATATTTCTAATACTTCCACAGGATCCTTTGTTATCTTCCTTGTTATAGCACTCTAAGCTTAGCGACAACCCTTCCTACTTTGTGTTGTCTGAGTCATGTGCTAAAAGTTTTTATGCTCTCGAGTTATTAGTATCTGTTCTTGTCCAAATTTTATATTGCTTAGGTTTACTTTTGAAGCATTTTCAGTCTTAGCAATGCCCATTTTAAGTATATTCAATATCTCTACATACTTTTTAAACATTTTGTGTTTAACAACTGTACCTTTTACCACCTTTCCATTTACACACTCATTCAATATAACCTTTCTTATGGCATTGTCAATGTTCTTTTTTTTCTTTAGAAAGCATATGATGGTATAATGTTTTGTCTTGCAACAACAAATACATACCACGTAGCCTTGTGTGTATACAAGTTACATTATTAATACTGTAGTCAACCGCATGGATTTGCAATTCAGCAACATCTCTTACAGCTACTTCTGTAGATATAAACTTATTCATTGCCTTATCATGTGTTAAATATTTTTCTAACAACATCCTTGTTTTTATACTTTCACATGCATACCACACACAAGTCTTGATGTCAGTGCCACAGACAGTTCTTTTCTGAAATAACAATGTTCATTTAAGCCACATAATTCTGCACTTTCATCTAACTTTGATTTCTTCAATAAAATAGATAAGAACCAATTATATTTTTAATAATAAATTCAGAAGCCCCAGATATCCAGCATAATCTGGTATTTTGTCTCTGTTCTTTGCTCAGATATTGGCATCATGCTCAGTAAAATATACTGGAGTCACACAGTATGAATTACCTTTTTCTGTAGTCAATAATTAACTTAATATTTCTTGCAAAATGTTTGTACAACCCTTCAAGGCTCACCTACACATGCTCAAGGTGAAATTGCTCGAGTGTATCACACACGAAAAAAAAAAAAAAAAAAAAGACAAATGACATAACACCAGTCATGGTTTCCCATAGAAAATCTTTGCTGGTGCGATTTCTAATTGTGCATCAGGAATGGTGCACTTCATTAAGGAGATTTCTCCCTTCCTCAAGTTTTGGGAGGTCACTCAGTGGAAGTTCTAGCTTTGCTGGAGTTTTCATTTTGTTTTTCACTTCCTCAAGTTGGAATAACAATAGAGTTGGTATATATACATTTAGTAAGGGTATGGGGCTTGACCCCAATACTGGGGTGTGCAAGGGGAGGGGGGGGGTCCCCCTGCAAAAAAACAACAACTAGAAATGTGTTTTTACCTTTTTGGATGTTCAAGCATTTTTTTGGCCTTTTGGAACATCTACTTTCAGGAAGTCAACATTTCATAGGAAAACCTGCCTTCAGATAATTGTCTTTATGCCACATGTGTCTTGAATACATAGTCCTTCAGCACTACTTGACATAGATTTTTAATACACATAAACCACATTCTGTAAATTGTTTCTCATATTATAGTCCTTTAAAGTAGGCTACACAAACTGGACACATATTGCACTTTATACCACTAGTGATGGGGATGCTACCACTAGTCCTAAGTGTCTGAAACTCATCATGAGTAGCCATGTACTTCTCATGAGATGCTGGACATTGTTTTGGAAAAAAACTACATTTATTTTGAGGGCCAGTATTTTTCCAACAAAAATGTGTAGTGATGGGGTCCACTTGTGGACCTTTATTTGCAAATATAGCAATGACTGAATGGGAAAAAATTTTTTTTCAACAGTGAGTTTGTTGGATGATGGTACTTATATACAATGTATCTTGATGACATATTTATTGTGTGGAAGAATGGAAAAGAAAAAAATACCTTTGTTTCTCAATTATATAAATAGTACCACAAAGTTTTTTTTAGCTTTACATATGAAATGGTGGAGAAGTGCATTGCCTATTTAGATGTATGGTAGACCAAGGATGAAAAGCATAAAGATATATATCAAAAATGTATAAAAAGCCCACCTATATGAATGCATTTTTTCATTATAGTAGCTCCCATCCGATAAATACAAAAGAGAGGAGTTGTCAAAGGACAATTCATGCAAGCAGCACATATGGTCTGGCTGTATGAGCATTTTATTGATGAATGTTACATATTAAAAGATATCTTCAGCAAAAGAGGTTATCTGGAAATGTATGAGGTTATAAATAAAAGAAAGAATATTTTGCCCCTATTTTGGCTATGGGGATAAGGACCAATGGATTAGAGAAAGGCACCATTTCAAATACATTTCAGGAAGATGGAGAAAAGGTAGATTATAAAAGTTCATTTATTACTGCATTTTCTATGGACAGTGAACTAATTAATTGGGTATTACATAAGAACTGGATTTTAATGGATGAAGACAGTGTAGTTAAATAAAAGGTCAGGGAATGACCATTAACTGTAGTTAAATAAAAGGTCAGGGAATGACCATTAATTGCTTACAAGAAGGGGGCAAATCTAAAAACATCTTTGTCTTTAAAAAGTGACAACGAAATTGGGCATTATATTATGAATAAATGTGGCTGTTGCAATTATTGTTAAGCACATGAAGATGGTGGGGAGACATTTTTGGTTAACAATCAGAAATTTAAGGTAAAAGGGTGATATAATTGTAATACTATGGGGATAGTTTATGAGGCTTTATGCCAAATGTGCCCTGGATTTTATATAGGAAAAATAGATATTAAATTAAAAGAGAGAATATCCGAACACATTTATGAGAGTAGGAGGGATAAGTTAACTAATGCATTATTTAAGCATATGATCCGGGGTAAGAATTTAAGTTTACAGTTCTTGAAAAGGTTGTACCAAATCCAAGAAGGGTTCCTTTGGCTTTAAACTTGGAGAAGAAAGAATTATATTGGTAGTTATTTTTAAATTCAGGAAGCCTACCTAGGTTGAATAGAGTTTCATCTATTACTTGCCTTTTAAAATTAAAGACTAATATAAGATACTGCTTCTGTTATAGGGAGGGATTCTTATTTGTTTGACATGTATTAAATTCTAATACTGTCTGAAAAAAGTGATTTTATTCTTTGTTCACCATTCCCTTTGATGGATTTATATGATTGGTTGTATCTTTATAGGATAGTTGCAGATATGTTTCTTTAAATTTTTTAATAGTTGATGGAGGCTTGGCATTCATGTGCTTTTTACAATCCATTAAAACAGCTGTTTGCGGAATGATTTTTTTATCTGATGAAGTCTTTATGACGTAAGATGAAAGCGCTAATCTTTTATTAATGATCAGTGGTATAAGTGAGGAGCAACATGTTCTGTACTCTTTTTTTTTTTTTGTTCCAGATGCGTTTTGCTGCATAACTACCTATGTTGCAATATTGTGTTTCCATTATTTTAAGTATACTCATTCTCAGCAAGGATGTCCATGTAGACCTCCCTCCCATCCCCAACTCGGTAAGCAGCTGGTAAATAGGGTTCATCTTCCATATATTGTACATCATCTGCACTCACAGGGTAATGTATATGGAGACTAATGCAATTTGCAGTGTACATCACCTGGCAAATAATGGACTAGTAACATTGTAGTTCATGCACTCCATCTTCTTAGGTTCCAGTAATACAGTGTTGCCAAGGTAGGTACAGGCCATAGTGACAAGTGTTGTCAGTATACATACTGTTCTGTAAAATGCCTTTATAATGTGAGGTTTCTGAGAAGCATCTGTGAGCATTAAGTACCACCCATGCAGCACAGTTTGCGGGTAAGGACAGCATAAAATACCCAGGAAAGTATCCAGCTAAAGCACTGTTGACAGTGTATTTCTACAACTCTACCCCCCCTTATCATCATACACTGCAATGTTTCACTTCCCCATCATTCAGTAAAAGAAACTAAAAATGATCTGTACTGGGGCCTTGTTGTTCTTATCCCATTTCATTAACGATGTCATATTAGACCTCCCCAAGTGGAATGCAGAAATGTAGACTGTCAATGTCTTACTTTTAGACTGTAGTAAAACACTAGACAACCTCCACATAAAACTTCAAAGACATTTCGCTAAGCTCTATAAATGGGCAACAGAAAACCAGCAATTGATTAACCCTCCCACCAAAAAAAACAATGTCGTGCTTGTCTCTTCATCCCATAAGCTATCAACTCTAAAACTATATTTTGAAAGACAATAATAATGTACTCATCCCTAATGTCACTGACCAAAAGTACAAAGCATCCACTCTAGATGAATGCCTAAATATCAAAAAGCATACAGACAAAATCACTGCTAAACTATAATCTCATCAGAAACTGTGCCATAGCATATAATACCTTTTCGGTCCTGGTGTTTGTTCAGCCATTGCTAAGAATGTCCTAATTCCCAAACAAGAGTACATCCTGCCTCTGTTTTGTCTTCATTCATGCTACAATGCACAAAAATTGCGGCCATTGAAAACAAAATTGGCAGGTTCATCCTCTTGGCATTTCAATAAGATTCCAAACTGTGGTGTATTACAAAAATTTAAATAGCTGCCAATAACTAACTGAGCTACACTCCTACTTGATATTCTTCTATTCAAAACCATGAAACTATGATACCAACCTCCAATGAGATGCAGACTTCCTGTTAGTGTGCAGACCTACTTAGCTAGAATTAATAAAGAAGATGGCATTATCCTATCTAGACCTAGAAAGAGGTTTCTCAAGATTCACTTTGGTCACATGGAACCACCTCCTTAGCAAAGTTAAAAATCAGCAATTGGTATTAGAATTCAAAGTTACATCAAAGGAACACCCCTAAAATGAGGCCATTTTTATTTGCTTTCAAGAAACCATTTAAACAACCTCTACTGGTATGCTGGCATGTGTGCATACATCTTGTGAAAGGGATCCATCCTGCTATTTGTAGCAAAGTAGGATCATATGTGTTTAAATGTCTATCCCTTGTAAATTTGTAAACACTGTTATGGTAGTCAAGTTAGCCACATATTTGTCAATAGCAGTTAATGTTGCTTTGTAATCTTCAATGTTATACTTTTGTATATGATTCACTATTTACAGTATTTGCTATCTGCTGTTTTATATTTCTGTGCAGAGGTGTAGATAGTGTGGGGTGAAAGGTGCAGTCGTCCTAGTCACAAAGTATTAAGAGCTGTGATCGACAGACGACGACCCTTCTTAAGTGCACAACTGGAATATGAGTGTTGGTATTTGTAGACAGAATTGAAATGCTTTAGTGCTCCCTGTGTAGCAGGCATTGAGGCATAAACAGTTTAAAAGGAGAGCTTTCTTTGCTTTTGGGGGAGGGGGCAGAATAACCGCGTCTATATCACGTTATCGAACGTTTACTTAATTGAATCAATAAAGGTCGAACTTCATTGATCGATTAAGTAAAACATCGAATAACGTAAAAAATAAAAAATAAATAAATAAATGGCGTAGGCAGGGGTGCAAGCTCCCATGCACCCCCACACCCCCCTACTTAAATATACCAACTCTGAGACAGCACTACATTGAGGTAAACGGAAATCTCCCCTTACGGAGATTTCCGTTTACTTGCACAATGTTCTTCACTTTTGATATTGTTGTGCCAACAATATCAGACTCGATATTGTCAGCTTACGACAACATGAAGTAGACCCGAATAGCCGGCTGCACATCTGCTTCTGTGCTATGGTACTGTGTTTTACTATTTAAAAGTCAGATAATTACTGAAAAGGTCAGCAAACTATCGCACTCACCTGGTTTATAAAAGAAAATAAATGGTGGTGATTACTGTATTTCGTGCTGCCACTGTAACATTTTTGCTGCCAGGATGTAGATAGCTATTTAAATGTCATTTCACATTGTGTGGGGACCTTCATACTGCCTTATGGGAGGCCAATCCCCACATCACATTTCACATATCAGGTGCAAGGGACCTCTGACTACCCTCCTGATATCAATAGCCTCTTTGTCATTCAATCCCACATTGCTTTACTAGATGAGCATGCACTGCCATTGCCATACTGAGTTATACTGGACATGTAATGACTGCACATATGGCTTTTGTGCAGTGTGTCCTCCTGTGAACTCCTGAGCCCCAATACATAAATTAATAAATAAGTCAATAAATAAATAATTCTTGCTCCTACAGCTGTTCCCCAAAATTAGAGTCCTAACAATCTTATCACTCACTCCTTACTGAGAATAACACATCATTATGTAAACAGACTTGTCTGAATTTTACATTTTTTTTCTTAGCAAAGGTATTATAGTATTTTTATATTTGTGGTGCTGCGGTAGCATTGTCGCCTCACAGTAAGACGTTGTCCTGTTCGATTCTCAGCTAAAGCATCTTCTGTGTGGAGACATGCATGAATGGGCGTACCTTCGTTGAAGGTTATGCATCAGAGATGGCAACTCAGCACATAAAAATCTACTGTCAATCATTAGCGGACCGGAGTTCCGCTCTGGCAATCCCTAACCGGGAAAAGCCGAAAGACACAACAACATTTCCCTGTCATCAAGTTATCCATGCCACCCCTAAAAATCACTTTTGGCATATAAAGCTGTTACAAAAATCTGATGAGAGAAATATTATCCCCCAATGTAAGAATGTTTAGAATTATGCATACAGATATATCATATAATATATTAACATTATAAAGGGTAAAACATGCATGTAAACCAAATAATACTGTATAAACCTTTAAAATCAACACAGAAAGAGAAATATAACTAATATTTTTATTACTGCATTATATAATTTATCTTGCAAAATTACCTTCATAACACATTAAATGTGACAGTATGTCTCTTAGTTATTAGACAGAGGCAGTCTTTTTTACAGTAGTTTGTTGTCTAATCATTTCACTTCAGAATGCTGTCAATTAGTTTATGTAATTCATTTGCAGTGTTGAAAATCCCTAGAGATGGTAAGTGAAATATCAGGGGGGGGGGGGGCATTTTTATATTTCTGCCACTCGGTAGTTTACAACAGTGTACCCTTTCTGCACACACATATATCAAGTTACCAAAGAGCAGTAACTAAAGAATATTCCCTTTGGGGGTTTCCTATCTCCATAGGTCTCATAATGTTGCCTTGAGTGAGTAAGTGAGTGAATACCTGAGAGCAGTGTCTACTACCTCTGAAAGCCAGGTGATTATGCCCTGCTAAACTGCATGAAAAAAACGGCCACTTGCTTAGAAAATGATACACACTTTTGTCTGGAAACAGTGCGTTCATATTATTCTGCGGAATGTAGCAACACAGGACTTTATCTCATTTCACAAGAAAATTTGTATTATATTATTCCCCTGGCATAAGATAGATTAGTCTATAATAGTTTTAAATTAAGTGAAAGCAAATATTCACTTAGTGATATTATAGTGATATTGGTAGAGACAGTAAGCCATAACCAACACTACTGTGAAAGCTGACAGGACAAATGATGGACACATAGCCCACATAATTCCCTGATTGCACAGCTGCTTAAAAATATATTAGAGCCATTTAAACTATAACATGGCTATCTATTACTAGTAACATGAAATTTTCATTTATGAGTGTAGATACAGTTGCATCAACTTTTTGGTCATCGGTCATGTAATGCCATCATTTTAGTTTTCTGAACACCCGAGTTGTATTTTGTTCAGGACTATATTTTAACGGATATAAGCTGAAATGCTCAGCTGTGCACTGGCTTTACAAACCTATATCTGGAATTTCTGTCTTTGTTGCTCCCACACACTCCCACCTCCCACTCCTGCTACATTTGGCTCGGCTATGACAGGTACATGTTGATTACTTTAACATGGAACTAATAAACTGTCTTTCTTTCTTTTAAATGGACTAATGGAAACTAACTCAGTCGTATCTTAGCCAGTTAAAACGATTGCCCAGTGCGGCCTGTGTGATAAAGTTACACCTCACTCTTTGCCAGGTTTAGCTTTTGGTTCTTACAAAGCAAACTAAATCAAACTAGTAATGTGCTCAGTGGCTTGTCTTGGATCTGGCAAGCAGTAAAATGAATGGTTTTACCATGTCTAGTCTTGCCTCATACTCTAGTAACACTGTCCAGTCAGAATCTACAGACCCATGTACTGCTGTAATGAGTTCTGCATTAACCATGTGACAAAACATCATCTGTGTTTTAGAAACCATTACTGATACACAAAACATTGCCTCTGATGAATGGCCAGCCAATTAATGTCATTCCTCCAATTCTTATAATTGTAAAAAATAAAAATATTCCTGCAATAAAATTCAGGAGGGTTCCCCCTCCTATGACAAACAAATTTCAGTCTTTTCTGCTTTTGCTACTGAATATTCTCTATCACATCAAATAAACATCTAAATCTGTTTGGCAAGAGGATAGTTTCTCTCAGACTACAGCCATGTTTCCTTTGAAGCTCACCTTTCAACATGCGTTGACCAAGTTTCCTATAGACATGATTCTGAAAACTAATATAGGTGTTTTTTAAGCATATCTCTTTCACAAGTGTCATCTGGCCCATAGCCATGAAACCAGGCTGTTTTCATTTAAACATCATAAATCCTTGCACCTGTTGATGTAGTTTTCAGAGAGGTGAGCAACACGTTTCATGTTTCAAGTCAAATGCCATGTATGCAAGAACTATAACTGGATTTTTCACTCATGAGAAAATATATGGTGGCCATATGATGATACAGAAAGGCAGTTACAAGGAATGCTCTTTTTTAAGTTTCAGAGGCCTTAGCAATTATTTTCTTTTCTGTGCATTTCTGAATTAGGTTTGTGTGACTTGCATTAACAGTGGGTTTTGTTAAACACAGCTACTCATACCACACCACATAATTATGTTGTGTTTAAACACAAACTAAAAAGTACATCTGCTATAGCTTATTTACAGTTTATAAATGTGCATAGGGATTTAGCAGTGGTTTGACTAAGCTTTAATAAATGTGTCATTACATTTGAGTAAAAGTTTGTTTCATATTTTCACCAGCCAGACCACTTAGATTTTGCCCCATCTAAGAATTAGACTTTTTTTTTTGCTGATTCTTGTCTATAAGCTCATCTGAAATCTTTGAATACAGTTACAATTCAGTTTACAGCTATAATTTCATTTATTTTGAATTAAAATTAAAAAAAATAATTAAGTTTAACACAATGTCAGATGAAGAGATGTTTAAAACAAATGAAATTACATTTACTATACCAGCTGTGGGAGGTCAGACAAAACTGAAAGAACACATTATAGATATGCTCACCAGCTTAAATATAAACCCCTATGTCACTAGATGGATTGCAAACTGGCTCAAGGACAGAACCCACATGGTTAGAATTGCTGGAGCCATGTCAGACTCCAAATCAGTTACAAGTGGTGTCCCACAAGGCTCAGTCCTGGGACCTCTCTTGTTCGGTATATATTTCTCGGAGGTACAGGCCAACACGGAAGGACTGTGGCTGACCAAGTTCGCAGATGACTGCAAACTGGGTGCCATAATCGACTCTCCAGCCGACACAAGCATCCTCCAAAAGGGCCTCATAGAAACAGACAACTGGTGCCAGAGCCATGGCCTCAAGCTAAATGCCAAAAAGTGTATAGTCATCCTCTTTGGCAAAAACAAAATGCCCACAAATTACCACATAGGTGGTAATCCATTAAGTACAGAAGAAGTAATTAGGGACCTGGGGACCCAAGTTGATAGCAGTCTCTCATTTGACAACCACGTGGCCAAAGTGGTTAGAAAAACATTTTATATAGCCCACCTAATCATGAAGGGATTCACATCTAGATCAGGGGAGGTCATCGTGCCTCTTTACTCATCCCTCATCAGGCCCATAATTGAGTACAATGCCCCTTTTGGGATGTACCTTACCAGACACCTGCAGCAACTGGAAAGACCCCAAAAGTACCTCACCAAGAGGATCAAAGGGCTCAAATAGATGCCATATGCTGCCCGGTTAAAGAAACTCCAGCTCTACTCAGTGGCATACCGCCTGTTCAGAGGGGATCTGTGCCTGATGTATAAAGCCATGTCCAACCCGGAATTAATGGACATGCTGCACCTCAGAAAATCCAAATCCCATCGAGCTACACGCTCGAGAGACTTGAACTTCAGCACTGAAATAAATAGAACATGCTGGAGGGACAGATTCATAACCCAGAGGCTCCCTTCACTCTGGAATAAAATCCCAGTCCAGGTTAGGTAGAGTCCCTCATTGACTCTCTTCAAGAGGAATCTTGATGAGTGGATGGGAGATCGTAGGTTTACCCCGGGTATCACTTCTGTGTCACTGTTAGACAGAGGCACAGTATACTAACCTCGAAAAAGGGCATAGCAAAATAAATTTAAAATGGGTGGCGAAAGCCAAACACATTCTGGCTAGGCTTATAAATGCCCTAGGGCAGATAGCCTAGTATGAACCTATGAACCTATGAACACAATGAAAAACAAACCATTGATACAAAAAGCAGACTGTCATCCTGCTAAATCTCTGCTCCATGTGTATGCCCCCTTCAGAGTGACTGTATGAAGTTTGTCTACCCTGCCTTTCTGTTTCTGGTGGACCATGTATTTCTTTTATGCTGTTTTTTTTTACTCAGAATACAATACTGCCTTTGGCCTTCAGGGTAAATGTGGAAATATCCCTTCCCAAAATTACTATTCTGTTTATGGTTTCTTATTCTTTGCAGGTTCATTTCTTCTACAACAATTGTTTTTCCCATATTGACAACAGACTAACACACTTCCAATCTGTGACACTGATAGCTATTAAGATACTAGTTACATGTTACATCATTACATTTTATATTGTTTCACCGAGATGTTTCCATTGAGGAATCTGACACAGAGAATCCACTGAATGATTTCAAATGATTTTCCATATTAAAAATAATAATAAAAAAAAAATTCCCAGGCAGAATAAAGTATACAAAATAGTTTTATTTTCTCTGCATTTGTAAGATACTTGCTGCACCCTATATGAACAAAGGAAATGTGCAGCAATGAACAAGGAAAATGATAGATCTTACTTAATTTATAGCAAATGTAGTGCATCTGTTATTGTATAAGATTGTTCGGATGACAAAGTAACAGTGCACAATATATGGAGGACTTGTATAATTAAAAGAAATAGCATCACTGTTGGCTGCTAAAGCTTGAGATACCCTCTCTTTCATATCTCCCTACCTGCTTAATGCAAAACGCAATACCTAAAATTATTAACCCCTTTTTTCCATCTTAAATCTACAACTCGGACAAGACTAAAAATCACCGGCAAGCCATCTGAATAATTTGTATTCTAGTATAGTTACACAAACCTTCTGTGCATTTACTTTACTCATGTAAACATCTAAGCATTAGACAAGATAGAAAGTCAGTGTGCTAGTTTCTCCTCTGCTGTCAGGCTCTAAGCAGTAGGTCTCCTAAGACACTGTACAAACTAACATATGCTCATAGATAATGAACTTGTACACAACACCAGTAATTTAACCTGTGAAAAGTGTAAATACCTAATTAATCTGGTGGCTTCCCTCTCACCTAAAACTGTGCCTGAGAGTTTCATATACCTCCAACCCAATCCTTAATTGATCACACCAAAGTGTCTTATGCTGAATAAAAATAAAACCACTCTTAAAATGTCCAAGAAATCAATATTAAGCCCCATTAAAATCAGGCCAGACATCCACCTCACGCACACCTCCCACAAAGAGTCACCCTGAGCAAAAACACTCCAAATCGAGCACTGTGAAGTACAGCAACAACAGAAATGTTTTAGTGGTAGTATCATTTTTATTTTTATTTTTATTGATAGATGACCCTTTAGCTAGGCACACCACCTCTTCAATCCGAAGGCTGAAAAAGGAGAGGATTACAGTGAGTTGTCTTTCAGACACCAGGATCTCAGATATTACAAGGTCCCTAAGGGCCCTTGTAATATCTGAGATCCTGATGTCTGAAAGACAACTCACTGTAATCTCCACAGGCTACATGCCCATAGAGTGGCACACAGCAACGGTTATTCTGCTCCACAAAGGTGGAGCCACAACAGACCCCGGGAACTATTGCCCTATAAGCCTGACTAGCTTGGTCTGCAAGGCTATGGAGTGCATCATCATGGAACTCATTAACAGAGACATTGGGAAACTCCAAACACTGGACCCTACCCAGGTCGGCTTTGTTAAGGGCAGATCATGCCTCCTAAACCTGGTGAACTTCTTTGAGACAGTTACCAAGGCTATAGATGAGGGAAAGTTGGTCCACACAGCTTACCTAGACCTTGCAAAGGCCTTTGACACCATTCCTCATTCAGGTATTATAGACAAGCTCACCAGCCTGAACATAAACCCCTATGTCACAATATGGGTTGCCAAATGGCTCACTGACAGAACTCACATGGTGAGAGTTGCAGGAGCTAGGTCCAACTCTAAAGCGGTTACAAGTGGCATTTCCCAGGGCTCAGTCCTAGGACCCCTCCTGTTCGGCATATACTTCTTAGAGGTACAGGCAAGCACAGGAGGACTATGGCTGACCAAGTTCGCAGACGACTGCAAAATAGAGGATATAATTGACTCTCTGGCTGACACAGACATCCTCACTGAGACGGATGCCTGGTGTCAAAATCATGGCCTCAAGCTAAATGCCAAAAAGTGCATAGTCATCCCCTTTGGAAAAAATAAAGTAACTGCGAACTACCACATACGTAGTAGTCCCCTAAATACAGAAAATGTAATAAGGGATCTGGGGACCCAAGTAGACAGTAATCTCTCCTTTGATAATCACATTACCAAAGTGGTTAGAAAATCCTTCTAGTTGGCCCACCTAATCACAAAAGGGTTTGCATCCAGATCAAAAGAGGTAATTGTGCCCCTCTACTCATCACTCATCAGACCCATCATAAAGTACAATGCCCCATTTGGGATGTACCTTACAAGACACCTGAAACAGCTGGAAAGACCACAGAAGTACCTCACCAAGAGGATCACTGGCCTCAAACAGATGCCCTATGCAGCTCGACTGAAGAAACTCCAACTGTACTCAGTTGTATACCGCCTACTCAGAGGTGATCTCTGCCTGACATACAAGGCCATGTCGAACCCTGAATTGATGGACATGCTCCACCTAAAGAAAATCTTATCCCCTCGAGCCACATGCTCTAGGGATCTAAACCTCACAACAACAATAAATAAGATGTGCTGGAGGGATAGATTCCTGTGCCAGAGACTTCCCCATGCTCTGGAACAAGATTCCAATCTACATTAGGCAGAGCTCCTCGCTAACACTTTTCAAGAGAAACCTTGACGAGTGGATGGGAAACAGAAAGTTTACCCCGGGGGATCACTTCAGTGGCTCTGCTGGACAGAGGCACAGGGAACTAATCTAAGGGGGTGGCGAAAGCCATCACATTCTGGCTAGGCTTATAAATGCCTTCGAGGAGATAGCATAGTACCTACTATGAACCTATGAACCTAAACACAGCTGTGACATGGCAATGGTACATGTGGGAGCAAATGACTTTAGACATAAAACTCTAAGGGACATGAGAAGACACATCAGAACTTTCCATGCATGTTACCATTACAAGTAAGAGTCTAGTCTTGAGTGGAATCCTTCTTTCACCTTGAATGATACCTAGACACAAACAAAATAAACTAAGAGATAACTAGACTCATTAATTCATTAAATAGATTGTGTTCTAATCCAGTATTTGCTGCATTGGGATGACATGTTCAGTTCAACTTGTTTTATTAACGTTGGCCTGCCCCTATCATTCAAAGGCTTCTGCATTCTGGCTAAGGCCTTTGCTGCCTCCCTAGTACAATCTTAGACAGAGTCCAGTTGAATAACATTACATCATAACTAATATATTGGTCCTAAAATCAGATCACATTAAGGTGTTTTTTTGCAATGCTATAAGTCTAAACAATACATTGCTTTATCTTGAGGCTCTCCTGCATTTGGAAAATATCCATACCTGTATAGTTACTGTGACCTGGTTTAAATATAAAGAGATCACTCTGTCTTTAGCAGGCCTTTGCGTTTTTCCTGCCTTCAGACCCAATGACACCTCTGGTGGAGTCTCCATATTTATCAGGAACATATTACCTCCAAACAGATTCCTGCGGGCTCGTAACCCTGAACTGAGTGAACTAGATCACTGTTG
The DNA here is from genome assembly GCF_019279795.1 of Protopterus annectens. Classification (NCBI taxonomy): domain Eukaryota; kingdom Metazoa; phylum Chordata; order Ceratodontiformes; family Protopteridae; genus Protopterus; species Protopterus annectens. Next base: position 825,193,183 of record NC_056735.1, on the reverse strand, counting down.
ATATGATCAATTATCAACAGATAACCTGTTACAGAAATCTCATTCGACCACTGATGACTATGTAAGATTATTCCCATTCTAATGATCTCCCTTTCAGCAAAAAAACCCTTGCAATGGGAGCAACTTTAACTACCTTTAATAAAATGAAATACCTATACCTCCAATGTAGAATATGCCCCAAAATTCTTAGGCTTAACAAAAATTCCCTTTGGCAGTTAGTAAATAAACCTACACAGCATTCTTTAGATGACTCTTACAAATATAGTTCATCTTTTACACTACTCCCCTATCACCTTTCCCTGTGAAGTCTGACTACAAAGTTGTGACTTTCTTCTTGAAATGTCCAAAAGCTCCTATAGCAAGCCCCAGTAAATTTAAGGACTACAGGTGTGCCAGCCTTAACCTGCTGTATCATATAATATCAAAATTCACTTACTGTACAAATTGCCTTCCCTGAACTTGATACAGCAGCGAGCTTCACTAAGGAATTCTATACCCGCTTAGAAAAATGCAGTCCCTACCAGAAACAAGTGTCATAGAAAATTCAAAACCAAGCCACCCAGGCAGTACAGTCTCATAAATAAACTTTATAGCAAAATAAAGAAACTCCTTAAATTGTTTAGTCAATCCAAAAGCTCTTTTCTTAGTGATAATAGCAAAAGCATTACAAAAACAAACAAAAAAGAAAACATTGAAGAAGACTATCAGGTCCACTAAAGGATCCCATTAACTCAGGCTGGCCTCTGAAGTCAAAGATAATTATAAATCCATCTTTAACTTTAGCTAAGTTAGAAAACTAAGAAACACTCTCCTACATTGCTCTGAACTTATTCATAATGACAACTCCTCTTCTGCCCCAGTTAATATTCCTAATAATATACTTGCAAGCAAACCTAGTGGCAAATTCACCCCCTACACTTGTAGACACAGGCCTGAAATATCTGAATCTATTACTCCTCTAATTTTCTCTAAAGATTATTTCCTGAAAGTGCTAACTAAGACCAAAAATTCTTCCTCTATGGGACCTGGATATATACCTGGTTGTGTAAGTAATAGTGTTGAACATGCCTTGCAGATACATGCCTTAAACTGTTTTACTTAAGTCTAGCTACTGGTTTTGTACCTGATGAGTGGTACTCAGTAGCGATGATGCCTCTCTATAATGGTGGCTTTACAACTGACCTGGGTAATTATAGTCATATCAGCTGTACAAATCTCATTTTGGGAGCCATGGAATATATTATAACTGACCTCATAATCTACAATATTAAAAATCTTATTAGACTTGGCACCAAGCAGCTTGGCTTTGTGAAGGGTAGATCCTGTTTACTGAATATGCAAACTTGTTTGAAAGGGTTAAGGAGGCCATAGACAGTGACCATACAGTATACACACCAAATCTTGACCTGGCTAAGAGCATCAGCACCTTTCCTCATGTTAGCATCATACAAAAGCTAAATGTTTTAAAAATCAACCCATGTGTGTTACAATGGATAGTAAACTGGAAAAAAGAAACAATCCACACAGTGTGAATTACAGGAGCCTTATCAGAAAGTATGAAAATGACCAGTGGTGTGCCTTATTACTTCCTGATACTACCTCTTCTTTTCAGTATTTATTTTTTCAAATCCCTGACCAGGGACCCAGGATCAAGAGCTAACAAAGTTTGAAAATGACTGCAAACTGGAGGTTGTTGTTACGTCACCTTATGACACTCAAACCCTTTAAAATGAAATTGCCCTAGAAACTCTTGGTCTGCTAACAATGGGATCAAACTGAATGCTAAAAGGTTTAGTATCATCACTTTTGGTAGACAATCCCTCCACTCATCATGCTGTATAGATCACACACCCCCCACTTAATGATCATTTAGTCATGGACCAAGGAACTTGGGTTGATGGATCCCTCTCTTTTGACCAGCATGTGATAAAGGCTGTTAAGAAATCATTTTATTTAGCACAGCTAATTACCAAAGGAATATCATCAAAGGCTAAAGAGGTAATCACTCTCTTTTGCTCAGCATTGATAAAGTGAACTATGAAGTACAATGTCCCCTTCAGGTTATATCTCACTAAACATACAAAATAATTAGAAATCCCCCAATGGTTCCTAAACAAAAAGATCACAGGCCTTACATCCCTGAGTTACCAAGAGAGGCAAGATCACAGGCCTTACATCCCTGAGTTACCAAGAGAAGCTGGAAGCTGTAGCCCTTTATTCAGTGTCTTACAGACTTCTTATTGGAGCTCTTCCTCGCTTATGTACTGCACCATTAGATAATAGGTTGTCCTGGGAAACATGTATCTCAGTGAGTTCAATTTCTCCACAAATACCACAACAATGAGAGAGTTTGAGACATATGTTTTTATTAAACTGCTTATTTGACTTTTTGGTACATTCATTTTATTTATTCTGGATTAAAAATGTCATGTGACTTTAAAAATTGAGTACAAAATTATTATATGAAATTATGAAAGAAAGTTCCTTTCTGAGATGAATTAATTGCAAACAATTTAATGCAAAATAAATACTGTCACTTTTATGATATTAAAAAGTATATCCAAAAGAGGCAGTCCAGAAAGAAAGAGTCAGTAATATAAACGAGTGCTTTTTAGAAAACAATTATCCTGAAAACTTGCTAATCCTTTAGCCAGTACTGGATATCGAAAATGTAAATTTAAATCCATGTTTACAAGCACAATACATCTGTAAATGTGGTAACATCCAATTATTTTAAGCAAACTTGATTTATTACTCTAGTCTATCCCCCAGATTCTCAAAAGTTTGCAAGGAGTGCAAGATCGGTGCAGGAGCTCAAGCAGGCAATATGTCTGCCTTGCGATCCAGGAACAGCCTGCAGGGGCATGCACGAGCACTCCTGTACTAATCTTGCACGGACTAAGCCCAGGTATGCAAATCACCCCATTTGCAGGTTAAATCCATGCAAATGAGGTGATTTTTGCAAGAAGCTTGCAGCAGTCCGTGCAAGACTAGTGCTATCTGCAGAAATGTACTTGGTTAGTAACAGAGTACATTTCAGCAAAATCCAAAACAGAGCTATGACAGCTCCAGATAAAGGCTGCATATCAAATAGTAAGCATACCAATGGTCAAGTATAAGGCCACTGGCATTGTGAACAAAACAAAAAATAAAAAAAAAAACTTTTATCTTTTTTTTAGCCGATCTCAGCTGTTTAAATGTAGGGCAGCGGAGCACAAACGGGATTGGGGGAAAATAATAAAATAAACCTAAAATAAGCATTCTAACTAAAATCAGTATTCTGTCATGCAAGTCAATGGCAGGCAGAAGACAACCTGGCCAGTGGGTAGTGGTTGCTAAGGGGGGGATGCGCAGTGTGAGGCATGTAACTATGCATTAGCAGGCAATCCTATGCAAATGAGGGGAAGTATAGTGAATCCCAGTTTTCCCCAGCATGTGAGTCAGGTCCCAACAGTGTAAGAGTAGGAATAGCTTGCTGCAAGCCTAGGAGGTAGGTGACATCATTGGGGGGGGGTCAGGTATACTGTAAGTGGATTGGTGAATTGGAGTCCTGTGGCAAGGGTTTGCACCTAGCTTGGCACAGCTAAGCTAGAAGGTGTATCTAAACCTGCCTAGCACTCTTTACAAAGCCTAGGTGGGTGTACGCGCCACACACCGGGTTTTACAAGAAGAAAAAAGAAGTTAAACCAGGAAATAGCAGCACTGTGCACATTTGAGCACTCTGTTTGCACGACGCACACACGGGCTTAAACAGAGAGGCAATGGGAAGGGAAAACAGCAGTAGGAAGGTAATCAAGGAGAACTATCTTAGCTGGCAGGTGAAATGTATCAGAAACAGCCAATTATACAGGCAGCAGAGCAGCCCAGCCCAGAACACAACTATAAACTAAGCAAACATCTTCCTCTCTGGTTTTTCCCACACTCTACACCACCGGTGTATACAAGCGGGGAAATTTTAACAAACAAACCTACAAAATGAGAAGGGCTGCAGCAGGCAACATAGAACAACATGAGCAAGAGGCTGAAGGTGGTGAGGATGTGAAAGCTGCCGAACAACCCACAGTGAGGAGACGGAGAAGAGTGTACAGACCCAGGGTAACCTACCAGGGGCTACATGAGCTGGAGATAGTGGAGCACTACAGGGTGGACAGAAACCTCCTACAGCAAATTGTTGAGCTGTGCCAGCCACACCTGACACACCAAACTGAGTGAGGGGAACCCATCCCACTGGATACCAAGGTATGTGTAGGCCTAGGTATACTAGCCACAGGTACCTCCCAAAAGCACAACTGGGGATATCATGTGGATCTCACAGGCATCAGCATCCAGAGTATTCCACCAGTTCCTGGATGCCATGTCAGCACATGCCAGTGAGCACGTTTATTTCCTCAATACCCATGAGGTGTTGACCAGCAATATGCATCTCTTCCACCAAATAGCAGAATACCCTGGGGTAGTGGGTGCTATAGACTGTATGCACATACACATCAAAGTACCACTCGGTGAGCAGGGTAGGGCATACATCAACCACAGGGCCATCCCCTTCATCAACTGAAAGGTTCTATGTGATGCCCAAGGCATTATAATGAATGTGTGTGCTGGCTGCCCTGGAAGCTATGACAGTTCCCACATATGGCATCTGATGCAGCTGTACCAGAGATTTGCCAATGGGGACATGCCCTACGGTCACTTAGTGGGGGATGCTGGGTACACATTGGAGCCATGGCTGATAACACCCATCAGAAATGCACACACACCTGAACAACAATGCCATAATGAGGCACACGCACAGGCCAGACATATAATAGAGCATGTGTTTGGGATGCTCAGGTCATGGTTCCAGTGTCTGGACACATCCAGTGGAGCCTTGCAGTATTCACCAGCTACATGTACCAAACAGTTATGGTATGTGCTATGCTACACAATATTCGCAAGTCTGGCACACCCTCAAGGTAAGTCAATCAATTTACCAATTACCAAATGGAGTAAAATGTGTTGTTACCTGTAGCTATGGTATGGATGTGAGCATGCAAGGGAATTGGGTGGCTGAATTTTATGGCAGCAGACAGTAGACAACCATAGTGGCACCATGACATCTGTAACACATACTGGAGTCACCATAGTACCCAGTACTATACAGTGTGACAAAACCCACTGCAGGAAATGTGATGAGCAACATGTGTGTCCATATGACCCACACATGCCAGTCAGGACAGTTCACATACCCAACAACAGTCTCAGCCAGCAGGACAGGTGTAGACAAACCCAAACAGAGCCTGTGCCATGGCCCCTGAATGATGACTATGGTTAACCCCCCCCCCCCCAGGCCTACACAGATGGACCACAGCAGGGCAGGCAGTGGGATGTTAGTTCTTTTTTTTTTAAACTTTTATTGATTTTCATGTATTAACAAATGATCATATGAGATTTAACATGCAATTGGGAAAATATATGCAAATAAATAACATAACTAAAATAACTAAGGTATTTACAAATACATCCACTTTTGTACACAAACATTTCTAATCAAACATATATAAGTACCATGATCAGTTTGTTCTTTTTTTTAATAGATTTTGTAAACTCACCCACAAGTTATACATACATGTTTTCCTAGTTGTTCGAGATTTGATGGTAAGAATTTCTAAATGACATAGGTTAGTAATACCTGTTTAAAACTCTGTAAAAGATGAGGGAGATTCAGAAATCCAGTTCCTAGTAATAATCTTTCTGGCTATTTCTAATATTGACCAGAGTATAGGAAGTTTTATTTTTTTAACACATTTAGGTATTGATGTAATGAAGAGGACCATGGATCTATTTATAGAAAAACAATCAGTGAATAATGCTTGTAACATGTTGTTGATATTTTCCCAATAAACTTTCATTTCAGAGCAATCATAAAACATGTGCCCAACCAATATTTGTTTCTGATTTACATCTTTTACATATGTTATTTTTTTTATTGATTTTGTTCATAATTTGAGGTGTGTAAAATGATCTATACATAAACCTCCACATATATAAAGATGTAGTTTTACCAGCTGATCCCAACATATATACTTTATCTTGTTCATTTGGTAATTCGTTATTGATAGTGTGATAATATTTCCAATAGCTATCTGGACTACTATAGGTTTCTTCTCTTAGGATCCTATAAATATGAGAAAGTTTACCTTTATGAGTGGATTTATGTTGTATATTCAATGCCAGATAATCTACCAAAATGGAAGTATTTTGTCCTGCCACAGTATAGTTACTGTCAATTTTTGTTTAATAGTATCTGTCTCAAAGATTGTATATGTAGCCAAATATTCTCATCTAAATTATATTCTTGTGTAAGCACCTGTAAAGTTTTGACTTGTCTATCAGACATCATCTGAAACCAATATATTAACTCTTTTTGTTTGAGAATTATGTTTTTATTTGGATCAGAAGATATTATGATATCTTGTGTAAATGCTATAGGAAATATCAAACAAATCCACTTTTTATAAATGGGATATTTGTATATAAAGTTTCTAAAGGTTATTAAGATACTGGAAATATAATTTGAAGAGTGTTTTGATATAGTATGAGTGGAAAAGAAATATTTTATAATCCATAACATAGGATTATTAAGTAAATCAGTTTTGTAGATATGTGGTTTTGTGATGAGCTCAGCACTTAATTCCCAGTAAAATTTTCATTTGGCTGTGTAAGTTGAGTCCAGCAATAGAGACAAAGTCTTGATTATGGCTGAAATGGAATATAGGTCTAGATTTGGGAAGGCTATTCCTCCTTTAGTCCAGCTATTCATATGATAATTAAAAACTATTCTTGGTCTTTTGGGTGTCCACAAAAGCCTAATAACAATGAATTTAGTTTCTTAATCATAGATTTAGGAGGTAATAGTAATAAAGATTGAATAATGTAAAGAATCTTTGGAAGGATTATCATCTTGATTATAGTTAGTCTTTCTTCCATTGTAAAAAAGATTGTGTTCCATCTAGATCTAAGTGTCTGCATATTTTCAAAACATTTATTATAATTTAAATGTGTTATAGTCTTGATGTTTTTGGCTAAAATAATTCCTAAATAAGTAAGTTGATCAGTAAGTAAATCATATTTATAAGGTTTCCTTTTAGTTTTGTTTTTAGTTGTATAAATGGGAAGTATTTTGATTTTATCTTCATTGAAAGCTAGACCAGATATTTTTTGAAACCTATCTATAGATTCAAATAGAGATGTAATGGAAGAATAATTCCCTTTTGTAGTTATAAGGACATCATCAAAGAGCTGAATTTTAGATGAGGTATCAGAATTAATGGTTAATCCTTCTATATTTTCAGAAGTCCACATTTTATTACCCAGGGTTCCATTACCAGCGTAAATATCAAAGGAGATAATGGGCAGCCCTGTTTAGTTCCTTTAATAATGGGGATATGTTGTGAGATATATGAACCAATTTTAATATATGCAGAAGCCCCTATATATAAGTGTTCTATTAAGTTTATAAAGTTATTTGAGAAATTTAAACAATCAAGTAAAATGAATAAATAATCCCAACTTACCAAATCAAAGGCAGAGTTAATATCCAAGCTGATTAAAGTCATGTCTTTTTTTTTTTTTGGGGAATAGTCAATTAATGCTAAGGTTTGTTTAATGTTATCAAAAGTATTTCTATTAGTAATAAAACCAGTTTGGTCTTCATCTATTAATTGTGGAAGGAATTTTTGCAGTCTTTCAGCGTAAATATTCATAAACATTTTATAGTCACTGTTCAATAGTGAAATAGGTCTATATGAGGAGCAATTATTCGGGTCTTTATTAAACTTCAATATAGGTGAAATAAATGTGCATTTCCAGAATGGGGGAGATTTGGATTCATTTGGACCAATAAGAACACTTTCTGGAGTAAAGTCAGGGCTGTCTTGGGCAAAATTTTATAGATTTCAGGAATTATAGCATCATTGCCAGGTGCTTTATTAAGCTGAAGTTTATTAATTTGGGTCTGAACATCAATGAAGGTTATAGGTTTGTATATAAACTCTTTTTGCAGCTTGCTAAGTTTTTTATTACTATTTTTATTAATATATTCTTTTATTTTACCTTTAGATTCCATTTTGATTTTATTTTGATTGAGTTTAAAAAATGTTCTCTAAATTCAATTAATATGTCAGATAAATTAAAAACTTTCTTTTTTCTCTTTATAGAAGAGATATCTTTAATATGATTATGTTTATTAAGTCTTTTTGTTTTATTTTTGAGATAATTTAAATATTTAGGATTCATAGAGAAAGATAGAAATTTATATTTTTCCAAACAAATTCTAGTTTTGTGATTTAATATTTCCTTGTACTCATTATTTAATTTATCAATATCTTCCCTTGCATTTCTATTGATATGTTTATCTTTGTGTTTTAATTTTAGTTTGTCTAATTTGCACTGTATATCTTTTAAGTCTTTATCCCAAGCTTTCCTTTTTATTATAGTACCAAGTATTAATTTGTCCAAATAAATATGCTTTAAGGGCATCCCATGTGTAAATATCTGAGGGATTTGAGGTGTTATTAATTTCTAAAAAGTTCTGGGTTTTTTGAATTAGGAATTCTTTAAAGTCTTGTAATTGGGAAAGATATGCTGGAATTCTTCTAATCTGTACATTGAATGTTGTATTAATGAAGAGTTCAAAAGTAATTGAGTTATGGTCAAAGAGCAGGCATGAAATAATTTTGGAATTAGTTAAATCATTATCTATTTCATTAGAAATCATTATTCTAGCTATCCTAGAATAGGAATTATATCTATGTGAGAAAAAAGTATATTGTAATGAGATAGGGTCAGCTTGCTCATGTATATCAAATAGATGATATGAACCAATGAAGTTATTTAAATGTTTAACCTGAGAAGTTATTTTTCTTTTTCCCTATGTACTGGACTCATCATCATTTAAAATAAAATTAAAATCTCCTGCCATGATGACATTTCCTTTTGATAGGAGAGCAATTTGGTTTAGATGTTGCTTTACAGTATTGATACCTATACCTGATATCCAATATACATTAATCAATGTGAAGATTTTTCTATTGATTTCTACTATGGCTAGACAAAACATTCCCTTATCGTCTTGATATGTTTTTATTAACTTAGGAGTTGGTAATGACTTGTTCCAAAGGATGGCAACACCTCTCTTCTTTTTACAATGTTCTGAACTCGTTAAGACAATGTATTTACTAGTATTTAATTTATTGATATTGTCTTTCAGCAAATGAGTCTCTTGTAAAAAGATCAAATTGGATTTATGTAATGATAGATATCTAAACAAACTTCCTCTTTTACAAGTATTGTTTAACCCGTTAATGTTAATTGAGATACCTTTTAATATAACCATCCTGAATATATGTTGAGTAAAGTATAATTCATATTATTATCTAGTAATTTACTAATAGTTCTCCCTTCTAAACCAATTGTGCTGAATCTCAGAGTTATAGGTATTAGTTTAATGTAGGTGTAACATAAATTAGGGTTATTGTAAATCATATACATACATATGATGAAAAAAGTGGATGATAAATGAAAAACAACTTTATAACTATGTACATAGTATAAGACTTTAAAACCTAAAACAGCTACCAGCCTGGAGTTATAAACTCTCAATCCGAGTAGTGATAACCACTCAGATTACCCCCATCAGTAACAGCAGAATAACAGCTGCCACCATTAAATTTGTGTTTAGCACTTATTTTCAAAATTATTATAAAACTTTCCTTTTTAATTGTTTAACTATACAAATATATCACTCATCTATCAATAAACAACATATATTAATGTAAATATTATAATGTTAAGTTACTAAGTGAACATACTCACATATGATCTCCATAAAGAGAGATCTTTGAAATTTCAAATAAACTATGAATACATCAAATCAAGCATTTCAAAAATCTTATCATAGTCTTTTTCCATATTACCCTTAGATTTGTCATTTCTTAATATGTAAGAGTTTTATATAACTATGTAGATCAGTGACTATTGACACAATACGTTATTACTATCATTTAAGCAAAAAGAAACACATTCTGTTAAGAGGAATATGCAAATTAAATACATAGACACACAATCTAATATTGGAAAGCCTAAAAGTGTACTCAGGAAACCTAGCATTATTTTAAGCCTACTAGCAATAACCCAGTATTATAGCATTTAAAAACAAGTACTCAATCCAGCAGAATAAACAACAGTTGGATCTCTATGTAGCTGTAGTTCTATAATCTAGTCATGACATAATGGTCATAATAAAAGCTTAGGTATATGCCAAGCAAAAAAGGGATAAAATCCATACTGATAAAAAAGGAGCAAAATAAATCTCAGAAGGTGAACTTTACAGCAAATAAAATCCCCTGAAGAGGCACCTAACATGAGTATGTACTGCAGCTATAAGCATGCTATTTCTCTAGGCAAAGAGACCTACTTCAGCACAGTGAAGCTCTAGGTAGGGCAACCAGCACTAAAATAAATCCTTCTTATAAAAAATGTAGGTGCAGTCTTACAACTATGTAAAAAAACAGATGTTCACTTTTTTTTCAGAGAGTGCTGGCAAAGAGATGATACAACTATTGTCATCTCCACCATTTTTTCACTTTTCTGATACTGCAAATGTTTCATTTCACATGTGTCAGTGTCATTACAAGCTATTGCTTGAGGCCAGCACAGGATGATCCATCTATAAAAAACACATAATACTAATCATGAAAGAATAAGCAAGCCAATCAGTAGGAAGGCAAATACTCTGGGTATCCAATTTGTTCAGCAAGTATAGACTTATAAGTAAATTTAATCAAATTCAACTTAAGCAAATAAATGGCATTGAGAAGCCATAATAGGTCAGTAAGAAACAATGGCTCATATCTGTGAGTTCTAGGATCACCAATGGCTCAAAAGACACAGTAATGTGGCAATTTTTGTATGAGTATACTGATATAAATAACTTTTCAGCGCTATGTATTATGTATACAAAAAGATTACCTAATACATGCTGGATAGAACAGATGGACTGTTAAATATACAAATGAATTCTACTGATAATAAGTTGCATTTTAAAGTTGTACTTTCATTTTCATATTATTATCATTGTGTTAATTATCTTAAAATGCAGTACTTTGCCCATGATTAAAGTAAGCAGGTACACAGGTTCACAGTCTTAAAAAGCATGTATGTAACTATAGTTTTGTAATACAGTTATGACATATCTACTTTACAGAAGTCTAAATACAGTATGAATCACATAGAATAAAGCAGTATAGAATGCATATAAAGTCAAACTCACATTTTGAACGACAAATGATTATAACTTGACATATTTTCAATGTAGGAATGCTGCGACTGTTCCTTGACACATTTCTGACATCCTGAAGACATTTTAGTTGCGTATGTGCAACAATTAGGGTTCAAAGGTCATCCAGCATTCTTGTTTCATTCCCACGCTGCTACAGAGTACTTCCAAGAAGTTATCGGCTCGAGAACAAGCTGCCCGAGTGAACAAGGACTCAAAAATTGCCTTTCCTTGCATTTCAGCGGGAAAAAATGAACAAGGTAGCCTTATTTCAAGCTTTTAACTAAGGCATGTACATTAAAGTAGAAAAATAAGCGTGACGCATTCAGAGCAACTCGCAAACAGCATAACCAAAGTTTTACCCAGTCTAACAACAAATACAAAATACTTTCAACAAAAACAAGCATTTTGTCTTTCAGCATATAACCATTCAGCTATTTACATATCTACCAAATAAATATACTTTAGGCAGAGTACAAGCAGAAGTGGAAGTAATGTAGATATAGATGTATAATGTAATTAACTATAGTACAGTAAACATAGGAGAAACAAAGCAACCCAAACCACAATGCGTCATGTATTCACAAGTACAATACCAATTCTCCCATTAAGGGTCAGTGCTGCAACAAATAATTATTAATGTATAAGTGATTTTATTTCTAGCTCTAACTCTGCCCCATTTCATTTCAGTCTCTTTCATCATAAATACTCAAGAAGTAATATAACAGATTTCTATGTAAGTTATGAGATTTGGCTTACCTTGTTATTGACAGTGTAAAATCAAAGTCCATATGAATTAAGTGAAAGGTTAAACTGAAAAATGACTTAAAATAATAAGTATAAAAAAAAAAAGTAATTTATTTTTTAGTCTTTTTTTGCTTGTCCGAGGATTTCCATGAAGAACTTGTTGCCATTCTCTTAAGTGATGGGCTAGCCCACTCCATCTCAGACGAACACTGAGTAGCAGCAGATTTTATCATCTCCACTAAGGCAACTACTAATTTAAGGAAATTCTGTCTTTTTCTTTTAAATCCAGAATTCAATTTTATTTATCTTGCTAAAGGATCACATTTGCTACAATAATATCTAAAAAAAATCTTGAAGAGGGCAGATTTTCATGTCAAATATTATCTTGGATTTATTCTACTCATCTGAGCCTTCACAATGAGCTTTTCAAAAACCAGCAGTCAGGACTCCATTTTAAAAAAAAGTGTTTCAAACTTTGTTAACCAAGCTACAAGAATTAACTACCAAAATTGACAAAATAGACTCCAAAATTGACATTTTTTAAAGAGAAAAGTACTAAGCAGATGGACATATTGCATGATGACTTACAACAACAAAAAATTCAGATTACTGGAATTGAGGAGGCACTTAATGACATGGACTGCAGAATTAAAGAAAATGAAAACAATGCTGAATTTCTGCTTAAACAAAATACCTTACTATAAACCAAACTAAATGATTTGGAGACTAGGTCACGTCGCAACAATATAAGGATTTATATGTTACCAGAAAACATTGAGGGAAATAATATGGTAAGCTTCTTAACATCTTGGCTTCCAAAAACCCTAGATTTACCAGAAGCATTATCATTTGGTATTGAAAGAGCCCATAGGTCATTATCCTCTGCTAACACTAATAAGAAAATTCCCAGATCTGTGATAGTTAGATTCCTGTCTTCATTTGATAAGGAAATGGTTCTCAAAACTGCGTGGACAAAGGCACCTATTAAAGTTAATGAGTTAGTTATACGCTTTGATAATGACTATTCTACCATGGTAATAACAAAGAGGAAAACATTTTTACCACTAATTAAAGAACTTAAAAAAGCCCAGTTGAAAACATATCTTTTGTTTCCAGCCAAACTAAAGATCTTTCTATCGGATGGTCCCAAAATCTTTGAAGACTTGGTCTCAGCCTTGATCTACATTAAAAGTCATAAAAATTCTTGAAAAAAAGATGGGATGTTAGTTCTGAAGGGTAGAAAGTCAGACAATAATATGTAGGACAACCAATGCCACAATCTGTAGTACACTGGTATGCCTCTAGTCAGCATGATAGTTAGCAATACAGAATGAAATGGAGTACCTGACATACCAGTACAGTCATAGCAAATGTGTACAAGTGTCACGTGTCCCCCCCACATCCTACATAGTAATGTAATAACAGTCAGGTGTGCCCCCCCCCAACCCTTTGTAGAAATGTAGAAATAGACAGGTGTGCCCCCCATCCTACATAGTAATGTAATAGTCAGGTGTGCCCCCCCCAATCCTGTGTAGACATGTAGTAATAGTCAGATGTGCCCCCCATCTTATATAGTAATGTAATAACAGTCAGGTGTGCCCCCCAATCCTGTGTAGAAATGTAGAAATAGTCAGGTGTGTCCCCCCCCCATCCTACATAGTAATGTAATAAGAGTCAGGTGCGCCCCCCCTCCCAATCATGTGTAGAAATGTAGAAACAGTAAGGTGTGCCTCATCTGCTATGCAGAAATGTAGTAACAGTCAAGCCAAATGATTGATGGATACCCTGCGGAGACAGCATGCTACCTGTTGGTGTACAACACAAAAGTCAGCACTGCAGCACAAACTACCTGGACATGATCCACACAATCAATACAAACGGCCATACTGGGCAAGCTCACACACAGAA
>NC_056735.1:824976058-824979862 GCF_019279795.1 Protopterus annectens | reverse complement strand
AGAAAATAATGGTCATACTGGGCATGCTCACACACTTAAACACAAGACGGCCAGGTCTGCAAACACCAGTTGTCCAGACATATCTGCCAGTACATTGCTATACTGTTGGATGACTGTGCTGTATGGTATGTGTGTGGTACTGTCTATTGTCTGTATATATGCCATGGTGTATTGATAATTCAAATCAGCTATGTGCGCAGGGTGTTGCTACCAACACTTGCAAAGGACGGTACTTTGTTTGCGGCCAGAACAAGGCCTTTGGATACGGAGTGGGTAAGGCACATTCCAGCAGGTGGGAGCAGTTGCGCGTGGGTTTGCTCGGTGTTAAGGACTGCTGACCTGTGGTTACAGCTCCTTATACTTGTTTAGACTCCACATTTCTTTAACAGTGCAATACTCGCATACTGGTAGACAAACACGCTTTCACCCGCTCGCTCCCTCACTTGCACATGCATCGACATTGGTGCTTGCATTTGTCACTCATGCTGGGTGGGCACAATCCCTTGTGATGCCTATTACATCAGACTACATGATTACAGTATCGGGGTATGGCTGACCATTATGCGACGGCAGGCGTTCGACTGTACGGAATCGGTGGCCTGTCCAGTGACATAATCATGTTATATGCGTGTTCCTCATACAATCTGCTCCCATCTGGCTGATACATGGGAACCAATACTCTGCAATGCAGACATGTAAATGTGTTTTGGGAAATGCATCTTTCTGCCAGGTCATGCTACCGCATACCTATTGTAGGTTTTCCACCTTTTAAATTGGCTGAAGTGAGACTTTAGGAGTAACACCTTTCCCACTTTGCATGGGACAGTCCCTCATTAGGCATATGTGTCATGCGAGAATAATCTAGCCATAGCAAATGTCCTGATTAGAGGACAATATTATATTCTATGTTTCTCTAATAGTTGCATGTAACGGTTATTGTATAAATTACACTTTGATATGTTATGTGAAGTAGCATATGCAACTTGACTGCTGCTAGACTAAGCTTTGATTTGTGCTAATATGTATATTTCTGTACTATGCATGGTTGTAGGTATGTTCTGACCTGGTACGTCTGACATTTCTACAGAGCAGGTCCCACTTTGGCCATTTGGAAAGGTGGCAGCCCTATAGGACCTGTATGTAGAGATGTCAGATTTGGCAAGGCAACACATACCCACAGCCATTAGAAAATTGACTACCTCACAGGTTTGCATAGGTTAAGGTTATTCTTGTAGCATTATAGTTGCTAATACTGTTTCCTATAACATCTAGGTGTTTCAGATATAACAAAATCATTTTATGCAACCACTACAAACAATATATGAACTCTTTTCCTGAAATCACAGGCCATGTGCCGTAACATTCATTTTGCAGGACACAACTGCCCAGAGTGGAGTGTCCCTCACAAAGGTGAACAGGTGGTAACCCCAAACTATTATGCTATCATCTACCTAAGGTGGTCGGCGGAATATGCACTTTCCGTCACTAGCAGACCTCACATACGAATAGGGGAGAATGAACACTCTATGAGGGACACTGCATAACACCCTGAGGGACACATTTAGATGATTGGTTCTATTAACCTGACACATTGACAGTCACAGGGCATATGTATTCATTCACATTTGTCGAGGTACATGCTGTTTATGACTCATACATGTTGTCATTAGTCATTACGTGTATTCCGCCACCTGTCCACCTAATATCACTAGTTCTGGAAGTGTTTAGTTAGGACTGTGTTACATTCTGATTCGTAATCATGGACGTCCATGATAATCGGGTTCAAGGCACTGATATAGTCCCTGTGTGTTCCCCCAATGGTTTATGGGCTATCCAGTAGATGTGCTTTTCAGGTTTGGGAGGTATAGGCATCTGCTATGCCCACATAGGAATATTAATTACTTCCACGGGGCGGGCCTAATACATCTCTGCCAACCAACACCTGCACACTTAGGCCCATTATTGCATACCCATGATTCCCCTACCTGACACCCCTCTACAGCACTCATGACTCATACTTACTGTGAGCACAGCTGGGGTATGAACACACCCCTACACATTGCCCACTCTCCCCGTCTTGGGACACATGTCGCACGTTTTGTCAACCCATGTGTTATTACACTTGCACAACCTACTGTTCCATGTACAGCTACATCCTGCTCATGTCGATTATCACAGGTTCACCTGTATGGTGAATTTTTGGTGTCCCACAAGGGACCCCGTTATCCATGTTTAAAGTGTAGACCTTGCAGATCTCTCCCACTGGTACATTCCTGCCGGTGGTTTGGAAAGCAGCGGTGTATTTACCTTTATTGCGTGTCTGTATGTCTGACCGACCTAGCTGGGTAGTGTGGGAGGTAAATGTTGGTTTATTAGACCTCCCAGTAACCTATGCCTGGTCTGAACATATGTTACCCGTAATTGCTGTAATGTAACCTAGTTATGTACATGTGTATATCTACAGTAACATATATATATATATATATATATATATATATATATATATATATATATATATATATATATATATATATATATATATTTCTGTATGTGTGTGTGTATATGTATATATATATACATATATATATATATATATATATATATATATATATATATATATATATATATGTTGTCAGTCATTACGTGTATTCCGCTATCTATTGACCTAATATCACTAGTTCTGGAAGGGTTTAGTTAGGACTGTGTTAGATTCTGATTTGTAATCACGGACGTCCATGATAATTGCACAACCTACTCTTCTCTAAAGCAAATTTCACACTCCTTAAAACCAAGGTGGAATCCTTCAAAGCCCCCGGGCCTGTAAAAAATATGGCCCAGACCGCAGAATCCTTTATAAACACATTCTATGAACACCTTCAGGAATGCATGGATCATGCAATCCCAAATAAAACCAAGACCCAATCCTCCAAAGGCAGACGTCCTGTCTGGTGGACCCCAGCCATAAACAAACTATACAATAGAAGGAGGAAGATACTACGTGATAGAGCAAAATCCCAAAAAGGGAAGGCATCTCTGATCAGTATTAGCAAAAAACTACGGGCACTCATAAAATCGTCTAAGGCCAGCTTTGAGAGAAAAATTGCACAGGACACTAAGGATAATCACAAGGCATTCTTTAGTTATGTTAGGAACCTGGGTGGGAATTCCCAGATATGCTCAGAATTAGTCCAAAATGAGAAAAAATACACCGAACCCACAGACATTGCCAACATCCTAGCTGACAGGTTCAGCGCAAACATCTCCCCCCCTCCCCACCAAAAGGGCAAATATTTATCCCAGCAGAGTGCTGCCCCCCTGACATCTCAGATGCTCAGGTAAGAGCTGGCCTCTCCAAAGCAAAAACCACAGCATCAATGGGACCAGATGGTGTCCAGGGCTGCGTCCTACATGAACTCCAAGAAGAGCTAAACCCAAACATAAAACTACTGTTTAATCTCAGCCTTACTACAGGATATGTACCCAAAGAGTGGCGTACAGCAACAGTGGTCCCTCTCCACAAAGGTGGCACCTCAATGGATCCTGGAAACTATCGCCCCATAAGCCTGACTAGCTTGGTCTGTAAAGCTATGGAAAGGATCATCATGGACATCATAAATAAAGATATTGGGGACCTACAGACAATGGATCTTACCCAGTTCGGCTTTGTTAAGGGCAGATCCTGCCTCTTAAACCTGGTTGATTTCTTTGAAACAGTCACCAAGGCCATTGACGAGGGGAAGGTGGTCCACACAGCCTACCTGGACCTCGCAAAAGCCTTCGATACAATACCCCACTCGGGCATTA
>NC_056735.1:824868558-824971058 GCF_019279795.1 Protopterus annectens | reverse complement strand
GGACTGTCCCTCACAAAGTGGGACAGGAGGTACCCTGCTTATATCAGCGTCTTAATCACCCTATTTTCAAGTGCCACTATGCAACTGTGTACAGTATATTCTCTCGATAATTCATGTGGGGAGACATGCATCATGGGCAGGTGTTTGATGCCGGGTAGTAGGTTCTGCATGATGGGCAGGAGGCTGAGCAGTCTCGTGAACCACTACTGTACATACAACTTGTGTCCAGATGTCTACAGGACTGGACATCGTGTCGTGATACCAAGTCTGTTTACTCAGGATACTTATCCCATGAGGAATATCCAAAAATTGAACAAGCAAACAACCTTCGATTTTTTTGGACTTACGAAAATGTGATGAGGTTTTACATGCAAGGGATACATAGTTTGCAATTCTGACACTGCCTAGGGTGACACTGCCTACTACATATGAGTAGTGGTCAGTATGTGTAGATATGGCTGCGCCAAGCTAATAGCCAGAGTATGGCTGGATTTGATGGACGTTCAGGAATGGGGGCGGGTTGTGTGCTGTAGAGGGGATGATGGGTATTCAATTATGCATCCAGGTGTGTTGCAGTTGGATGGCTCAGTTCCATCCAAACCATTCTGTGGGTATGTGCCGGTGACGTTTCTGTACATGTGTATCGCACATTTTAATATTCATATGTTTGTGTGATTGTGTTCTACAGGATGGCCTGTCAGGTTGTATTGTGGATGTGTATGTTTGTTCTTTGTGTTTCTTTCTGATTCACCCGCTGCTCCCTCATACACCTCCAGTTCACCTATTGTGCCTCCAACACAGTCTCACTTTTGTGGATTATAACATTACCCATCCCCCCCACACACATATTCCAAACACTCCATCCATCCCTTCTCTGGTTGATGGCCCATGGCATGGTCAAGCGAACACATTGCATACACTACATATGTCAGGTACCTGTATGGGTGTGAGGACTACCCTGGCATTTTTCACCTTTCACATGCTGTACATCACGCACATAGGTACACGCAAATATTTATCTTTCATGACATGGTAGGTACACCCTGGTAATACCCGTTCAACTTTGACACATCCTGACAAGAACGACTTGGACCGCATATGGGCGGATTTTGGCCGAATGCTCTGACCATTGGTAGGGTTGCCACCTTTTCATATGGCCAGGATGGGATATATTCTGGACACAAATCAGATTCTACAGGACAACACATACCCACAGTCAGTACAATGGATAATACTTTTGTTTAATGCCTACATGTTGGCTTATTGTTGCAGCAGTTTATATGCTCCTGTTTTGTTTACTTACTTATTCTATTTCTTGTAACATGTGGTATGCTACATACGGAAATAACTATTGTATGTGACTATTACATGCGATGTGGGACATGTGGCCCAGCTGTGTACTATCCCTCACAATGTGGGACAGGTGTTAACCCTGACCATTGGCCTAGACTTAGCTATTGGCGGCGCGTTAACATGATGCATTTCACTTCCACTTGGTATAACTATCAACACTGCATTAGAATACGGGCACATGGTTTTAAATGTCATTTGTTCGAGGGATGGAGACTCGATATTTGCTAATGTGCATTTGTGTTTGCTTCTTAATTTTGTGTTCGCAAGAACTGTCTTGCATGCTTTGCATATGTTTCAGTATCCACGGGCACTGACAGGTTGTGATTACTATTGCAGGCTGACTGTAATATTCAGCATTTTAGGTTGCATGTCAACAGCCAACATTTCCACACCTCAGTGTGGCACTTCGACACGCCCCATGCACTCGCACTCGTTTCCTATGCACGTGGCAATGGCAGCAGCATGCCTTCATTAATATGCATATGGCACTACTGCGCCATCTGTATGCCGCACGGTTGGCGCAAGCCTAACACCGGCCTTGCGCCAAGCTTCATGAATCTCGTGGAAAGTCTGGTAAGTGCACATAAACTTTGCAGACTATAACCTATTCAGCAGTATATTATTAACTTTCTTGCACAGTACATAATAACTTGTCTATATGACAGACAACACCTACAATACTGTGCAGTTTACATTTACTGTTTTAGATTTACTTCTCATACAGCATAAAGGATCTCTAGTGTTCAGATCTAACAAGAAATCAGATCCAACATCATACACTTTTACCGTCCTTTTATATACTTTTTCTTCTGCAATTTAGATCCTGTCCATGAAAACAGTCTATTGTTTAATACCTTTAAAATTTGCCGTCTGTTATTTTGGTATCCTCTGATGTCATACAGTTTGCTGTTAAGCTACTTTGTGTTCTTGGTTCAAGGTAAATTATGCGACAGTTCGGTAAGTTGTCCTTGCCTCCATCCCAGTTTCTTCCTTACGTGCATCTCAGAAATTCCTTATCTGTAATCCTTAAAGTTTAAACACAACTGAATTCCTCTTTTAAGGAGTTATGCTTATTAGCCTTTTTTTCAAGCTGGACCAGAACCTGAAAATTCATGTTACATTTGATTTTTAGCTGAAAACAGTTTAATCCTTTAATATATATAAAAATGTATACATCTAACTGACAATATTATTCCTACATATATTATAGCAACAGAAGTGTATATGCATCTAACTAGCAAACAGATGTACACGCATTTATAAATCTCTAAATATATATCTAACAATAAGTAGATTGCTTTGTGAGATATTGTTTTGCCATGTTTCTTGCACATAAACATTTATTAGTAGATGAAGGACATGGAAACAGATTATTTTTATGTACCTCTTTAGAAAACAACTAATTTAAGTAAACCAAAAAGTACAACTCCTCCCCCACCATATAATTTTGAGACAGCAGTCAGTTACTATACATTGGAAATCTTGGTTCTCCTTTTAAGAAACTGGATCACAGGGTGGTCCAGTAAATGCACAAAGTATTACATAATCTATTAAATATGGGGGGATGAAAATGGCTTCATTCATTAGCAGGAACCCACCACTAGCATTTTCAAAGTTGTTCATGCAAAACAATAGAGAAAAGAATGTTATTCTGACAGCTATTTACCATAATGTGGGGTGTCTGGAGGGTAGCATCCCCTAGATGAAGTGAATCCGCATGTATTTTCAGACCAGAATATGAAAGAACATTTTCTGAAATTTATAACCTATCCACTTCAGTGTCAGACAAACATCTAAATCTAGTCTGGAATTAATTATTAATCACAACACTACAACAATATCTGTCAAATTACCTTACCACCATAATGTTTTGATAGCTATGCAAACATAAACACAAAAAAAAAAAAATGCACTGTTCATCACAGCCAGGAAATAAAATCAGTGAATATTTATTAAAATAGCACAATAGGTGGTAGGCGCTTTTGTGCATACACCATGCACTTCATCAGACCATAATGCAACAAAACAACACAGCCTTTAATAATCAAAAAATCAAACAATTAGCGAATCACATAAGACATTTAATGAAACAATCCCCTTGCCTTCGATATACGTTTTAAAGTTATAGTCCCATTCAAGCCAGGACTCCTATGCGCTTGGAGGGTAGTGATCCATCTGGTCTCAGCTACTTCTACTTTATTAATTATGTCACCACCATGAAATCTGGTATTTACAAGTTGTAAAACCAAAAAATTAAAAATATGATCTGGATGAAACTTAATATGTCTGTATAATGCACTCGCTGCATCCTCCCCCCTTATATAGCTGTAGTGTTCCAAAATACATTCTCTCAAGGAATGATTTGTCTTACCTACATAGAAGCAGGTGCAGTCCCTACAACATGCCAAATAAACTAAGTCACGGCTACCACAATCAGCATACTGTAAAACCTGGGAATAAGCATAAAACCATTGATCGGATGCTCATAGGACTTTACCTCAGAAATATAACTACAAGCTTTACAGGCCCTACAGGCATATGTACCTAACCTGGACAACAGAGGTCATGTGTGAACCCTCTCATGGCCATAACACAGCATCCTCTTAAAAGAAGGGTTATTTTTAAAACTGAAAGTGGGATGAGACCTCACTATCTCCCTGATGGCATCATCCGCCACCAACACAGGCCAATTCGGGTCTATATTGAATCACTGAATGCTTAGAAAAGTGAACGCTGATTCATCAACCCCATGTAAGTGAAAGCTTACAATCTTGAACAATCAGAACAGCGATTTTTTTCTCAGGGAAAAAAAATCGCTGTTCCGAGAAACACACACACAACACATCACAAACTATTTCTAATATGGGCATCTTCGCCCCCCCCCACACCCCCCTACTTAAATATACCAACTCCGAGACCGCACTACAGTAATGAAGAAGGCAAAATACAGAAGGCAGCCAAGTGATTTCTTTCCCAGGGAAAGAATTCGCTTATATACCACTTCGGTATTTTGCCATTTTGCGCTATAAAGTTCGATCAAGATACATTCGATAGAATGCGACTTTGATCAGCTAATAGGGAACCGGCCAATTCTTATGTATAATACCACAGACCATATCAATATCATTAGCATAGATCAAAGTGACACGACCACAATGTCTATTATGGGTCACATTTGACTTAACACGTAAACTATTTGAGAAGTAGGGTCTCACCCAATCACTCCAAGCATGACTAATATCGCTAATGTCTCCTTCCTATTCATCTTCACAATAGCCTCTAGCAAGAAAATCAGAACGTAGACCCACCAATGCATCTGCAAAGATTCTATCATCAATATGCAATCTGGATACCTTGTAGGCTTGCCCTTTCAAAATATTCCTATATACATATCCAAGGTGCATGCTGGTACAGTGTAATAAACTGTTCCTCCAGCATGCCTTCTTATGAAGTCTAGTCTCAAGTATACCATCATCACATTTAATAAGCTGAACATCCAAAAAATCTATGGCATGAAAACAAACATGCTTAGCAAATCTAAGAAAAGATGGTGTCTTTCCTAAATAGATAATAAAATCATCCAAAATGTTCAATGTACCATCCCATAACAAAAAAACCTCGTCAACAAAACGCTTGTAATACTTAAGATAAGGAACAAACTCATGAATCCCAAAAACAAACTCTTCCTTCCACTGTGCCATTACAAGATTGGTGTAGCTATTGGCACAATCTGTGCCCATTGCTACACCAGTCTTCTGTAAATAAATCTGTTCACTAAAAACAAAAACATTGTTTTCAAGAACAAGACTCAAGAGAAAACAAATTAAAAACACCATATCAATGGAACAGTGTGCACCTTTGGAAAGAAATAGTCTAACAGATTCTATACCTTCAATATTAGGGATGACTGTAAATAATCTACACACATCTAAGGTGACTAAAAAACACTTAAGAGATATCAACAGACCCTAAAGATTCATATAGAGTCCCAAGGAAATGTTGTGTCCCTCAACATGGAGGGAACGTTATCAACTACAGGTCTTAACTTGCTCTCAATAAAAATCGATAAAAGCTCTGTCAGCCACCCACTACTAGAGACAATGGGTCATAATGGAGGTCTACAGGGATCCTTATGGATGTGGACAACAGGCAATAGAGTCTTATCAACACACAAAAAAATCATACAGCTCATAGTCAATGTATCTATTCATCAACAAATCATGGAATTCATCTTTAACATGGTGTAATATCCTCTCAACTACTGAGGAAGATACAAACACATATACATAACTATCAGATAACATATCTAACATACCATTCACATAATACTCTTTATCCAAAACAATAACCGCCCTGCCTTTATCAGCGGAGCATGTCTGTATCAGTTGATTACACCTCAACTCATTAAAATCACACCAGTCACCTTTTAGATTTAACAGTCTTGTTCAAAAGCCAGGGCATTTTGCTAAATGCTCATTTTGTCAGAGGTGTATGAGCATACCTCTCAACTGTCCAGATTTTTGCAGAATGTCCACATTTTTGCTTCGTATTTTTGCTGTGTTTTTCAAAAAAGTTTGTTTGTCTAGCAAATCACTGACAACTCATCGAGGACTTGAAGTCCGACAATAATGGCAAACATTTAAGTTTTAGTCTTCATACCCTTCAGACAATTCTTGCTAATGGAAAACCTGTTATTTTATGAACTTTCTAAATTTGTAAGAGCAATATTTTAAAAATGTATGGCTTTATCCAGATTTCTGCTCTAAGACATTGACGGGTATGTGTATGAGGTTTCACAATCCACCAAAGTCATTTTTAGTTGATTTGTGCTATGCCTTGTATAACAGTAACACTTTTACAGAATTTTCTGTGTTCAGTGTTCAATGCTCTGTGTAGAATTACAACAAACTCATAGCCTCAAGGAAGACTACCTGGGAGTTTGTATCCAGTAATATAACTCATGCGTTTGATTACCAAACCAATCGTCTTGATGGACCTTAAGTATACCCAATGCTGTTAATGATCTAACTGAAAAAGGAAGCGCATTCAAAATTTACCAGCCCTATACATAAAACTGATATTCTTTATGTTAGGTCAGGTCAGCAAAGGAGGTCTTCTTCCTTGTTTCCAGGTTACAAAATTTAAATGTACACAAAAGTGGATGCCAATAGTTCATTGTTAAAACATTTGTATACCATAAGCACATTGCCCTAAAGTAACCAGTAATGTACTGAATATATGTTTGCAGACCTCAACATTTCCTCAGTTATCAATCCTGAAATGTTCTTTTGAGTCCTATCTAACTTCATTATAGATAAATTATAAATAGAGGCAAACAACACTATTCAGTATGAGACCTTATTAATGACTTGTATAGTGGTATCAAAACTGGGCGGCCACGGCGGTGCAGCGGTTAGCATTGCTGCCTCACAGCAAGAGGTCCTCCAGTTCGATCCTCGGCTGGGGTGCCTTCTGTGCGGAGTCAGCATGTCCTCCCTGTGGTCACATGGGTTTCCTCTGGGTGCTCCGGTTTCCTCCCACATCCCAAAGACATGCTGTAGGTGGATTGGACACTCTAAATTGGCCTTAGGTGTGTGTGTGTGTGTGTGTGTGTGTGTGTGTGTGTGTGTGTGTGTGTGTGTGTGTGTGTGTGTGTGTGTGTGTGTGTGTGTGTGTGTGTGTGTGTGTGTGTGTGTGTGCCTTCTGTGGAAGGTTGGGTGCTGGGCTGGCAACTCGACACCGTAAAACTCTACTGCCAATCATGAGCAGACAGGTGATCCGCTGTGGCAACCCCTAACCGGGAAAAGCCGAAAGAAGATGATACTGGTAACAAAACCTTCTAATCTGTAGGATATCCTTAAATACTTCATATGATTGTCTATGACAATTCCCAAGTTTGTCACTGTATCAGAAGTTGGAAATAATGTATAATTAAGGTATATGATTAAGTATTATTGTCAGGACCAAAGTGAAGCACTTTCCTTTATCTGTATTAAAGTGTACTGCATTACATATTGACCATATATATAACCTGTTCAGAAATCAATCCAAACTCATGTGCTCCAATATATTTCTCACTAATGCACCCACTTTTGTATCATTTGCCAATTTGTTAACCCCAGTTAACATCACCATTAGGAAATTATGACACGGGCTGAAAAAAGATGGATCCAAGGCAGACCCCTGAGAGACACCAATATAAAAAAATCAGTTCACCTAATAACTCCTCACCAACTGTAGCTGAACATCTCCTTTTATGAACCCACTTCTCAACCCAGCAAATAATATTGTGGTCATTGTTCAAAGATAATATCTCTTGAATTATGATAGAGTAGGGAACAAAGTTACACATCTTTGCAAAGTCTAAGCAAATAATGCCAGCTGGTAGTGCCATTTCAAAGGAATCAATAATATTTGAACAATTTAATAAATGACTTTCTGTTGATTGACAAGAATGAAAGCCTTGTTGATTTATATCAAAATGCTGCTTAGTGAATTTTGACAACCTATAACTGCATGTATAAGTAAGTGGTGGCTAGATCCCCTTTATGTAATGATGCAAGTATGCTGTTCTTTTTTCTGTGAATATAGCAGACTTCTCTGCTGCAGCAGCAGAATTTTCACATTTATGCTTTATTCTCCACAGTGGAGTCTGGCAGTGTTCTTTGTTAATGTACGGTAGTTATCTGGTGAGGAAGAAGTATTGTTGTTGCAAAAGTAAACCAGTACTGAAGGAACTGGTTTGGATTTGATTTTGCAATCAGCCCCAATGTTTTTATTTTTTACAGGCCCATGCCACTGATTTCATAATTTTTTTATAGCATATGTGTCAAAGATAGTATTCTTCACTGAATGATGATACACTCAGACCTTGCATACAATGCAAGCCCTGTCACGATACTCAGTCTCCTACAGACTACTGAGGGGCAATCTATGCCAACCATACAAGGCATTCTGCAATCCATTGCTTATGGATCTGCCACACGTTCCCAAAACAAACAGCATTAGAATTACTTGATCTAAGGATCTCAGCCTTGTTTGTGACATAAACAAAAAAAAAGGGGTTGGGAGGGTGGCCTAATGGTTAAGGTGTTTGCCTTACAAACACAAGGTGCAGGGTTCGAGTCTCACAAGGGATACTTGGGTAGGCTTAAAATGGCTCGCAAGGGCAGTTAGCCTAGTACTAACCTATGAACCTATGTTGAATAGACAGATATGGGTTTCAGAGATTACCTCCTCTCTGGAACAGACTCCCCATTCATGTGAAACAGAGCTCTTCCTTAAGTGCAGTCAAATGCTGTTTGGACCAATGGATGTGAAATTACAAATTCACCCCTGGCTTGTCATCTGTCGCTGTTATGGACAGGGACAGTTTGTAGATGCTTAAGCTGCTATGTCCCATTGGCATTGATAACTGGGAAAATTGAGACATGAATGGTTAGGTTTAAAAGGTCTCAAGAAAATTAGCCTATTAATCTCCTGTAATCTTATGATCCTATGATTTCCTCTGTGCCATGCTCCATATTAGGTATTCAACTAGGCAATGGTTGATAGCTAACATTCTCACCATTTTTGCAGACTATTATGAATGACTACTGTGGTAGTAACCAACAGCCTCCACAATCAGGCAGCATAATGAGGAAGAGAGATATCCTCACACATTACATAGCATTTTGCTATTACAAGGTGTGATTTAAGTTTCTGTTGATCTTGAAGGTAAATTATCTCAAGTGTCACAACTTTGAAGGAGACCATGATCTTAAGTATCTTTAAACAAATATATTTGTGCCAAGCATATCCATGAATGTGTGGGTGTACCTGCTATTTTCTTGTAGCTTTAAGTAATGGAAGAAAGCTAGGCAATAGTTGCAGGGGTGCACACTTCCAGAAAAGGAATAATTCTGTTTTTTCCTTAGTTACCTGTTGGCTAACTAAGTGTGGGGGGCAGGGGGACCAGCTTATTGTGGCCTTAAAACCAGAGCAGTGGTATCCTCTGTGAGATATACCTATTCTTCCAAACAGTGGCAGCTACCGACTTCAAAGTAAGGCAAGCAGCTGCATGAATCAACTGAATGAGTGGTGACAAATACATTAAGGTGGGGTTGTATGACAGCAGGTCAATAACTATTACCTATGACCATTAAACAGATGTAGTCATTCACTATCAACCACAGACTGCATCAGTATAAACACATTCATTACAATCACATTACTGACTATATATGTCTTCACTGTTTAGTCATAATCAACACTTCATGGATCCCCTTGTTACCTACTAGTCACCCCTGCACTCCCCAAGAGCTGTCTTCTATTTTCTGTTCATCTTGGCCCCATGCCATCCAGGCAGATTACTTCTTTCTTGCTTTTTTATACTTTGTCTTACTTTGTACCTCCCATGGACTCTAATTGGCTAAGACTGCACTGTAATTTAAGTTTGGAGAAAGTAAGTGAATGAAGAACGGGATCTACTAAGACCCCAAAAGTCATAAAGATGTTGCTGCGTTGAGGTGCACCTTAGATTTTTTAACTGACTTTTGACTTGATGATGGCTTGAACAAAAATAATGAACAAGGAAATATTTTCTGTCCTCTGGGAATACTGACTTCCTTCCTTAAACACCAAAAAGACAGCTCTCTTCTGTGCACCACTCCAGTGTTAGTTAGATTTGAATGAAAAGTAAAAGAACAACTGGCCAGAGACATATATTGTACTGCTGAGTATCTGGGATAAGAAATTAAAGCACTTGGTTAAAAATCTACATTGAAAAGGACTTCACACAGAAGGGATGAACAGCAAAAACTCAACAGGAGAACCGATTGCTCATATATGGCAATGCTACTCAGCACAACACTCTGCCAATGATCCTTTGCTGTCACACATATCCTGCCCAGACCTCCACAGACTGCTACTTACTGAGTACAATGCTGATACTTGACTATTACAGAAAGTGAAAAAAATTACACACATTACTTCTGCAAAGCCAGAATAATAAATGCATATTTGAAACAAATGACAATAGTGTCAGTCATTTTTGTCCACAGACAACCTCTGCATCTAACAATTAAAGCCAACTCTATTGACTGACTATACCCCAGATATCAGAATATAATACAATAAAAATAGCAACATTTGAACTAAGTATTTTATTTTAACTCCCCCTTACACAGATGTGACCATCAATTATTTTCACATCTACCCCTTCAGTACTTTGTCCATGTATGCACAAGTAGCAAATGAAACATTTCCCCCCAACAACCACTTCAGTAGTCTGTCCATTCATACACAACCACCAAAATTAAACATTTCCCCCAGTAGTTTGTCCATGTAAACACAAACCTTTTACTGACATCAAAATGAAAAATTTCTCCCAACAACCACTTGAGCAGTTTTCCATGTATGCACATGCACCTCATTCACATCAAAATGAAATATTTCCCCTAACAACCCCTTCAGCGGTTTGTCCATGTATGCACAAGCACTTCAATGACACTAAAATAAAACATTTTCCCCAATGACCCTTTCATTAGTTTGTCCATGCATGCACAAGCAGTTCAAATGACATAAAAATAAAACTTTTCCACATTGACCCTCTCAGTAGTTTGTCCATCTATGCCCAAGCACTTCACTGACATCAGAATGAAACATTTCTCCCAACAACCTTGAGTAATTTGTCCAGGTATGCACAAGCACTTAAATGACATCAAAACAAAACATTTCCTCAAGTGGCCCCTTCAGTAGTTTGTCCAGGTATGCACACTCACAAAAAAAAAACACATACACTTTATGTACTTACCTTCTTCCCAAATCTTAGCAGTAGCACAAATACAGTCTGAAAAAAGCACACACATTTCTATGTTTATGCTTCCTTTCAACATTAACTATTTCTCTCGTCTTGGCTTAGGCTGCCTCAGCCTATAGAAGGGGCTCCTCACTGCATCATGCAGTGGTCCAGTGAGTCACTCATTGAGCAGTGCCTCTGTTACTGCTAAATGCTGCCAATAAACCTGATTGATGTTCAGGAGGCCTAATGGTGGACTGTTTTCAAAACAACATGGTAATTGTGATAGCAGATTTTTTTTCCTTCAGATCTCCTCTTATGATCTTGCACATGTACAGAGTTTTAAAGACCTGGAACACAACAGAAAGTTAACTATTATTTTTAATTTAAGAATGATACTTGACTTTCTGAGTTATCACATTTCTTTTTCTCTTTTTTCTAGCTGCGGGGTGCTGCAGCTCAGCAGCCTGTTCCATGAGCATCGTCTGCCCCCAAACCATTCTGTTGATGCTGCAGAAAAGCTTTAGATCCCTGAACAGAGTATTTATGATGCCATATGACTTGCTGATGTGCAGTAAGTGTATCAGTATTGAGTTGGAAATGTCTTGTATGCCAGACACAGCTGCCCTCTTAACAGTCTGTAGGATACCAAGTCGGTCCATGTAGGACATAGTATTTAGGCCTTGTATTCTTGTAGCAAGGTATCTTTGTGGGCATTCTAGTTGTTGAATGTGTCTGAACAGATTCATGTCAAAGGTGGCATTATGCTCAATGACTGGTCTAATGTGGGCTGAGTGAAGGGGGAAAATTACATCATTAGATTTAGACACAGGAGTCTAGACACAATCACATTTTTTATAACACAAAATAACAAGAACCAAAACAACACTTCAAAAAAGTAAGGACTAAACAGGAGAAAACGGCCACACAGAAATAATTAAAAACTATTGACTTTAATAGAAAAATTATTAAGTACTTTCATCAGACTGTAACCAAGACTTAATCAGAATCAAATAGATATTAACAAAAACTTTGTTTAAATCAACCTCCCTTAGGATCACATGTTAAAAAACACAAATCAAAACACCCAAGCCTTGGCTTACACATCACATGATACATCAAACGTATTACAATTAAAAACAATGTAATACAAGTACTCCAGCATCCTATCATATAAAATTAAAACATTTATAAAGTGTACATAAATAATTTATACATTATAAGAACAAAGTCTCAAAATACTGGCTAGTGATACAATCTCATTCAGTCCAGAAAAACAAGCACATTAAGTTTGATTTGCCAACTAACCTCCCTTTCTTCTATCAAATACTCCCAGGACCCACACCGAGTGTTTTTTTATAACAGCAAGTCCAAATAAAGAAAAGAAAATGCATTGGAAACTTCAAAAAATGTGCTTATACAGTGAATTATTTATATTTTTATTATGGATATCAAGATGCTCATAAATATGATCTGTCAGACATCTTTTTATCTTTCTGACATAAAACCCACTACATTGTTGACAAAGAGCAAGGCATATCACCCCAAAAGAATTAACATCTACAGTGAAACTTAGATCTAATCATACACTTATTTATCAACAGCTTGTCTCTCTCTCTCTAAAATGTGTTTATATTGTGGACAAAAGCCACACTTAAATGTGCCCACTCTTTTGTTAGAAAAATTAATTGATACCGTGTCTGCCATTTCAAGAAATTATTCCAATAATTTCCCTTTTTTTATAAACTATTTCGGGGGGAGGGTTCACCTAATAATTCAGTTAAATTATGAAAACAAGAAAATATTCTCCATTTTCTCCAAAGGATATGTGCAATGTTGGAATGGTCAACAGTATAAGTGTTAATCAAAGCATTGGGGTATTCATTATTACTAGATTTCTTTGTACTAAACACGTTATTGTCTACTTCACTATCACCCCTTAATAGAGGTTTAAAGTTTTCATTTCTGCCTGTTGTAAGTATTTCTTCAACCCCCCACCTCCACAAAACAAGTAGTGTACCCATGAGAAGAGAGCATAAGAACCAATTTGTGTCCTTCTACAATAAATGTGTCATCCTCAGATACCATCCTGGCAAGTCTGGCATATTGACCCTTAACAATCCCCTTCTTTTGATATTTAGGATGGCAACTAGAATAGTGCAGTAGGCTACTGGAGTATGTAGGCTTTCTAAAATGTCACTAATAAGTCTCTTATTGATAAGGTCCTTACTGATTTCAACATTCAGGTAGTTAATCTTAATGGGACTGAAAGAAAAAACAAACTTCAAAAAAATTTAATCTTATTCAAATAATTTATAAATTCATTAATTTCATCTGTCAAATTTCTCCAGACAACAAAAATGTCATCCAAAAAGCAGAAGTACATAGACCATGCTGGAGTAGGAATGTAGTAAATATAAACTTTTTTCCCAACGAAGCATGGTGATATTCACAAATATGGGGGTCACAAGAGGACCCATAGAAACTCCCTTCTTTTGGAGAAAAGGTTGTCCATCTAAGAACACGAAATTGCTCTTAAGCACAGTCTCCATAAGAATATAAAGGGTATTACTATCATCATTTTTCAAATCAGTGAATTCAACCATGGACTTGTAAAACCATTCCAAACCAACTGTGTGTGGAATATCACTACTGACTCCCTGATTAATGTGGTTTTCTTTCATAATTCTGCTAATGTTGTTTGCAATCTAATATCTAATGGGTTATTAGACGAGGATGGTGAAAGGAAAACCTTGGGTTCAGTGACTGATTCTGCAGTCTAGCTGTCTGAAGCTGCAGTGAATTCTGCTAGGAACTCTTCTGGTGCAAGAGGATCAAAAGGGGGTTATGTTTAACTGGACTGGATGTTATTGAGGGCAAAGCTGATGATACTGGTTGTAGAAATAAGAGCTTTGTGTGGGTTTAGTGAGATTATTTGGATTGAAGAGTTATCCCAGCCTAAGCTGCTGTGTTGTTAGATTCAATTTTTAGCCCAGTCTAAGCTGACAATTTGTGAGAAAAAAGTTTTGTTGATTGCTTAAAGGAGTCAATAATATCCTGCCTTGTAAGAATCAAGATTCTATTACAGTTTCATGTCTTAAGGGGTATAAGATGTATGATATTTTGGTTTTATTGAAAAGATTGTTTTTAAGATGGAGGAAGTATGACGTGGCAGTAGTGGCTGCAGGCTTGATGTAGACAAGATTAATGTACCACTGTTTTGTAGTTTTATTGATGAAATTATTAAACTAAGCAGACAGAAATGTTTTGAGCTGGTTTTATTTGATGGCGTGCTTTCTTTTTGTTTTAATAATGTTTTGTTTAGGGTGACTAGAAGTTTTACTAATAATATTAGGAAAAATGTTTTATGAATAATGTTAAGTGTGTTTACTTATAAGAAGAGATGTCTAAGGATAGAAATTTGTTTGGATTTAGAGGTAGACATTTAAGTTATCTGGGCAGTAGATTTTGTTGTTGAATAAATTTTATGTTGTTTTTATTCTTTTTTTTGTTGGACTCAGGACAATGAGAGCTGCTTCTGTTAATATTAAGGATAGCGGGCTGAAATTCTTGCTGTGTAATGCTAGAAGTCTTAATAACAAATGTCAGTGTTCGGAGGTGCTAGTATGCGTTGTAGGGGTATCACTTGCTATGGTTGCTGAAACTTGGTTTTCTGACAGAAATACTCCTATTAGCTTGCTGGGTTTTAAATCTTTAAATCTCAAACTTAGAAAGTAGGTTTATTTTGAAATTTAGTACCTTAAAACCCAGGGGTATGAACTTAGAAGTCAATCTTACTGTATGACTATTTTTTCTATATTATGTGTATGTAAGTTTTTTTAGGTGTTTTTTATACACACTCACAGTGTTATTTGTGGCATGTATTTATAGTGTTTTATAACATGCTTTCACATTGTGTCTCTTTAAATTCTATGGGTGAATCAATTTGTGATTATTCAATTATATTAATTGGTGTTACACAGCATTATATAAGGTGCAACAAGCATTATTGCATTTATTCCTTTGAAGGCATCTAGCCGAGGTACCAGAATAAAGTGTTGCAGCTGTTCCAGTCTCTTTTTGGTTTGTTTACA
Organism: Protopterus annectens; assembly: GCF_019279795.1. Taxonomy (NCBI): domain Eukaryota; kingdom Metazoa; phylum Chordata; order Ceratodontiformes; family Protopteridae; genus Protopterus; species Protopterus annectens. Next base: position 824,955,833 of record NC_056735.1, on the reverse strand, counting down.
TTCGTTGCTGTTTTGGTTGGTTTTATCTGTTTGCTCAGAGACTGGAAGGATTTTATCATCATGTCCAATTTAAATGGAAGTGGTTTTTTGTTCGCTAACTTAGCTAAAGAGAGGGACAGCAAGTTAGCTCAATTTGACCCGTGGACTGTATCTGGTAACGTTTCCTTTGATAAAAAGTTTGATGACCTGAAAAAATTAAGAATAAAAGAGACTTCTTTATTTTATGACATACGTCTCTTGGAGAAGTATGTTGAACTTTCTATCACACCTAGAGGCTTAAGAATTGACAAGTTGCCTGCCTATAAGTTTGCTGAGGATGAGAACGCTTTTTTAGAAGAGTGGAAAGCGGCTTCACTGCAATGCTCTCTTAATTGGTTAAGGATTTTGATCAACCGTAACCGGAGAACTTTGGGTTTAATTCAAACCCAAATTGCTGAAAGTGAGACCGCACTAGCTACTGAATATCCTGACACAGCATTCTTTTCAGCTATAAAAGGTATCAATGAGGAGGTTTCAAAAATAGAACGCGATGTCATCGCAAGGAAGAAGAAAAAGTTAAACAGGGATGTAAATGATTTCAGTAAAAATTTGATTTATTCCTGGCAGCGGAAAACCAAGAATGGTTCATTCCAAATGAAGGGCGGTGAAGGGAGTTCACGTGGTTCACGTAGCGGTCGAGACTCGTCAGTCTCGTCTTCTGATACGGCTACAAGTAAAAAAAGTGTTTCATTTGAAAGCATAAACAGTACTGAAGGTGCAAGTGCAGCGTCGGACGTGGAAGATCAAGGCAGATGGAACTTTCGACAGGGGTCTAAACGGAAGTCGCGACAGAAGGGACGGAACCGAAGATACCAGTGAAGTTTCTTTGTTGGACTTGAATCTTACTTCTGTGCGGAGGTCCGATGTTGATTTTGGGACTTATATTTCTGGTAATTATACGCACATTGTAAATCTTAGTGACTTTGTTGTTACTTCTGATATGCGGATGGTACTTAACAAGGGCAGTAAATTTGTACCTACTAAAGTGCCTGCACTTTCGGATTTACTATTAGATGTTAAGCGTTTTTGTCGTAAACTTTACTTAAAAGTATTTTTTGAATTCAAAAACGCTTCTGATAATATACCAAACCCAAATCTTACATTGAATGTTAATGATACAAATGATAGTTCTGTTGATGCTGATACTTCCGTCAGTACGGAACACTTATCCATAATAGAAGATCCTTTAATGGACCTTTCTATATATGAATTCGATGTTGAAAGTAGTGCTTGTTTTGAGTCAGATACCATTATGGGGGCCAGTTCCGATTCTGTTATTACTTCTGAGATTAATGAACGTTTTTTTACGGGTTGTGGTAAACTACCTGTGCCTGTTTTACCTGTACATAGTTCTTTTTGTCCTCCTAAGAATTCAGCTGTATTAAGGGTCTTTGAAAATGTTTTGTGTAAAAAAGTTGAAATTGAGTATTTGTTGTTTTTGAAACAATTCATTGAATTCAATCTCACAAAGCAGGAATGGTTGGCATTGAAGCAAATGAAAGAAATTTCCAATGAATACATTTTTTGTACAGCGGATAAGGGTGGCAATTGGGTTTTAATGGACAAATGCCATTACTTAAAAATGAATTTTGATCTTTTGTGTGATGATGGCGTTTACACAGAGTTAGCTTCTAACCCCATTGCTCAATTTAATTCCGAATTGTTGGACCTTTTAGAAAGGGGTGAAAGACTTGGTTTTCTTAGTCGTAAGGATGTGAAAAGTTTGTATATAACTAGTCCTAGGGACCCTACATTCTATACACTTCCTAAAATACACAAGAACTTACAAGACCCTCCTGGTCGTCCAATTGTATCTTGTTGTGGGGGTTTTTTGGAACATGTGGGGATATTTTTGGACAGCATTTTGAAAAAAGAACTAAAAAATGTGAGTTCTCACATAAGCAATACCGATCAATATTGTGACCTTATGCGAAACTTTAAATGGGAGGACAATTTTTACTGGGCTACGGTGGATGTTAAGGCCCTTTATACCAGTATTAAGATGAAATTTGGTTTAGAAGCTATTGCTAAAATTTTAGGAGAAGGTCCTCGAACCTCTTATGTCATTTTGCTTTTGGAGTTTGTTTTAACTCACAACTACTTTACTTTTGAACAAAGATTTTTTCTTCAGAAGGAGGGGACTGCTATGGGGGCTAATTTTGCCCCATACTTATGCAATCCTGTTCATGTCCTTTTTTGAGATTAGTTTCTTATATACGCTAGATTTCTTTCAGAAAAAAGTTGTGTCTTACTACAGATACATTGATGACTTGATTTTCATTTGTAAGGGTAGTAAACTGGAGTTTGTGGATTTTATTCTCAATTTACATCAGAATAAGTTTGGTTTAGAATTTACTTACAGTTTAAACAATTGTGAGATCCAATTTTTGGATGTTTTATTGTATGTGGATAAAGAAGGATTAGTCCAGTTTAGACCCTTTAAGAAACGTACAGCTTCCAACAATTTCTTACATGCGAGTAGTGCGCATACGGCCCATTTAATTGAGGCACTCCCTTTCGGGGAGTTTAAACGCACTAAGGAACATACTTCTGAGAGTAGACTTTGGAACTTAGAATTTGAAAATGTGAGTCAGAGATTGTTTAGGAGAGGGTATTCTGAAAGTTTAATCAGCAAAAGTCTAGATAGATTATTAAATCCCAATAAAAAAGGTACTAATTTTGAGAAAGTTTATGGTGTAAAATCTAGGGATGGAGAGGCTAGCTGTGTGAACATGGACAAATTATTTTTTGTTACAAAATTTTCCCCTTTTTCTGTGAGATTAAAGGACATTGTTGAGTTTTTGTGGCCAATGGTTTGTAACAATGAGGAGATTGGTCACATGTTTCCGAATCATGTTTCCTTTTCTTATGGCAGGTATGCCAATCTTAAGGAAATTTTAAAACCAAAAGTAAAAATTTGTGGCATGTCTGGTAGTGTTAATAATCTACCTTTTGGCATGTTTAGATGTGGAAAATGTAAGATTTGTTCAAAAGTGAAAAATCTTTCTGGTAGTCTGATCAATGGGGTTAAATACACTGCTCATAATTATTTTAATTGTAAATCATGTGGGGTAGTGTATTTAATTGGTTGTGATTGTGTTCCATCCAAGTTTTACATTGGTCAGACTAAACGACAATTAAAAATACGTGTTTTAGAACACTTAGGGGATATTCGAAATGTTAGAACTGATAGCCCGGTTTCTCAACATTTTAGTTTATTTCATAATGGAAGTTCTGACTCATTATCATTATTTTTCTGTGCCCTTGCTAAGCCGGAATTTCATAATACTGGGAACTTTTTAAAGAATCTGTTAAACTTAGAAAGTAGGTTTATTTTGAAATTTAGTACCTTAAAACCCAGGGGTATGAACTTAAAAGTCAATCTTACTGTATGATTATTTTTTCTATATTATGTGTATGTAAGTTTTTTTTAGGTGTTTTTTATACACACTCACAGTGTTATTTGTGGCATGTATTTATAGGGTTTTATAACATGCTTTCACATTGTGTCTCTTTAAATTCTATGGGTGAATCAATTTGTGATTATTCAATTATATTAATTGGTGTTACACAGTATTATATAAGGTGCAACAAGCATTATTGCATTTATTCCTTTGAAGGCATCTAGCCGAGGTACCAGAATAAAGTGTTGCAGCTGTTCCAGTCTCTTTTTGGTTGTTTACATTCGTTGCTGTTTTGGTTGGTTTTATTTTAAATCTTTTCATAAGAAGAGAAAAGTGGGTAGGGGTGCTGGAGTGCCACTTTTTATATTAGGGAGAATTGTTTATAGTGTATGTGATATAATGTGTGATTATGAAATTATTTCTATGGAACTTGGTAGGATTGATAATTTGTTCAAAACTGTCCTGTTTTATAGACCCCCCTCCTCATTATGATATATTTGAACTTGATAATTGTACTGAGGTTATTGGCTTCTTGTTTGAAGAGGTTTAATGTGATAACTTTTGATTTAACTGCTCCTTGTTATTAACTGGGATAATAATGAATTTAAATACAGGACTTATAGAAGATTTGATAAATGAAAGTAAGGAATATCTGTATTCTCAAATTATGTCTTCTCTTACTAGGAGTATGAAAAAATAAGATATTATTTGGGTTAAAAACCTGGACTTTATTAAGAATTTTCAAATATGTCCTGAATTAACTGTCTCTGATCATCTCTGTGTTTTTTGGCTATATAAAGTTATTAAGCCTATCAGAATTACTTATGATAAAGGGTATAGATATGCCTTTTAAAGAGAAGATTATGAAAAAAGTACAAATATTACTGTCACTAAATGGGATTGGATGAGTGTGATTGGTTCAAGCTGTATTGGAGCCACTTGGCATACTTTTTTTGTTTGTTTATGCATTTTGATTGAGAAATTTGTTCCTTTGGTTCCTTATAAATCTAGTTTATGTAAGTCCCCATGGTGGAATATCATCTTGCTAAAATTGTATAAATGGACCAAGTACTTGTGGAGAAAATATTAAAGATAGCCTAGTAGAAAGAATTTACATTCATAGGTTCATAGGTAGGTACTAGGCTATCTGCCTGAGGGCATTTATAAGCCTAGCCAGAGTGTCTCGGCTTTCGCCACCCCATTGATTAATTAACTGATCCTCTGTCAAGCATTGCCAATGAAGTGATCCCAGGGGTGTATTTTCTGTTACCCATCCACTCGTCAAGGTTTCTCTTGAAGAGTGTTAATGAGGGGCTCTGCCTAATGTAGTTTGGAATTTTGTTCCAAAGCATGGGGAGCTGCATAGGACATATGTTTGAGGCCAGTAATCCTCTTGGTGAGGTACATTTGTGGTCTTTCCAGCTGTTGGAAGTGTCTTGTGAGGTACATCCCAAATGGGGCATTGTACTCTATGATGGGTCTAATGAGTAACGAGTAGAGGGATACTATAACCTCTTTATTTCTAGATGCAGCACTTTAGTAATTAGATGGGCCACATAGAAGGATTTCCTAACTACTTTGGCAATATGATTATCAAAGGAGAGATTACTATCTACCTGGGTCCCCAGATCTCTTATTATTTGGTGAGTATAAGAGTGCAAACTGTAGATTTTGAAAGATGTTGAGGAGTGTGAGGCTGAATTATGAGCAGAATTTAGCCAGGAATGTAGATTTGAATAACATTTTATAATCATCTTAACATGTATAAGAATGATATCATTTATGTTTATCTTTAAGAACAGGGGATAATTTAGTGAATGACTCTGGTATTTTGATAAATATGTTTTACCACACTTCTGAGGCAATAATGCAATGAAAGCTGTTAGGAATAGCTTAGATATAGAGCAAAGAATGTGTCCAGCTATTTCTTCATTAGATCTAGGATGATAAGTGTAAGTTCTGCTGCAGGCCCTGATGAAATAAACCATGTTTTTTGTCAGCAATTATTAAGGAAATTGCACCTTGTTAATGGTATTTGTTTCAAAAATCATTGCAGGTTGGTTATGTGCCATGTATTTGGAAATTGGCTCATGTTACACCAGTCCTAAAAAGTGGCGATTCTACCATAACTGATAATTATATACCTATCAGTCTTACTAGTATTCTGGGGAAGTGTTTTGAAAGTTGGTAGGTCTTGTCTTTCAAATCTTCTCCCTTTTTGTCATTCTTTATGGGAGGAGCTGGATGATAGATTGTTTGAGGACATTTTATATTTGAATATGTCCTAAAAAGGGATGCCATGCCACATAATAAGGCCATTTCATTACTACAGAATTATAGCCTCAATAGTCATGTGATTTGATAGGTAAATAATAGGTCGACCAGGCAGAAATGTAGGGTCAAGTTAGGGTATTATTTACCTGATGAGTTAGAGATTAAATCAGGTGTACCACATGGTTCTGTTTAGGGGCCTGTCCTCTTTAGTGTATTCGTGTCTGGCTTTCTTAATGATTGCAAGATATGGCTGAGTAAATATGGTGGTTATGTAAAAATTGGCTCTACTATTGTGGTGCATTTGATCAATTTTTGTTATCAAATTCTTTGGATAAGATTGAAATATAGGCATTTTCTAATGTTATAAAGTTTAATACAAATAAGATTTGCATAATGCAGTTTGGAAAAGGTTGTATTATATGTCCTTCTGCTTTGGACAATCTGAGGGATAATGATGTGGGAGTTTCAAAATACGCAGGGATTAAGATAATATTTTATGTTTTGAGACACATTTGAATATTATACATATTATAAGGAAGTATGATTGTAAAATTCATAATATTTTTAGGTCTTTTTATTAGCCAGGATAAGTTAGTTCTATTGCCAATTTATAAAACTTTAATAAAACCTATAATTAAGAATTGTGGATCTGTTTGTATATACAATAACTTACAATTAAATAGATTAGAAAGAATTCAGATGCATTTAATAGGATGATTTTTCGAATGAGGGGCTTTAGTTACAAAATTAGGTTAATGGCTTTATTACTTTGCACTATTAAGTATAGATTAGCTAGAGGTGATTTTTTTTTGTTTATATATGTTTTAGGGATATTAACCTTGGTGAAATAATTGGAATTAAGATAAATAATTCATTTGATATTAGAAATAAAAATCTATTAGTTAATACAAAAATTGTAGGAATTCTGTGTGGTATAATTCATTTTTTGGGAAGTTTTCTATCTGGTGTAATAATATCCCCCTTAAAATTAGGAAGTTAGGATTGATTATTTGACTTAAAAATAGTTTGGATCTATGGGTTGGTACTAGAGGTTTTTATCTGGTTTATTATGGTGACAAGCCTTGTAAGGCTTTGAATTTGTATTGAGAACAATGAACATTGAACATTTTAAGGGGCCACTGAGTTTATGACCCAAATCTGAACATGAAAAAGCAGTCAAGTCATTTACTAGTAAAGATGTAATCATAGCAGTAGAAAGAATTGATCCTGACAAAACTGTGGATGAATGGAAAAGTATTAAAAACTTGAAACAGTAGAGTGTTTCTGGTAAATGATTATTCACTGTACACCAGGCAGAAGAGAAGCAAATTTCTCCAAGCAATTAGAAAATGTTGAGAGGCAGGTGTGAAATTCAAGCTGTTGTATCTAGGTGTCTTCAAAATATTTTTTCCTTGAGGATCAAAGTCATTTTTCAATACAGAACTGGCTAAGGAGGAAATAAAAAGTTTATCCAACAGAAAGTGAGCCAGTAGACAGAAGGGAACTGTGCCTCTCATTCTTCTGACAATAAAGGTCATAGAGAGACTTGCCAGTGAAACCTCTTCCAATGTTCCAAAGAAAAATGCTTGAGAGAGACAGAAAAAATTACAGGAGTTGACTAGAAGAATCAGAAGTACCTCAAACTTCAACCAGAGTCTGATGTTGGGAGATGGAGATGAACAGGATAAAGACCAGCAACATAGAAACTAGTGAATAAATTGGAGAATATAAAGCATGAATTACATGTGAGAAATATGACTTTGCAAGAAAAACATGGCTGAGAAAGATTGGACTTTTGTTGCCTTTGTTAAACTTGTGGGTGGACTATAAAGCATATACCCCACTTTATGCCATTAATGTTAAGAAGGATACTAAAAGGGAAAAAGTAAGTAAAACAATTTTGCTTAATAGTATTTGTATAACAAATTGCAAGATATAAACTGCAAGTTATGTATAGCAAAGTAGTTTTGTTTGGTGTGTAGTCAGGGGTATTTCAATTGTGGGTAAGTCTCTTCAGTGACAGCTACATGTGTAAAAGATATTAAAGTAAGCAAGTACTTTTTAGTAGTAAGAAGAGAAGAAAGGCTGGACAATGGTTATATGCTGTGAGCTTAGACTGCTGGAGTGATGTGGGGTGTAAAAGTGGACTGGTTATATTATATGTAAAATTAAAATATTTAGTCTTATTTTTAAAATGGTGAATGTCCAGATTAATATTCATGGCTTAACATATAAACATGTGTTTTTGTTTTTTGCATGCAAGTAGGCTTGAAAAATAAGACAAAATTATGAAAACCGTAAAAAGGTCAAAACTCTTACATCTACAAAGATAATAAATGTTCAATGTGAGTCAATAAGTCTGCAGTTAAAGGCAGCTGCATTTTCTGTTCCGAGTGAAATTTACAGCTGTATTTTCTGTTCTGAGTGAAATTTACAAAGATTCATTGCTGACTTCATTTACAAGCAGATGAGCTGTCTGCAGTTGCATGCAATTAATCATAAGACTTATGAGCATACTTTGCTGAGGAAAATGCAGTAAAAAATAAAGTCTGAAGTTATGGGACATAAATAAGAGATAAGTGCTCTAGCAGCCTTAATACTTTAATACATCTAATAGAACAGGGTACAATTTAGATTTATTTAAAGATAGTCAGTGTGCTTTTTCTTAGGGATAAAATTTAATATCTTCTGAAAGCATACAAGCTGTTTTTCATATATATGAGGGGAAGAGAGATATTGGAATGCAAGTCATCACTGGAGGTGGGGTTTAATAAATTAGAGATAGAACTATGTCCTAGAAAGGGTTTATATTTGTTGCCCCTTCTTTTTCTACAAAATCACTTATATTGTTGGGTTCCTATCAATTCGTCGAAACATCAGCAGTTCAAACACCATATGTTTGAACTGTGACATCCAAAAAATGATTATTGCGAAGCCGCGGAACACTGAATTCTTTCCCTGGGAAAGAATTTGATGGGCCATTTCTGTGGCTTCGCTATAGTCAGTGCTGTGGTGGAAAGTTACGGGTCAGGTTCAGGTAAGTGTGCAATTGTGCAGACGTTAGGGTTAGGGTGCGGGTTAGGTGAGTTAGGGTTAGAGCGCAGGTGAGGTGGGTGTGCGACAGTGACAGACTTTAGGGTTAGGATGGGATAGGTGAGTTAGGGTTAGGGCGCAGGTGGTGGGTGTGCGATAGTGACAGACTTTAGGGTTAGGGTGGGATAGGTGAGTTAGGGTTAGTGTGCGGGTTATGGGAGTGTGCCATAATGATGGACCTTAGGGTTAGGGTTTGGGTTAAGGTAAGTGGATAGATAGTAGTGTATGTATAGTTTAGTGTAGGGTTAGATGTAGGATTTTAAGTCTATCTGTGTGGATTGCTGTTTTTTGGTGTGCTTGTGTTGTGTGTGCGTTTCTTGGAACAGAGATTTTTTTCCTGGGAAAAAAATCGCTGTTCTAAGACTTTGATGTTTTTGCACTTCGAGGTTAGAAGTTTGAACATATGGTGTTCAAACTTCAGCCGTTTTGTTGAAGTGATATAGACCCATTTGGTTAACTATTGCACAGAAAAGTGATTCTTTCTTTATTATGTTTTATTTTATACTGGGATATTTATTTTGTCAATTAAAAATGTTTGATTATCAAGAATTAGTTGATTATATTCAGGTTGTTATTCTTTGATATGTTTTTAATTTTTCTCTTTTTTATACCTACTATTTTATGAAAAGATTGTTTGCAGCAATTAAGTACTTGCTTTAAGCTTCTCTGGCATTAAGAACAGTTTGCTTGGTGTCACATGTTTATGTTCTGATGCTATTTATTGTGATGTATTGGAAAATTAATTATGCTGATGAATTCCAGCCTGATTTTTAAATGGATAAAAGCACTCAGCTTTCTGATTAAATTTGTTTGCATTATATTCCTGGTGAATATCTAAGAATTTATATTATAATAGTACAGCACCATGCAACAGAATGTTTTAGTTTATTAGTGTTGAAGTTAAGGATATCATTGTACACTGTGTATTTTGTTTAAATTCTCTATATGATATTTGCAAATGGGGATATAAGGTCATGCACTAAAAGTAAAAATTCCTCAGCAGTGTCACTGTTACATAACATAATTAACAAATGCTTAATATTTATCAGTTTCTCCAAGAACTATGTTGCAGAAAGCTATCTGATCTAGAGTGTATGGAATGAAAGCATATAACTTTTATTTCAGTTAAAAAGACTATACTTCATGTGTTTAAACTGCTTCTACCATTTCAGCCATTCTTTGATTATAAGACATTCACCAGAAACATTTTAATATAATTCAAGAAAACATAAGGCAACATGAAAGACTACTGTAAGTTTCCACTAAGAAATGTATGTCTGTGCATAGTACATCGATATATGCACCATCACTGGCACTGATCAGGATATCTGAAGCTAAAAAAGAAAAGTAAAAAAAGAGAATCCCTTCTCCTTTGTAATCTGTTAATGAGGAGAACAATTTTTATATTACTCAGATAGATTCACCTAATCAAAAACAGCCTCAGAATAATTATGGTCTCATAGTATAGATGCACATCTTGAGGACATCTCCTCAGAAAAAAATGCAGACAAATGATGAAGCTGTAAGAATAAAAATGAGCAGTTAGGCCCTGTATTCTACTTTCCAATCTGATTTGAAAGCTTAAATACAAAATCCTAATACACAACTAGAAGCACCCAAAACAACAATTTATTTTATGCATAAGGGGTTATCTTACTGTTGTCAACTACTTACTGATCAATTATTCTCTGTCCAATCTCAAAACAATTTTCTGTATCTTGTTCTTCAGACATATCACCCTCTATGAAAAAGTTTAAAAACCCTTGAGTTCCTTGTCAAGGAATTTAAGAGTTCCCAAAAAAAACTGGCTATGCATGATTCATCAGCCATCTAGACATCCATGGTTGAAGATCTTTCTTTACTAGGGCAGAGATGCTCAAAGTTGCTAAGTAACTGCAACCAAACTCTTGGGAGGGTACCTGCCAAACTCCCAGAATCACACTGACGGTCTCCCACCTCATCTTCTCAAGGAATTCAGCCTCACTCAGGGTTTACTTCTCTTTAGCTTGTTATTCCAATTCTGTTAAGGTGGGCTCTGTCTTTCCTTAAATATATTAGGGCAGTAGGTGACTACCTTAAGGAAATTTGATGCCAGATACTCAAGAGCCTTGCCTATCTCCATAGCTACATGTCTCCAAGGGTCCTGCTCTTTGTTCTAACTGGAGCTTTTTTACTCTGGTATAAGCAGTTCAGGTGCTTCTGGCTCTACTGCCCATTCCAATGACAGCTTTCATAGTACTGGCCACTTTGTCTTGACCATCGGTTCTGCTACCACAAATTCTCTTCAAAGAATCATAGATATTCCAAGGCCATCAAGTCTCATGGCCATTCTCACCTTGTAATCTCTTGCAGTCCCTCCTTTTGAAGGAGGTCTGTAACTGTCAATTCTGGAGTAAATGTGTGGGTACCTATCCAGTCCTCTAGTTTATGTTTAAAGTAAGATAGTGAGTCTTACTGCTTAACATGTAGGGGAGATTTATTTTAGAGGTTTGCAAGGCACTGGGTTGTAAACCTGTCCAACGATTGTGTTTTATTTACCTGTTGATGATGATTTAAGTTCCTGGCTTCTAGTATTGGTGGAAATAGTGGATCTGGGGAGAGACAATTGCATCTATAATAACTGGGTCTCTAATGCTGCAGTAAGTGAAACAGAGCTCTCCATTCAAAAGTCTAGCAGATGTTGAATAAATGGATAAAGCTTCCAGTTTCTCTTGGTAGTTCAAGGACTTCAGGTTTGTGATCTTTTTGGTTTGGAACTGTTGGCGTCTTTTTAACTGTGATATGTTTAGTGAGCTACATTCCAAAGAGGGCATTGCACTCTATAGTTGCCCTAACAAATGCTAAATATAAGGGAGTGATTACTGCTTTAGACCTTAATGATTTTGCATTGACAATTAGTTGAGCTAAATAAAAGGATTTTCTGATAACTGTTGTTACATAATACTCAGGAGAGAGTGGGTTAACAACCCAAGTTGCTCATTTTGTAAAGCTGTGTTGTCTAGACAGTATGATGAGAATAGGGACAGTCTACCAAATGTCATGATGCTACATTTCTTTACCATTTCATTTGAGCCCCTTTTTAGTGCACCGAGAGTTTACGGGAAGGGGGGGGGGTAATTATGGAGCATTTAGATGTCATAGGGTGACTTAACAACAATCCCCAGTTTGCAGTCTTCTACAGACTTTGTTAGACTTGAGATATTGGTTGTCTGCTTGGAGATCTAAAAAGTAAATACCAAAAAGTAAAGGTTCCAACATCAAGAATTGAGGGGCACCACTGATCACTTTCATACTTTATGAGGTGGCATCTGCAACTTGTACTGTGTGGGTTGTGGCTTTCAACCAGTTTGCTGTCCATTTTACCATATATGGTTCCAGTTTTAAAGCATTTAGCTTTTGTATGATACTAGCATGGGGAATAATGTCAATGGCCTTAGCCAGGTTAAGATGTACCACATGCACTGCATGGCTATCTTATATAGCCCCCATAACCCTTTTGAAGAAATTTATTATATTGAAAGGTAGGCTCTTCCCTTCACAAAACCAAAATATTAGGGTTCAGATTTAACATGATTCTTGATATCACAGTTTATGAGGTCAGTTATATTGTGCTCCATGGCTTTGTAAATGAGGCTTATAATGCTAATAGGTCTATAATTACTCAGGTCAGTTACAAGGCCACCCTTATGAATGGGCCTAACCTCTGCAGTGTGCACTCAGCAAAAATAAAAATTAGTAGCTAAATTTAAGTTAAATAATTTGAGGAGTGTAGTTGCGAAGGCATATTTAGCACTATTAATTAAGCAACCAAGTATATTATCAGGTCCCACTGAGAATATATATTTGGTCTTGGTTAGAACTTTCAGTAAATTATCTTTAGAGATAATTGGGGAAGTTCAAGATTCAGATATTTCAGGTAATTGAATGGAAGTCTCAGGCACTAACCACTAACTTTATTTGCATGTAAATGGGCAATATCGTTTGCATCAGAGTAGGAGATCCCATTATGAATAATTTCTAACATAGCTAAAGAAGGATTTATATTCAGATGCCAGCCTAATTATACAGGCCTTATCCAAAGTTTGCCACTGATACTTGCCATTAAACACAAGTGGTTTTGTAAATGAATATTTTGCAATACTGTGAAATTATTAAATGAATAATTTGCACAGACTTGGCAGTATCACAAAACCGCGGTATGCTACCCCTGTTGCCATACATCACTGGAAAGCTCTTGAACAGGTGAGCATTCTCTCAGTGATATCTTCAATCTGCCTTACACATTTACAGAGATATATTCTTTTGTTTGGCCTTAGCACGAGTATTTTTCTTTCATAAATCTGCAGTATAAAACTGGAATCTACAGACAGACAGACCTTTGATCGATGAATACCCCAATATCAACCAAATAGAGATATTTTATACTGTTTGTAATAACATTTATCAGATATTATATATCTAATTAATTGTGCTTTCAGTACAGGATTTTGGAGAAGGGCTCCTGTCACAGAAAGCAAGTGGTTTTCTGGCTTAGGAGATCTCTAGAAGCAAAGGTGTTAATTAACCTCCTGTTCAGGATTAAATGAGTTAAGCTGCTGCGGATGGCTGGTTGCATGACAGGACAGACAAGTGTATAGATAACAGAAGACAAAAACACAGGTTGAAAGGTGAGTTGTCAGAGAATTAAGAAAGTGAAACTTGATGTTCTATGGAGATTTGTAGTGGATCCAGCCTTTTTATCCTTTGTGTTTGTCTCTGGCATCATACATGGAACAGAGAACTTGAATAATCTCTCCACACAGAAAGATAGTTGAGGTTGTGGTGACAGATGCAATCAGCAGCATGAAGACGAACTTGGAAGACAGACGTATGGTGTAAAAGGCAACAGTTTCACATTTAACCTTTCAAGTGTATGATAATGCCTATAATAAATGACAGCTTAAAAGAAGCATTAAGAAGTTTTACGTTGACAAACACATCATATATTAGAGTATGATCACATTTTTTTATTTCACTGTTATGTTTTCTGTATATGCATATCAAGAGTGAATTCCAAGGCTGTTACATATAAAGTAGAACTGCAAAGTATACAGTTTGTTTCACGTTTTTTAAATGCCAGGCAAACTCATCTAATCGATCTATTACCTCCATGTGTTATAACAGCATGCCAGCGTTTCACATCCCTGCATTGCGGCCCATGTGATAACTGAAAAGGATCTACCAAGCAGTTCACTCACACTGTAAATAAGTGTTAAATGAAATAGAGCTAAAATATATGAAAGAGAATAAGGAACTTCAAGTTATCATAGCAAAAGCATCAAGCAAAAGTAAATCAAATGTTAACTTGTATACAAGTAGTGAACTCCAGAGACAGGGAAATTATAGTGTCTCCACATCGGGCACCAGTTAGATCATACTTGGAGTACTATGTGCATTTTCTGAGGTGTTGTGAAAAAAAGATACAGTTCTAAAGATGATACAGACGAAAGTCATACTGATGGTAAAAGGGAAAAGAGGATATACCATATGAGGAGAGACTAAGGGAACGTAACCTTTCTCTCACTTGAATAGGAGACAAAGTAATGCGGTACTGGAGTATTAAGTACTAAATGGAAAATATGGTGACATTCCAGTAGAAAAACATAATATGACAGGGAAGTAGAGGGATTGACGTGCAGCAGGTAATAGGATCACAGTTAAATCTTCACCTGATAGTTTTTTTTTTCACAGAGAGTATAGTGAGTAGGTAGAATCAGTCACCACATTAGGTATGAGAGGTGAAGTCAGTTAAAGTAGGGCTCAGGAAGGAGTTGGATAAGACTAGGAAGGGCAGCTGCCCTAGTCTAGCCGCAAACGATGAGCAAACACAAGGATCTCCTTCTATAGGTTACTCTGTGTAATGTGCTGCAGCCTGTCTTTTCTTCCCCAAGGACAGCACTTCCCCTGCTTTCTCATCAACACTTCTGTTTTAATCTGTTTTCAAGCGTTTTTTTTCCACTCATATTTCTGCCTTCTGCAACATTTAATCTCCAGCAGCATTCACTGTAACAGTTGCAGTGAAATTTGTTATCAGTTTTCTACATCAGTTTTATTTCAGCCCTCTCAAACCTTCTCCTTTCAATCGTTTCCTGGAGATTACTTTCAAAACCCTTCACACCCAAAAATGAAATGTTATACTACCATGTTTTTACAGAGCCACACTCGGCATCCTGATGTATGTGTTTTGCTTGGAAAACAAAATATATGCTCAAGTAATTTTGTTTAATATTAGTGTCAGTCATCCGCTCAGTAAAAAACAGATGAACAATTGTGGGTTCATCAAGCAGCTTTATTACACACAAACACATCAGGACTGAGCCTTAGTAACTTAAACTTGAATAAACTTATAAACAGACTGACTACCACACTCATACATGTTAAAACTCTGGCTGTTCTCTCAAAATGACACTGCTGCCTGTACGTGCTCACTATTTATATGCAAATACCTACATCTGGAAATGTTTCTTAAAGGTACAACACACGTTCTGTTCTACATCCTCCCTCTTTGAGAAATAAATCATTCACCATATGACAATATTCACTGACATGCAGTCATACAGAAATCTTTTGACATGCAGTTATACAGAACTAATTCTTTGACATGCAATCATACAAATTAAACATGTATAAAACAATCATGTCTAGGTTGCTGTATATTTTGTACTAGGTCTAGAAATACGACCTGATCATGTAACATAAAAATCAGAATTGGATCTTGCAACAGGGACTGTCTTCAAGCAATGTTCAACTTTGGGGACATCTGGGACATCATCAGGATCAGGAATAGGTACTGAGACATGTTTTTCAGTATGAACATTGTCAGGGTTGCTCTGAGACCTAGAGTCTGTATTACAGGTACGATGCTGCAATATCAGTTCAGACACTGGAAGAAGACAGTTTCTCCTGTATTCTATAACCTCGGATTCCACTAAGTAGGATCTCAGATCGGCTCATATGGCTCTCACTTGATCAGTTCGATCAAAGACTTTTGTCTTGTTCATCCTCACTGCCTCTCTTTCTTTCAACAGACGAAGAAATCTGCTCATTTTATCATAGCTGGACTTCTGAAAGGAATGCTTCTTAAAGAGTTGGACTTTGATTGTTCTGGTATTTTTAGCATTAGGCACCAACAAACTAGAACTGATAGGCAAGGTTGTTCTGGTTTGCCTAGATAGAAGTCTGTGAGCAGGCAAGCCAAGTAGATTGTCATGGGGTATACTTCTGAAATGAAGTAAATTCAAGAAGATATCAGTATTGGCATGCCTCGACCTCCCTAGCAATAGCTTTGCACTCTGTACTGCATGTTCAGCAAGGCCCTTTGACTGTGGGTATTCCAAACTAATAGCAACATGGATAAAGTCCCACTCTTTGACCTTGGAAAATTTCTGAAACAATAGACTGGTAAACTGGGTATCATTGCCAGAAATAACTCTGTGTGGACTACCATGGACTGAGAAATGGCATTTTACCTTAGTAATAACAGAACAGGACTGGACATTAGGTTAGGTAGCAAATCGATCTCAAACTAGTTCAAATATGAGTCTACCAAAACTAAGTAATGCTAATAGATCCACTCAAATATGTCAGTGGCTACTGTTGACCAAGGTAGTTCAGGAATCTGGCTTAGCTGAAGTGGCTCTTTTTGTAAATATGGTTTAGTACTATTGCATACTGAGCAAGATGAAAACACTTTATGAATGTCTTTCAACAGAGAAGGCCAAAACACTAGTCCTCTCACCCTTCTTTTGGTAGCTTTGGAACCCAGGGTGCCACAATGCAAAATCTGAATGTATTCATGTTGTAAGGAAGTAGGAACAGTAATTTTGGGACCTTTGAAACTTATACCATCTTCCATCAGCATCTCATCTTCGTGTGGAAAATAAGGTTGCACTTCTTGAAGAATAACTGCACCAAGACCAAACTTTGAAGCATCACAGGAAAGAACTACTGGTTTGTGGACATCATAGTATCTCAATGTAGGCGGGTTGGCAATTTTCTGTTTGAGGTTATCAAATGCTCTCTGGTGTTGTTCTAACCATGACCAGGCAACATTTTTTGCTTGTCAGCTCTCTGAAAGGTGCTGATAACTCACTAAAGTCAGGGATAAATTTGCCCAAATAGTTAACCATACCAAGAAAACACTGTAGGTCTTGGACATTGACTGGAGCTGGCATCTCAATTATGGCTGCTTGTTTGGAAGGGTCTGGTTACAAACCTATACTGGTAAATAAATGACCTACATAAGAAACTTCTGGTAGCCTGAATTTACATTTCAGAGAATTGAGTTTCAAGTTCACTTTACAAGCTCTGTCCAGAGCTTTCCTGAGGTTTCTGTCATGCTGTGCTTCAACATTACCACCAACCAGTAAATCATCCACTATTACAGCACATGGACTGCCCAAAAAATTTGCTCCATTGCATACTGAAAGACGTCACTGTCAGAATTTATTCCAAAAGGCATTCTAAGGAATCTGTATCTACCAATGGTGTGCTGAATGTAGTCAGTAATGAAGATTTGCGATCAAGCATTACTTGCAAAATGAACTTTATGCATCCAAGACAGAAAAAACAGTGGCATTTAACATGAGGGTGGCAACCTCCTTGACTGGACGCATAGGATGCTGAGGTCTCTTTAATGCTTTGTTCAAGTCTCTTGGGTCAATGCATATTCTGATTTCATCCAAACATTTCTTATGAGCAGCTGCCATGGAAGACACCCACTCAGTTGGTTCTGTGACTGGACAAATCATACCTTGCTGACCATCTTGCCTAAATGAACCTTGACTTTGCCCTGCATAGCTACTGGAACTCTCCTCACTGGTCTGACCACTGGACTGCCCAATGGGTCTACTTTCCCAATGGGTCTACTTTCATGGACTACACAACTGGAAGTTTGCCTAGCTTGTCATCGAAAACATCAGCATGATCTGAGAAAATAGTATCACTGAAGCTGGAATTGGGACATGTGGTTATATGGTGGACTTCTTTGGTAAAAGAAAGCAACTTCATTCTTAAACTGTCTCTGTGACCTAACAGTGACTGCACAGGTCTTCTGACTACATAAAATTGCAAGCTGCAACTATTCCCAGCCAAATAGCATGAAAGCACTACTGAGCATTCGGTTTAAATCTCTTCAAGTCCATAAGAAACAAGCTTTGTACAATTAGCCAAATTAAGTTGCTCACCAGCTCTCACTCTAGCAAATATTTCTGCTGACATAACATTGCACTTTGACTAGTGTCTACTTTAAGCTCTGTGGATTTACCATTTATCAGGACAGTACAAAACATTTTGTTTTTTGCCAACAAATTCACTGGCTTAACCTTTTCACTGACCATTGATACACCATCTACATATAAAGTAGGGTTGCAGCTTTCCACATGATCAGCTTGCTTTTTTGAGTGACCTTCTTAATAATTGAATGAGGCTTGCTTGATTTACAAAACTGTTAAAAGTGGTTCCATTTTTTACACTTGTAGCATTGCTGACCAAATGCTAAGCACTTGTCTCTTTTAGACTCATGACTGGCCCCACAATTATGACAGTTAACAATAAGACTTGACTTGGGTTTTGCTGACTCACCCTTATACTGCACTGAGCATGTCTGTTTTGCTGGGCTAGTCTTGGAACTTGTTATAAAGTTATGGGTCCTCCCTGGAAAACCTGCAGGGGCTGCAGCTGCCATGTGTTTAGGCCTGCTTTTGCTAGCTACATGCTACACGCTGCATGCTGTCTATGCCTGCTCTAGAGGCTGTTGAAACCATGCTCTTATCACTTGCAAGCATACTTGTGTGCCTTTCTGTGAGCATGTGGATTTGAAAAATCTCTATAGCTTTGCTCAACACTAAATCACTGTCACAAAGCAATACCTTTCACTCTGCAACATTGTTAACACCACACACAAGCCTGTCCTTTATTAACTCATCTTTCAATTCACCAAATCTGCATGTTTTAGCATTATTTTTCAAGTTAGTGATATAAGCCGCAAAAGTTTCACCTGGCTTTTGGTCTCTTGTATAAAATAGGTGCCTTTCTAATGTAACATTTGTCTGGGGGGTGGGGGGGGTGTTGCACATTTCTCTAAATTTATGTTTCAAGCACTCAGGGTCCTCTCTTGATTCAGTCATTACAACAATATGGCTGTTTTCCCTCTTCTCCTGCATATACTGCTGGTGTATACACAAATGAATGCTCGCTTTCAGTGGCCTCTGACCTACCTAAGTTAATCAAAATAAATGCTCTTGTACGTGCAACTTTGTTAGAAAAAGTTGCTCGTGTCAAAATATATTCCTGCTCAAATATTCTCCAATTCTTTGCAATATTATGATCAAACACAAGTGGACTGGGTCTGCAAAATGCCTCTGCCATATCAACACACAGTAATGAAGGTGCTTGAAACTATGTACAAATATACACACATATAAATATATGCTAAAACTCTATGCCAGAACTTGTAATTATGCCCAGTAGCACAACAGACTCTTAGAAATAACTGCACTTTGACAAATAAGTCTCCATATCAAAAGAACACTTTAAAATCACTATACTTTCTGAAATCACTCCTTATCAGAAGGAATACTTTAAAATGACTGCACTTTGCGAATAAACTGTACACAGCACAAGAAGCTCAGAATAAGAAACACTTCGAAATGAATGCACATTGCAAATGAACTGTATACAGCACAAGAACTCTAAAAAATGACAGTGGAATAACTCAATACAGTGTAAGAAACTGAAATGGCAGCACTCTGCAAATATATGTACCTAGCACAAGAAACTTTTTTGAAATGGCTCTACTTTGAGTGCGCTCTGTTATACAACTGTACTTTGCACACAGCAAACTCTTTGAAATAATTGCACCGTAATAAACTCTGCAAATACTTTGCGTACTGTGAGATACTTCAAACTAGTTATGCTTGGAATGGCTTTGGTCAATGCAAAATAGTAGTTTATGCCAAAACATAGTCGTTCGCTAAAAACTATGCAGTCACCTTGCTTTTTTAAACTTATTTTGCACTTTTATTGTACTTGTTATGCCTATTTAACCTCTTATCATGCTCATTGTACTTTTCTTGTGCTCATTTTACTTTAAACATGTTCATTATGCAAAATGGAGGTAATTCTGAACCCCATATAAGTATTTCTGCTAGCTTTATCAAATATTGCAGTTTCAAACATTTTGTTTAATTAATAATATGTTTTGTGCCTTTCATTTGATTAATAATATGTTTTGTGCCACTCGTTTGATTAATAATGTGCTTTGTGCCTTACGAATGCTCTGTTTCCTTTCCTTCCAAAATAAATAATTTGTGCAAATTTTTGTTACCTGAAGCTCATTTCTAGCCCTTTTTGATCGTTTGAGCAGTGTGCCACCCAACTTGCTCAATATATCTTCTCTGTCAACTCTGCACCTCCTGGCTTGAAGAAGTGGCACTCTCAGTCCCTGTTCTGACACCATATCACTCATCCGGTCAGGATGAAACACACGAATAGTTGTAGGTTCGGTTCTTCAGCTTTATTGCACACAAACACATCAGGACTGAGGCTTAGTAACTTAAAATTATAAACAGACTGACTACTACACTCATACATGCTAACACTCTGGCTGTTCTCTCAAAATGACACTGCTGCCAGCACGTGCTCACTATTTATATGCACGTGCTTATATCTGGAAATGCTTCTTAAAGGTACATACACATGCTCTGTTCCAGAATTAGGTACCAGACAAGCCTTTGGCAAGAGAAAAACTTATGCACAATGCAATGATCCCTATTAGAAATGCAAGACTGATAATACAACCCCAACACAGTGAAAAATCAACTTTGATTCTGATGGAATAACTGAATTCAGAATATTGCTACTACATCTTGGGCCTTAGAATAGAGGCAATAGTCTGTGATCCTGCAGTCTTGGAGATATTATATTTCCCCTTCACACTTCAAATTCTACATTTCCAAGATATTTAATTATGGCTCTTCAACTTCAACATACAAAGGGTATGCAGAACATGCAGATAGATATCTCTTGATGTAAAGCATCATGGGATGTGTGTAAATTTCTCAATTTATTGGCTATTTCAGCTCTCAGACAGGTTCTTGTACAAGAGTACTGTTTTTATTTTACCAGTTAGCATTTATTAACATATATAAATAAGCCAATGCTTTTATGCAGTTACTATGCTGCTGACTTTTACATTTATTGATTTGCATTTACTTTTATTCTTTAATCATGTTCTTGTATCTGCAATATAGACACCACTCAAAAGCTGTAATATTCATACCTCTGCCCTTTCTACTCATTAGGTATACAGACTTAAGTTGTCAAATTTATATCAAGACATCATTGCTTAATAAATGTATGCAAATAAGTAAGTAAAAATATATTGTTTTATTTATTCATTTATATTTGTTTTCCAGGGTAGAGCACTGATCTCTATGGACCTTTTTCAAACAAAGCCCAGAGCGGTGTCTGTTTAAGTGACTTGGTCAGAGTCACACAGTTAGACAGTGCAGGCTAATATTTCTGACTATGTCACTCATTTTATATTACTTTGTCAAGAGAAATAAAAGTGCTTTTTCATTTAGGTGAAATCTATACTTTTATATGTTTATTTTACTTCACATCCCTATCTTCTGTGAATCTCTTTTCAATTTATCATTCCTCTGGGTGGGGTCCTTCGCACACAAGTATTTTATTCTATGCCCGTTTTTTTATTACAAAACTCCTTTACATGGATATCTGTGCCTGCAGTTGTTCTCTTTCTTGTTTATATCCTTGCCTTTCTTCCCTGATGGTGACTGAGTAGGCAATATTATATGTGACATCTGTCTCCTAATTTCTGAGCACTCTTCATGCCCTCAATGAAACAACACAAAGTATTTTGTTGTTTTTATCTGTCTTCTTTCTTACCTTACTGGATGTATTGTTCAACTTATTTTATAGCATTAAATAAATACATTCATCATCTGTGTATTACTACAAGCCTGTATATGTTACAAAGCCAAAAAATGACTCCTGTGTATTCATTAATACTTTCCTGAATGGATTATTTCATGACAATGATGACTCATCCTGAATTTCTAAGGGTAATTCTTCCTTTTGCCATACAGTTCATTCATCTGAACAAAGCTGGCTACTAATGCTTTATATTCTATAATAATTCATCAGGATTTTTCAGATTTAACAGCTGCTACATAAAAGGTACAATCAGATATATAGCATCTTAAGACCTTAAAGGGTAGCTATGTTTGTCCTATTGCTATCCTGTCACCTATCTCTAAGATACTTGAAAAGTGCATTTACATTCAGCTGATGTCCTATCTACTTCATTACCACCTCCTGTCTTCCACACAACATGGTTTTGAACCTAGTTGTAGCACTACAACTGCCCTCATATCTTTCTTGAACACAGTTAACAGAGCCCGTGATACTGGCAAAATAGTATCTACCATATTCTTACATCTATCAAAGGTATTTGGTACTGTTTCCCACCCTTTGCTGCTATCTCAATTTACTAACTTTGCACTTTTCCCCACCACACTCAACTGGTTCTCAGGCTAACAGACCGTCAAATGGCAAAACTCTATCTCTTCTTATCTTGACACCTCTACTGGAGTTCCCCAAGGCTCCATACTTGGCCCCCTCCTATTCACTATAATCATTAACAATTTCCATACATCCATAACTTGTGGTGCCATTATTCAATATGCAGATGACTCAACCAACGTCTGCTCAGCTGACACCATTTCTGAACTGCAACTGAAAACTCAATCAGTCTTCTCCTACACAGAATCTTGGATGTTTAATAACCTCTTAGCCCAAATAAATCCATGGTCAAAAAATCAACCATATTGAACAAATCCAAGTTCAACTTCTACTCCGAAATTAAAGCACAAATAGAAATTGTCAGCCACACAAAACTTCTAGGAGTATATCTAAAATTTGATATTCACCTGCAACAAAACATCCAAAAAACTCAAAAGAAACTTGGAATGCTCTATAAGCACAACCAGTTCCTTAGCCCCTACACCAAACAAACCTTTGCCTCCACTTACCTGCTACCTTCTCTAATGTTTGGCGCCCCTCTACTTACCACCCTTCACACCACTCTAAAAACCAAGCTCAAGACATGTTATAATAAAATTGCAAAATTCACTACTAATTCCAAAACCTCCTCCCATCACTGTACTGCTCTTCTCACCCTAAAATGGCTGGAACTACCACACTACCTGCAACGTACCACTTCTCAAAAACTTATCTTTAAACATTCTAATTGCCTTGCCCTTAGTTCTATTTTCTCTTACCGCCTCCCAATTAAACACCTTAGATCATAGAATCAGCTATTTCTTCAGGTTCACAAACCAAACCTGTCTCCGGGCCAGCTTTTCTTCTCTTACTCTTTAGCCAAAAATTGGAATGCCCTACTATTACCTATTAAAACAGCCCCAAATTTAACCCACTTCAGAATTTCTCTACACACATACCTATCTTCCATCTGGAACTGTACTTGCACTCAACCTTCTTGAATTCCTAGTTTTAAAGATATAGTCCCCTACTCTCATAGGTTCATAGGTAGGTACTAGGCTATCGGCCCAAGGGCCTAAGTAAGCCTAGCCAACAAAGTTCCCTGGCTTACACCAACCCAAGAAAGTTAATTTCCTGTGCCCCTGTCTAGCAGAGCCACAGAAGTGATCCCCAGAGTGTAGATATTTGAAAACCAGGAGACTGAGCCAACCAAGGAGATGTACACCAGCAAAAATCCACACCAGACCACGCCAACTGAATTGTACAAGGTAGCACTGAATGAAATTCTTCCAATAATCCAACCACGACAACTGTAAAAACAAGAATTTATTGGACCAATTCTGTATTGACCTAGGTTTCGTCCGTAACAATGAACTTCTTCAGAATACATAACAACAAGCACACAAACATTTAAATACACAAGGTTACACCCAACTGATAAAATAATTGACAATTAGTATCTCGTTGAAGTACTGACGTATCATATTAGAATGCTAGAACCTCCCAACCTGCTAAATGCACAAAAATAGTGCTAAATAAATTAAATTCAGACGTTATTATGCATCCTAGTAATATTGCTCCATAATGGAATGAATTAATATATGTATATAACTTAATATGTATAAAAGTTGACACGTATATATATATAACTTAGTGTGTGTAAAATAATTTATATATATATATAAAATTACATATGTATATAAAATGAAGTAATAATGAAAATAATCATAATTGTGCATAAATACCAATATTATTAAAGAATTGAAAATAATAAAATATTATGTTATTGTTCAAATGAATTGTGTTGTGATTGTTAAATAAATAATATTGTTAAATGTGTATCAAAAATGTAAAACAAACAATATTTATCAGAATATTACAAATAATAAATATATTAAATGAAGATATATTTAATGGATTGTAAATAACATTAAGCACAAAACAACCCTACAAACTTTAACATTTATTTCCCCTTTACTCTATTAGATTTTAATATAGGTTTGATTGTATAATATTCGTTCAAACCTGGTTTGTTATATGCATCTAAAAGTATTTGCCATTTTAACTCTTTAACATCCAAATCATATTGGGTAACCTTACCCTGCGGATCATAGGTAATATGTTGAATAATACAAAATTTAAACTTATGATTGACATTCCTTTGAATATGTCTAGCTAAAGCATTAGTTGTTTTTTAAATGTTGGATATCCAGCAGATGTTCTTTCACTCTATCTCTAAAATGTCTGCTGGTTTTTCCAACGTAAAATGCTTTACAATTCTGACATAGTGCAAGATAAACTACATTAGATGTATAACAATTAAAATGGCCATTAATCTTGATGTTACAAGAATTCACAACCAGGTTACCACCTGTGCAATGTATGTGAGTACACACAAAACACCTCCCACATTTAAAATTGCCTTTAGATCTAATATTATATCCCCCATTACTTCCACTATCTTTTTCAAATATATCCTTGAAGGACAAACTTTTCCTGTAAATGAATTTAATGTGTCCCTGAAAAAGATGTCCCCAAGTATTATCTCTGACCAAAATTTCCCAAGTCCTCACTAAAATTTTTTCAATGATTTCAAATGAATCATTAAATGTTGATATATACAAGGGAATATTATTAACCATTGATTGAGTTGCTGTTTTATTTATGTTGCGTCTATCTGATAAAAAAACCGAGTAAAGTATTGCTTGATATGTCCCAACTTGTCTTTTATGTGCCACTTCATGGAGTATCCTTTGACATAATTGTTCAGGATAACCCCTATTTTGAAATAAAGATGACATATAAATCAGTTCGTCCATAAATTCCTGATCATCACTCACCATTCTTGCCGCCCTGACCATCTGCCCTTTAACAATGGCTTTTTTCTGATGGTCAGGGTGCCAGCTTTCATAGTGAAGATATGAATTGGAAAACGTTGGTTTCCTATATATATTTGATTTTAATCTACCATCATCCTTGTTATAAGATAACCTAATGTCCAAATAGGTAATCATATCCTCACTGATTTGATGGGTAAACTTCAGAAATCTAACCATATAATTAATATACATAAGAAAGGAATTCAAGGCTCTTTGATCATCGTCCCAAATGATAAAAATATCATCCAGGTACCTAGTGTATATTTTAATGTGCCCATAAAATTCCGTTTTAAATATATAATTGTTTTCCCAATAACTCATAATAAGATTGATGCCCCATTGCCACACCATTTGTTTGTTGATAGTAATTACCTTCGTAGAACAAGAAATTATTGTGCAACACAATATCCATTAGGTTAACTAATGTATTTATTCTGTCCTGATCATATACATGGGTTTCAAATAATTGTTCCTCTAACCATATTAAACCTATGTCGTGAGGTATAGTTGTGAATAGATTACATACATCCACCGTTACAAAACAATACCCATCTCTCATATCAAATTCTTTTAATTTGCCCAAAAAGTCCCATGAATCTTTAGTAATATTGGGGAATTTCGACATGCCCTTTTTGAAATGATGATCTAAAAATTGACTAATGAAGCAAGTTTTGCTCCTTTTTCCATCAACGACTGGTCGAAACTGCAAGTTGTTCAACCCTTTATGTATTTTGGGTATACCAAATACCCCACTAGTGACAGGATATTCATTCATCAAATAGTCATATTCAGTCTCAGAAATCTCCCCCTGAAATAACATGTCACTAAGTGATAAATCTATTTTTTTATAAGCAATATTAATTTCATTTATGCTTACTTCGATATAAGAGTCACTGAGTAACATGTTTGTCATATAGGAAATATAATCACTTTTGTCGGTGATGACCACTCCATTATCCTTATCGGGTCTCATAACTCTAATGTCCTTCATGTTACAAATCTCCCTTAATACGGCTTGTTCATCTTTGGATATGTTAGAATGTATAGTTTTCCTGTATGATTTGTAAAACCTCCTCATATCCATTTCACTCAGCTTTTCAAAAATAGCTACACTATCATTCATTGGGGGGTTAAATACACTAGGCTTAGTTAAATTGCCCTTATCATGACTGTCATTATTTTCAATGCTGTTATGAAATAAAATTTTTAAATTCAATTTACGGGTGAACAACTTCAAGTCCAAAATGGACTCAACTAAATTCCCCTTTTTACATGGGACAAAACTAAAACCTCTCGAAAACAAGTTGACCTGTTGTTCATTCATGGGTATTTTGGAATAATTAAATAATCTGAAATCCCCCTTAGTATTAGTTGTAACAGTAGGATTGCTTAAAAAAGCATTTTCCAAAATTTTCAAAACATTATCGGCATCATTATGACAATCATTAGACGCAACATATTCACCCATATTCCCCACCATCTGTTGGTCAAAGTAAATATCAGGGTTAAAATCAATAAAAAAATTCACATGATGGGAGTTTTCATCCTCAGTTGGAATAATAACTTGTTCACAATCAAAATTGCCATATGCATTTGCATCAGATCTAAATTCTAATGCTACGTCGTTGTCATCATTAACATCATACGAATTACTGTTGTTACTAAAACACTCATACGTACTTAGATCCATAAGACTATTATTGTCCGTAATATTACACATATACTGTGTTGATGTCCTATTTGAGTTAAATTTGGCAAGGTTACTGACACTAACATTCAAAGAACCATCATTATAAAGAGAGTCACTTGATTCTACTAAAATATCATTGACAACAGCATGTCCTTTATATTTGGGTGTTTGCCATTTAACCAACCCATCAAGTTTAACATTGTCAACATTCGCTGTGCCATGTACATTCATACGAGAATCATTTGAAGGTGGTGTCAATACATGTACATATTGGAGACTATCATGGTCAGTCCTGATATAAGAACCATCCAAATTTGACTTACCTACATTCTCATCTTCGATAAAATAATATGGCTCTATATTAAAAGAATTGTACTCTGAATCCATGTCATGATACACAAGTCCATGAATGTTTTTCGTTGGCCCGTACGACACTCTCTCATTCATTTGCACGTTTTCCAACCCTGCCTTTGATTGAATAAAAAATTCTGTTTGGGTCGAGCACCCTTTTGGTTGTAATCGTGGGTTGCTGTTGAATGCCCCTGATTTCTAAGTCTAGCCGAGCGTCGCAAACCTTCGTCTGTTGGACTCCCATTGAACATACGGGTCTCAGTTTAGTCATCACGTTCACCACAGGGATTGACGTCATCAATTTCCTCTGTATTCTTTTCATTAACCCTATTGCTATTATTACTGTATTTACCATCAACTGTTATTGATTTGGGATAAATTTGTCCCGTTTCGTATCTTTTTATGTCTCTTTGAATTTTGATGTTTTTCTTCTGATATAATACTTCACAGCTGTGTTCAACATCCACAATGATATGAGTATAATTCATGTAATACTGATCAAAAAGATCCCCAGAGTGTATTTCCTATTTCCTATCCACTCATCAAGATTTTTCTTGAAGAGTGTTAATGAGAAACTTTGCTTGACATAGATGGGTAGCTTGTTCCATAGTATGGGAAGTCTCTGGGACAGGAATCTATCCCTCCAGCATGTTCTGTTTATTGTGGTGACAAGGTTTAGGTCCCTAGACCGTGCAGCTTGGAGGGATTGGTATTTCTTTAGGTGTAGCATATCCAACAGCTCTGGGTTTGACATAGCTTTATATGTTAGGTAGGGATCACCTCAGACTAGGTGATATGCTACAGAATAAAGCTGGAGATTCTTGAGACGGTCAGTGTAGGGCATCTGTTTGAGGCCAGTAATCCTCTTTGTGAGTTATTTCTGTGGCCTTTCCAGCTGCTGCAGATGTCTTGTGAGGTACATTCCAAAAGGGATGTTGTATTCTATAATATGTCTAATGAGTGTCGAGTAGAAGGGAACAATGACCTCTTTTTTTCCTGGATGAGAAACCTTTTGTCATGAGGTGTGCCACATAGAAGGATTTCCTGACTACTGTGGCAATGTGATTATCAAAGGAGAGACTACTGTCCACCTGGGTCCCAAGGTCTCATCACACATTCGGCATTAAGAAGACTGCCGCCTATGTGGTAGTTCATGGGTACAGAGTTTTCACCAAAGGGGATAACAATGCACTTTTTGGCACTGAGCTTGAGGCCATGGCTCTGACACTAGGTATCTGTCTCAGTGAGGCCCTTCTGTAGGATGTCCACATCATTTGGGGACTCAACTATAGTTCCTAGTTTGCAGTCATCTGTGAACTTCGTTAGCCAGAGGCCTTCTGTATTAGCCTGTACTTCAAAGAAGTAGATACCAAACAGGACAGGTCCCAGGACTGAACCCTGTGGTACTCCACTTGTTACTGGTTTGAAGTCAGATTTGGAGTCTGTAACTTTTACAGTGTGGGTTCTGTCAGTGAGCCAGTTGGCAACCCATCTTGTGACATAGGAATTTATACCTAGTTTAGTGAGCTTAACTATAATTCCAGAGTGGGCGATGGTTTTGAAAGCCTTGGTGAGGTCAAGATAGGCTGTGTGAACCACATTACCCTTGTCTACGGCTTTGGTGACTGCCTCAAAGAAGTTGACCAGGTTCAGGAGGCATGATCTGCCTTTAACAAACCCGGACTGGGTGGGGTCCAGAGATTGGAGGTTACCAATGTCTTTGTTTATGAATTCCACGATGATACATTCCATGGCATTGCAGACCAGGCTCATCAGGCTAATAGGGTGAGAGTTCCCAGGATCAGTGGAGGCTCCCCCTTTGTGGAGTGGGATAACTGTTGCTGTGTGCCATTCAGTGGGCACAAAACCTGATGTGAGGCTATGACCGAACATGGTGCTTATGTGGGGAGCCAGTTCATTCTGAAGTTCATATAAAACACAGCCTGGGATGTTCCTCGGTCCCATGGATGCTGTATTTTTGGCTTTAGAGAGTGCTGCTTTTACCTGTGTAGTTGTGATTACAGCAACTCTGCATTCTTCCTGTATAGATATGGGCCCTTTAGGGGGTGAGAGGTGGTTAAAGTTAGCACTGAATCTATCTGCGAGGATGTTGGCAATATCAGTTGGTTCTGTAATTATTGTGCCATTGTGCTGTAACTCAGAGCAGATCTGGGTGTTGTCATTGAGATTCTTGACATAGCTATAGAATGCTTTGTGGTTGTCCTTAGAATCAGTGGCGATCTTGTTTTCGTAGCTAGCTTTGGAGGATCTTACGAGGAATATCAGCTTCTTACTGAGGCTGACCAGGAAGGTCCTCCACTCATGAGATTTTACTCTCTTTTGCAGCAGTGTCTTCCTTCTGTTGTAGAGTTTGTTTATGGCAGGTTACCACCAGATTGGCTTCCTTTTTTTGGAGGAAGCATCTTGGTTCTGTTTGGGATAGCATGATCCATGCACTCATGTAAGTGCCTATAGAGTGCATTTGTAAAGGATTCAGTAGTCGTAACTGTATTGTCCATCTGCATGGGTGTCATGAAGTTCACCACTTCTGTCTTAAGAAGCATAAAGTTGGCTTTGGAGAATTTGTTTTACCATGGTTTCCTTAATGGGGGGGGGGGGACGGGATGTGGATATCTAGGGTGATTAGCTTATGGTCGGATCTCACCAACGAGGAGATGAGTTCAGGTGTGGAACACCGGTCACTCATGTTGTTAATGACCAGGTCTAAGATATTTTTGCCCCTGGTGGGATGTGTGGATAAGTTGATCCAGGGCATTGGAATTTATGAATTCCTGAAAGCGCTGAGTGAAGGAGTTGGTACATGAGTAGTTTTCCCAGTTAATGGTGGGGTAGTTGATATCGCCCAATATTAGGGTGTTTGGTTGAACCCTAATATTTTCCAGTATATCAAGAAAAGAGGAGTGGGAATCCTGGGGCATGGTGGGGGATCTGTAGCAAGCTACAATTTGGATTGCATTTTTGCCCAGAGTTAGTTGCACTTGGATAACCTCGGATGCATTATGCTGAGCAGCTAGCCTGGAGGTGTGGATATTCTTAATGAATATGGATTCCTTATGGATGGCCTTTGGTGTTCCAGTCTAGGTTAGATGGCCAAAAAGTGTGGTATGAGTTATAGCCTGGTAATGCAGGGCTGCTCTCTGGAACCTTGAACCAGGTCTCAGTGACTGCACATATATCGATGTTCTACATTTTAAGGAGTGCCTCAAGTGAGTGCATTTTGAGATTTAGACTTCTAGCATTGAGTAGCATTACCCTCACTTTTTGTTTGCCTGTTCCTATTATGGTGGTGAATTTGTCATTTGAACCTTGCCTAAAAAAGGCACTATAGCGGCGGCTTGATGATGCATTCCCTCCAAAGTCATCTCTACTGTTATCCCTTGATGATGCATTCCCTCCAAAGTCAGCTCTACTGTTATCCCTTGATGATGTGGTCCCTCCAAAGTCAGATCTGCTGCGATCCCTTGATGATGTGTTCCCTCCAAAGTCAGCTCTACTGCTATCCCTTGATGATGTGTTCCCTCCAAAGTCAGTTGTACTGCTATCCCTGGGTGATACAGTCCCTCCAAAGTCAGATCTGCTGCTATCCCTTGATGATGTGTTCCCTCCAAAGTCAACTCTGCTGCTATCCCTTGATGATGCATTCCCTCCAAAGTCAGCTGTACTGCTATCCCTTGATGATGCATTCCCTCCAAAGTCAGCTCTACTGCTATCCCTTGGTGATGCATTCCCTCCAAAGTCAGATCTACTGCTATCCCTCAGTGATGCATTCCCTCCAAAATCAGCTCTACTGCTATCCCTTGATGATGCGTTTCCTCCAATGTCAGATCTACTGCTATCCCTTGATGATGTGTTCCCTCAAAGTCAGATCTACTGCTATCCCTTGATGATGCGTTCCCTCCAATGTCAGCTCTACTGCTATCCCTTGAAGAGGCATTCCCTCTAAAGTCAGCTCTACTGCTATCCCTTGATGATGCATTCCCTTCAAAGTCAGATCTACTGCTATCTCTACTGCTATCCCTTGATGATGCATTCCCTTCAAAGTCAGATCTACTGCTATCCCTTGATGATGCATTCCCTCCAAAGTCAGATCTACTGCTATCTCTTGATGATGTATTATCTCCAAAGTCAGCTCTGCTGCTATCCCTTGATGATGAGTTCACTCCAACGTCAGCTCTACTGATATTTCTTTGTCATGCATTCCATTCAGTGATCTACTGCTATTTCTTAATTATACATCCCCCTCCAAAGACCAGTCTACTGATAATACTTTGATTGTGCACTTTCTTCAAAGTCAACTCTACTGATATTTATTGTCATATCCTCACCCACAGAATGTCACATTATGCAACAAGGAGTAAATGGAAATCTAAAGCAGAGGATGTGTCATAAGTTTCATTAAGCACAAGGGGCATATGAAAGTCTGCTCAATACTCACTGGCACATTTGTACTTTGTGGAGGTGAAGACAGGACACTACCCAGACCCAGGTTCATCCACAGAATCAGCCTATAACAACTCATAGGCCTGCTTCATGTAAATCAACCACCAGCTATGAAATTCAAGAATGATGATTTAAAACTAGGTCTCAGTTCCTAAAGTGGCTACCCTGAAGACATCTCTTCAGATGTTCTCAAAGTCACCGAGAGATTAGAGGCATGAGCTGATCCTTCCTTAGTCAAAATAGAGCTTATAAACTGGGAAGGTCCATAAGCCAAAAATGAAGTGAACATAGAAGTTGGTGGAACTTTGGCTACTCCTTTACTTCTAACCTTCTACTCCCATTCTGGATTCCTGTGTGGTACTAACCTACGAACTAGAGTTCTCACAACAGAGTTATCTTCTAAAACATAACAGTTCTCTCATTAGGGTTTTTATCAGAGCTAACGTGGATGAAGGAATTTTCCAATATTTATTAGAGGAGCTGTCAGTTGCACGTCTAACTTTAGCACTTAATGCACCCAGTTCCAAGAGACATACACTCAGTTTAAGTGATTTAATCCAGTGTAAGGCCAATATACAAAGCAGGCCTGTACAGGTACCAGATTGCTAAAGACTTGCTCTCAGTGTGAGTGTCTTATACACCAGACTAAGTCATTCACACTGAGAGCAAGCCTTTTGGAATATGTTCCTCATTTAGCCTGCTTAATAAATAGGCTATATACTGAGATTAAGTCTTTTGGGTTTGCGGAAGGCTTACACTGGAGAAATCTCTTAAACTAAGAACAAGTCTTTTAGAATCTGGCCCTTTGTCTTACTTAGTTGTTGATCATAGACTAGTAATTCACCACACAACAGTTCTGTATTAGGGATAGATGCTGGGAGACTGAATTATGTTTCTTCAGTAGCTCATCCACTTAATGTCATTAAGAAAACTGTTCTTTGTTTAATGCCATGCTGGCAGCTTGAATCTATCCTTTGTCCCCTCCACTTTAACGTTCTCACCAACACTCTCCACATATCCATGCAACAGGGCTCCCTAATACAATACACAGATACATATCAGACAACCAGGCACCTCCCCAAAAAAATTACTCAAGTAGTTTTAACAGCCACTGAAACATGACTTTGTAGCTTATAAACTCAACCCTCCTCAAAAAAATAATTTTTTCTCCAAATCCATCTCATGAAATAAACAAAATTTAAAATCCACTCTCTTAATAATATAATCATTGAAGTCACTTCTCGTAGCAAATTATTAGTGAACCTCCCTTATAATTCCCATCACTGTCTCACCCTTAAGGCACCTCAATGGCCTGAATTCTCTCACCAATTACTACTTCCTCAATAACATATCACTCACTCCATTCTGAAAAATCCTTCTTCCTGTCTCTCTCTCCAACTTAGTATCTTACTACACCCCCCTCTGACACCTTCGTACAACTGACAACCACCTCCTTGATATCTACAAACCTAAAAAGAACATTGGAAAGTCCCTTTATAAGTACTCAGTAGTGCAAGCCTGAAACACACACCCTCTCAATGTAAGAAACATTTCCCAAAAGCACCTGTTTAAATGAGAATTAAAGCACCATCTACAAAAGACTTGGCTCTGCCTATGCCAAGCTGCCACATGACAACTATTTCACTTACTCATCTTCCACTCTATTTTGATCTGTCACCTCTTTACTGTCTTTGACCATTGTGTACTTGTTTTATATGTTGCATGACTGTAAATTGTCTGGATCTTTTCTTCTCAGGTCCCCACTAAAAATGGGCCCTTGGCTCAGTTGGACTAACCCAGTTAACAAATGTCAAATAAGTAAATAAGTAATCTTAAATTCAACCTGCATATATAAAATTGCCTAAACAAAACTCACAAAAATTTAGAGATGGTTTACAGAGCAAAAGGTTGGAGCTAGTAACAGTATTTTGCAATGCTCTACAGTGCTACATACCATAGAATTTATATACCATTTAACTGTAATTTTCAAGTCTATATGCACCACTATACTATTAAAAAGAAAGCTGTGCTATATACAGAAGGACAGACAAGACATGAGAAACAGATTTTACTGATATGAAGAATATTTGAATTAATTTGTCTGCAAACAGCCTCTGGTAAACTCTACAGCTGAGAAGCAACATACTGCAACATGGTATTAATTGTTTGCGAAGCACTGTCCAATCTGTATCGGATTATCCCCTATGCAGTTAATGTAGACTACAGATGTTATTGCATGTGTGTATAGTCCAAATTAGGGACTGGAAGAAAAAAAATTACAGAGTGGCGATATGATATTTTGCTTTGCACATTATGATCATGTGAGAGCAGAATAAAGAATTTTAAAACCATCATGGAAAAACAACATTTGATTGTTTGAGAAGCACTATTCTATTTGTGCCTTGTGACATATAACTAATATAACCTACAGATGCTATTTGTGCAAGATAAATAAATACAAATATAGTTCTGGAAGTAGATTCTTTGGTCTTTGTGATATGGAAAATCAAACCACAACATTTTAATATGACTGTGGAAAAGCAGCATCTTAGACATATAATGCTGAAGTAAAATGAACAGGTTAGAGGTTGCTAAAAAGAAAAGAAATGGCAGCAATTCTGAATTCACATTCAAGGTGAAAGACACACCTTCTTATTAATATTATTTTTATTGGGTGGCACATTATTTTGAAGATATATTCATTTGCATATTAGTTTGTTTTGCATGTTCCTGATTTACAAATATGTTTGCTTTGAACTGGTCAACCCTTTAAAAGCTTATTTAAGATGGAAGAAAGATATTACATTTCAGCATAAGCACAGTGTAGATCAGTGTGTGTGATATACCTTTAAGAAGCTTTTTAGTGAGTCAGCACATGCATAGTATTGAGCACGTGCAAGCAAGAGTATAATTTTGAGTGAGCAGCCAAGTGTGAACATCCAAGTATATAGTCAGTCAGTTAGCTAATTAGTTAGATAGTTTGTTGATGTATTTGTGTACAATAAACTACTTAAACGAACACCCAAGCCTCAGTATCTTCTTAATGCACATAAGAAGAGCAACATGGTGTCAGAATGAGATCAGGAGTTACAGGCATGAGGCAACCGGTCAGAGTTGGAGGAATTTACAGGAGTGGAACATCCCTACTGGTCAAATGACTCACAAAACAGGTCAGAAACAAATTCCAGGTACTAAAACATGCTTAAATGATTTATTTTGCTTTAAATAACAAAGCACTCAGACACTCAAAATAAATTTCTTAGTAAACAAAATGTCTGAAACTGAGATATATTGATAAAAATATTCAAAATTAATATGAAAATGTTTGAAACAATATCCAAATTGCATAAAATGTACAAAAAAGGGAAAATGACCATATTCTTTTGCTATAAGCTAGTTTTTTTGCATTAATTAAAGCTATTCAAAATATCCAAAGTGTGCAAAGTGTCTGCAAGTCTGTGTAGTATTACAGTGCAGTTATTTCAGAAAATAAAGTTGTTTCAAAGAATATTTCACAAAGTACATTTATTTCCAGGCAGAGTACAGTATTTCAAAGAGCTTATTGTGCATTTGATTATTATTACAAGTACATGGTTTGTGTGAATCTTCATACATATTTACAAAGGCCTTTTTGCACTGTGTTTTACTATAGTCTGTGGGCATGGCAGAAAGATTTCATAGACCTGCACAGCTTGTGTTTAATAACAATATTGCAGGAAACTGGGGGGTGAGCAGGAATACGATATTTTCATACAGACTGCTTTTTCTGACAAAGGCATTTATTCTGCTTAATTTAGCTGGTTCAGAAGCCATTGAAAGAGAGTGCTCATTTGTGTATGCACTTGTTGTGTTTGCAGGGGAAGACCGCCATATAGTGGTGCCGGCTGAAACAAAGGAAGACCCAGAGTGCTTAAAACATAAATTTAGAGAAGTGTGTAACCCCCAAACTAATGTTACAATGGAAAGGCTCTTATTTTACACAAGGGATCAAAAGCCTGGTGAAACTTTAGCAGCATATATAACTGACTTGAGAAATAAGGCTAAAACATGCAGATTTGGTGATTTGAGAGATGAGTTGATAAAGTACAGGCTTTTGTATGGTATTAATAATGACACTGTGGGAAAGATTTTGCTTTGAGACAGTGATTTAACATTGAATAAGGCCATTGAGATTTGTCAGATATATGAGCTTACAGAAAAGCACACAAGTATGCTTACAAATGAGAATTGCTGCGGAAGGCACAGTGGTAAAGCTCATGTTGATAAATATGCAGCATGTGGTTAAAAGAAACATGCCCAAGCACATGGCAGCTACTGCAGGTCCTGTAACATTCTCTGGGAAACCCTGAGTCTTTCCAGTAAATTCCAGAGCATGCTCAGTGAAGCATAAGGGTGAATCAGCAAAGTCAAAACATGTGCCCCCACCTAGCTTCATAGTCAACTGTCGTAATTGTGGTGGTAATCATGAACCTAAAAGAGAAAGTCAGCAGTATCATTCTTGCAATAAGTGGAATCATTTCAAAAGATTTTGTAAATCAAATAAGGGGCATTGTTTTATTATTAGGATGGCATTCCAAAAGGCAAGTTGATCAGCTAAAAAGCTGTGACCCTACTTTTTATGTTGATGGTGTGTCTGTGCTTGGTGAAACAGTTAATGCAATAGATTTGTGGGCAAATATTGAAATCTTTTGTACTGTTTGTATCAATGGGAGTCCTGTAGAGCTTAAAGTAGATACTGATTCAAAGTGCAATGGCATGTCAGCAGAAACATTCGCTAGAGTAAAAGCTGTAGAACAACTTGTCTTGACAAAGTGTACAAAGCTTGCTGCTTATGGTAATGAAGAGATTCAAACCGAAGGTTCAGTAGTGCTTTCATATTACTCTGCTGGGAATAGCTATGACTTGCAATTTTTCATAGTTAAGAGACTCATGCAGTCATTATTAGGCCTCAGAGACAGTTTGAAAATGGCACTGCTTTCACTTAATAAAGACGTTCACCATGTAAGCCTGCATGACAACAGTTCAAATTTCATCCAAACTATTTTTCTGAGTATGCTGATATTTTTGCAGACAAACAATTCAAACTACCAGTTGTGTACTTCATGAAGTTAGACCCAGAGTTCAGCCCAGTTGTCAGACCTGCATGGAAAGTTCTAGTAACTATGCAGAGCACAGTCAAAGATGAGCTAGACAGAATGGTGTGGCTAGGAGTAATTTGTCCAGTAGAATAACCTACTAAATGGGTACCCTCCATGGCAGTAGCTCATATGAAATGTTCAGATGATATCAGAATATGTATTGATCCAAAAGACTTGAATAAAGCATTAAAGAGACCTCATCATCCAATGCACACAGTTAAAGAAATTGCTGCCCTCATGCCAAATGCCACTGTTTTTTTTCTGTCTTAGATGCAAAGAGTTCATTTTGTCAACGTTTGCTTGACTGAAAATCTTCATTGATAATCACATTCAGTATGCCATTTAGAAGATGCAGATTTCTGAGAATGCCATTTGGACAAATTCTGCCAATTGAGTCTTTCAGTGTGCAATGGAGCAAATGTTATTCTGGCTATCCATGTGCTATTATAGCAGATGATATTCCAGTAGGAGGTAGTGGTGAAACTGAACATGACAGAAAAGAGCATGTCAAGTGAATCTTAAGCCGAAACCTCAGAAGTGCAAATTCAGGCTATGAGAAGTCACTTATGTTGATTACTTGTTTACCAGTTCAGGTTTACAACCAGATCCTTCCCAGCAATTAGCAATTCTTGAGATGCCAGCTCCAGAAAATATCCAAGCCCTACAACATTTTCTTGGTATGGTCAACTATCTAGGCAAGTTCAATCCAGATCTGAGTCAACTTTCAGCTCTCTTAGTGGAGATGACATGCAAAGATGTAATTTGATCATGGTCAGAAAAGCACCAAAGAATATTTGATGTCCTGAAACAGAAAATTGCTAACTAACCAACTCTCAGCTACTATGATATTCACAAACCAGTTACTATTTCCTGTGATGCTTCTAAGTTTGGTCTAGGTGGAGTCATTCTTCAAGAGAGTAGACCTGTAGCTTATGCACCAGGAGCTCTTACCCAGACTGAGATTCAGTATGCCCAGATTGAGAAAGAGCTTTTGGCAATTGTGTTTGCATGTTCAAAGTTTCATGATTATATTTATGGTCAACCTATCCAGATCAAAAGTGACCATCAACCTTTAGTTTCTATTTGGAGAAAGCTTATGCATACAGCTCAAGCTAGACTGCAATGCATGATGCTCAAATTGCAGAAGTACAAATTCAATCTTGTTTACACAAAAGGTAAACTTTATCTTCTGATACTTTATCTAGATCACCCACAAAAAAAAATGCAGAGCTGCATAACAATGAGCAACTTGATTTTGAAGTCATGGAAGTGAGAAATTTTTCTTCCACATATCTTGATGAACTCAAAACTCACACAGTTTCAGATTTAATTCTCCAGAAGCTCACCCTCTTTATCTTTCGAGGATGCCCTTCAAAACAGTCTTGTTTACCAGTAGAAGTGCAACCTTATTTTCCATACAGAGATGAGATTTTGTGAGACAATGGTATCATCATGAAAGGTCCTAAAGTGATTGTTCCAACATCCTCACAACAACAGTACATTAAGATCTTGCATCTTGCCCACCCAGGAACTGATCCTACCAAAAGAAGGGTGAGAGGTCTAGTATTTTGGCCTTCTATATCAAGATGTCAATTCTTGAGATGCCAGCTCCAGAAAATATCCAAGCCCTACAACATTTTCTTGGTATGGTCAACTATCTAGGCAAGTTCAATCCAGATCTGAGTCAACTTTCAGCTCTCTTAGTGGAGATGACATGCAAAGATGTAATTTGATCATGGTCAGAAAAGCACCAAAGAATATTTGATGTCCTGAAACAGAAAATTGCTAACTAACCAACTCTCAGCTACTATGATATTCACAAACCAGTTACTATTTCCTGTGATGCTTCTAAGTTTGGTCTAGGTGGAGTCATTCTTCAAGAGAGTAGACCTGTAGCTTATGCACCAGGAGCTCTTACCCAGACTGAGATTCAGTATGCCCAGATTGAGAAAGAGCTTTTGGCAATTGTGTTTGCATGTTCAAAGTTTCATGATTATATTTATGGTCAATCTATCCAGATCAAAAGTGACCATCAACCTTTAGTTTCTATTTGGAGAAAGCTTATGCATACAGCTCAAGCTAGACTGCAATGCATGATGCTCAAATTGCAGAAGTACAAATTCAATCTTGTTTACACAAAAGGTAAACTTTATCTTCTGATACTTTATCTAGATCACCCACAAAAAAAAAAATGCAGAGCTGCATAACAATGAGCAACTTGATTTTGAAGTCATGGAAGTGAGAAATTTTTCTTCCACATATCTTGATGAACTCAAAACTCACACAGTTTCAGATTTAATTCTCCAGAAGCTCACCTTCTTTATCTTTCGAGGATGCCCTTCAAAACAGTCTTGTTTACCAGTAGAAGTGCAACCTTATTTTCCATACAGAGATGAGATTTTGTGAGACAATGGTATCATCATGAAAGGTCCTAAAGTGATTGTTCCAACATCCTCACAACAACAGTACATTAAGATCTTGCATCTTGCCCACCCAGGAACTGATCCTACCAAAAGAAGGGTGAGAGGTCTAGTATTTTGGCCTTCTATGTCAAGATGTCAAGATATTGTGTAAGCACTTTCATCTTGTTCAGTATGTAATAGCTCAAAGCCACATCAACAAAAGGAACCACTTCATTTAAGCCAGATTCCTGAACTACCTTGGTCGACAGTAGCCACAGATATCTTTGAGTGGAATGGTCAACAATATTTGGTGTTAGTAGACTCATTCAAATTGGTTTGAGACTGACCTACTTCCCAACCTAACTTCCAGTACTGTCATTACTAAGTTGAAGCAACATTGTTCTGTTCATAGTAGTCTGCATAGAGTTGTTTCTGACAATGGTGCTCAGTTTACCAGTCAGCAGTTCAAGAAATTTGCAGAAACGTGGGACTTTGTTCATATTATGAGTAGTCCTGAATACTCTCAGTCAAATGGCTTGACTGAACATGCAATTCAAAGTGCAAAACAGCTGTTAGAGAAATCCAGAACAACATTACCAATCAGCAGTAATTTATTGGTTCAAGTACTAAAAACAACAAAGTAGTAAAAGCCCAACTGTTTAAAAAGCATTTTTCCAAGAAGTCTTGCTATGATAAAACAAGCAAACTACTCAGTTCATTTAAAAAAGGGGAGATGATGAGGATACAGGAGTCAAAAGGTGTTGATCGCATCAGATTTGTGAAACGTTTGTGTCAAGAGCTGAGATCATACATTGTGGAATCACAAGGAATGGAATTCAGACGAAATCAGAAGCATTTGTTACCAGTGTCCGAACCAGTGTTACAGCATCTTGCCTGTGACAAAGACTCTAGTTCCCTCAGAGTGACTTGTCCAATGTTCCTGTTCCAGAGAACATTCCATCAGCAATCCCTGTTCCTGAGAAAATCCCTATAACTCCAAAGGAAAACATGCCCCAGTGACTGTCCCTGTTGCTAAACCCAGTCCTATTATATCAGGAGATAAGGTCGCATCTCGAAACCCAGTTCTAGATACATGGCAACCTGGACATGACTGTTGTTTTCTTTATTACTATCTGTATAATTGCATGGCTATTCCAACATCATTATTTACATACGACAACTCAGTAAAGAGGGAGGATGTAGATCAGTGTGTGATATACCTTTAAGAAGCTTTCCAGTGAGTCATCACATGCATATATGCACTAAGCATGTGCAAGCAAGAGTACTGTTTTGAATGAGCAGCCAGAGTGTGAGCATGCAAGTATATAGCCAGTTAGATAGTTCATTTAAGTTTAATGTTCCTGTTATCCATCCTGATGTATTTGAATACAATAAACTACTTAAATGAACACCCAAGCCTCAATGTCTTCTTAATGCACATAAGAAGAGTGGCACACAGGACAACATAAAATATTCTGGATGAGCAAAAGAGCATGAGAAAATGCACTGGCTGAATGTGAAGAAGCATTCATGAAAAAATGGGTGTTTGTATTAATTTAATAGTTCATGTAACATGCAAATTACTCAGGTAAACCTTATATTGTAAAAATGATTACTATGAGTCGTCTATGAATAAAAAAATGCCTAGCTTTGAAGTTATTCTAAACAAGCCCCCAGATTTAATAAGCTCCATGTAGGAATAGTGTTATTCCTACACAGAGTAACTGGTGCCTGTGTCTGCATCTCCCTGTCGGCAGCACACATTTCATATTAATGAAGGCATGCTACTGAGGAGGAGCCATGTACATGGATACTGAATGAGTGCTATGGGGTGTGTTACAGCGCTTGCAGATCTGTAATATGACACCTGCACTGTCAAAGTGCCTTACGGCACTAAAACAATAAAGGCACTTTTTCATAAGTAAATGTATATGTCACACAGCTGTTGTGTACCAGTGTCCACAACACACCCCCAGCACTTTCAAAATGCCATATGTCACTAAACTGCATAATATTTGTGTGTCCCAGGCCATTCTGAAAATGTAGCTGTAGTGGGTGTGTTACAGTGACTGTAACACAGCCCCTGTACTGTCAGAATGCCATAGAGCATGGTAATTAAATGTTATGGTCCAGAATCCCCGTGTTAGTGGAGACATGAGGTGAAAACGACCATTTTAAACACAAGTGTCTGATACAGTACAGTCACACCCCAAGGTAACATAATGAAAGCACATAGGGAGAGGTTATGTAAAGTAAAATATGTACACTTAATAATAATGGATCAATAATGAGTAATTAATATCCAATGTTTATTATTTTTTTAAATGAAAGATTTTGTTTGCCCTTAGCTCAGTTTTACTAAGCACTGTTAAGCCAAGTTAATGAGTGCTTAAACTGGACCTGTCTGAGCAATACTTAGCAATGATTAGCTCTGCTTAGCCAGTTTGAGCATTGCTAAGCAGTCCCATTCTAAGCAGTTCTCAGGTCAGCTTAGCAGGTTTGTGCATTGCTGAGCTGTGTTTAATATTTTTAAAAATGGTCCAATGGCGACAAAAGGCAGGAAAATGGCCTTATGTAAACCACACAAGTGGGAATACAGGCAAAGGCTTTAAGAGTTTGATCCGTGTAGGAGCTATGGCAATTGCTGGAGAGGGAGCATGTTTTGGGCACAGCCCTGGGGCATGTTGGACTCCAGGGTCATTGCTGGGCTCCTTGTTAAGAACCATGATGACAGACTGCTGTAGGGCCAGTACCAGGGCTCAGAATACAAGTCTGAGACCTGGGACAGTCCTGCACAATGCCACTGGAATCTCCTGCACTGGTGAGCAGGTCTGTCATCATTATGATGACCTGAAATGGAGAAAGGAGGTGCTTTTGGCCTAATGGATCCAAGATGCTTGGGCCCGGAATTCCCCAGAAGTTTGTAAGTATAGCACCTGGAAATTTATCAGATTGCAGTATGAATATCTGATAAATTTCTGATACACAGGTATGCATAATAGTGCGTTTTCCCCCCACAGCTGCAGAGGAGAGAGCTCGTAACACTGAAGCTCAAGCTGGATAACTGGCAAGGCTGCACCGACAGTGTGGTGAGTACAGCTCTATCCTGAAATATAAAGTACAATAGGTAAGAAAGTGTAATTGTCCACTGATGTTAGGTATAGTCTGTTGTGATTGTACTGAATAAATGTGTTGTTAGACTAACGCTGATATAAATGACGAATGC
This sequence comes from Protopterus annectens, assembly GCF_019279795.1. Taxonomy (NCBI): domain Eukaryota; kingdom Metazoa; phylum Chordata; order Ceratodontiformes; family Protopteridae; genus Protopterus; species Protopterus annectens. The sequence goes on along the minus strand of NC_056735.1, from coordinate 824,913,313 downwards.
CAGCTACTGTGCAATACAGATGAAGGCAGCAAGCAAGCTGCTATTGATGAAAGACAGCCAATACTGTAGTAATACTGTGTAGGAATAAATCTGGTAAAATGTACACTGTGATTGCTACTGTGAAGGTAACAAATGACATTCATTCATCATCTACAGGATATGCAGTACAGCTGAATTTAGAATTTTGAATGCAATAAACCACTGTGCCATGTCACCCTCAATAAAAGTATTTCCACAAAATGTTTTTTTTTAATCTCGTCTGTTGTTGTAGAAATACAATTGTACAGCTGCTACACAGCAAATATGGCTATGAGAGCATGAACTGAGTGAGGTTTGTCTGATAACCTGCTATTATGCTAAACTGTGTATGTGGAGCTGTAAAACAAGATGCAATGAAATTTGATATATGTTCTGCACTAAGATCTGAACCTTGAATAGTAATGTGTAATGTATTATAGTGTGTTCCTTGAAGCATTGTCTTATCTTGTGTTAACCTTTGCATTTCAGCTATATGTATTCCTTAATGTAGATATGCTGATGCAGGCAAGCATAAGACTGTAATAGGTAGAGACTACAAATATATGATGTGCAAATGTATATGGGTTGGGTATGCAAACCAGCACCATGCTATGGTCGGTACAGATCACACATATTCACATCCACTAGGGGTTAAATGTATACACCTGCATTCAAAGTATTAATACACAGTTCACTTTCTATCATGCATGAATCTCATGCATGTATGCTCAACTGTCACTACAGTCTTCTGTGACACTCCACTTATATTAAAAGGTCAGACTTTGTAACCAAGTGAGTTTTAGGCAAATCAATCAAGCAGCAAACAGCAGTGCCCCAGTAGCTCAGTGTGATAAGAAAACAGATATGTTGTTCATTTTTGCACACACAGACTGCGGTTTAAATCCAGGGACTGGTACTTACATGTGTTTATAGTTACACACAATAATCCTATTTGTAGAAACAGTCAGGTAGTGTTAACAAATATTTTCTCCACAGAGCTTACAGGTAAAGAAATGTTTGTATTAGCTGTATGAAGGGTATACTAATAAACTGTGTGCAAATGTTCCAGTGTCCAACCCCATGCCTACAAATGACAGCATGATAGGTATATACACCATGCACTCTTCCTGATACATGTCGCTCAAGTGTCACGCTGTCACAGCTAGTGATCACTGCTGCCAATATCCTTGGACACAGTTATAAATCCAGTTAAAGTATACCAGTAGCACACTCACACAACATCAGTCTAGGGTACATCCTGTTAGTCATATATGTAACCTTGACATGTATGAGTCACCTCTAGTTATGTACCTAGAGTTGTCACAGCTTGCCCCATACCATTCCAGGTCAACAGCTTAACAGGTATGTATGTGCTACAGAAGCTATAGGCCACATGTAGATGTAAAGTGAGGGCAGATCTGTAGAGTATTAAGCAGTACTGTTGTGAAAAATATAGCCTATAAGTTGGTAATGGACTGTTTTTCTCTCCGCACACCGCTTATCTGCATCACTAATTATTACTCATATACTACGGGCATGTTGTTCTTAAAACCTAATGTTGGGACTTGTATTATTGTTCATATATTTCAATGGTTGCATACTAACATACGTTGTTCAAATTCCACTGTTGGTGGCCTATTGCCCTAGCTGGCATGCTGTTACAATAATGACTGTTATTCCATTTATGCATGTGTTCCATTTCCTATTCAATTTTATTTCAATTTTATTGTTCTGGGTTAATTGGAACACCCATGCATGCTGTTATAACTAATTTTGAAATGTTTTGTTCATGACTAACTAATACACTTTGACAAACCTCAACACCTTAGCACATTTGGATAGGCAGATCACAGCAGATCTGCCTGTCCCATGGCCCTGCCTCATCTGGCCATGGCACCAGGTCCCAGCATGTCTGGGACCCAACCTCGAGCTGGCTCCTCCTCTGGTACTGCACCACCTTTGAGTGGAACCACCTCAGGGATGGAGCCCACTCCCACGGGTGTGGGTGTGGAAAGGACCGAGTCACCCAACACCAGTTCTGAGGTATGGTGCTCAGGGTCATCCAGTGGGATTTGGAAGACTGCCAGCACCAGATTGAGGGCAGAATGGCACACCTCAAGAGGCAGGCTGGCCCCAGTATCCAGCCCCCAGCCCAGCCACCTTTGGGGCCATGAAGGGGCAGTGGTGACTGCCCATGGGTGGGGACCTCAGTCCCACTGTTTCCATCTAGGGGCACGTGGTCCTCTGATTCCCAACCACCATCCCTGTTCAAGGTGTTTATCCCCATGTGTCACACACCACTGTCTGCTGTCTTGTCTGTCATGTCTGACTGCAAAAGCAACCTCTCCTAACCAACTTACCTCCCCAAACATACCTACTACCCTTCCACAACATCTCACTCTCACCTTAAAAAAAGGGGGAGCATCTGTCCACCCCAAAAAAACCTCATTGAATACACAGCTCTCCATTTTGCCCCCACGTGCACTGATGTTAATCAATTTCCCCATGAATTACTCAACAAATTGATGTTACCCACACCCCTTCCTGTGGGGTGCGAGGCTCTAAATTCCAAATTGTCCTCATCATGCACAGCTGTTGCTGCACAAGAAATGGAGAGCTATGGTCCTTTACAACACCTGTCCTGCACATCCCTAGCTGCCTTTCATAATGTTTTTCCCCCTGCCTTCCTCCATTTCACCAATTTCCTATCACTCCTTTTTTATTTTCTTTTTTTGGAAATAGCACGGATTTAAGTGGGGATAAGCGGAGCTAAGAGAAGCTAAGCAGACCTAAGCATCGCTTGGCATAGCAGTGTGTCATGCAAACCCACTTAAAACTACTTTAATCACTCTATCTCATTCAGGCACTGTTCTTCCCAGCAACAAAATAACCAGCCTTGGTACATCTTGAACGCAGGACCCTGTGCTTTAGAGTCAGAAAAAGTACCATGAGGCCAAGTCAGCTCTGGGGAATTAGGACTGCTTTTGGAAATATATCAAGCAGTACAGTCATGTAATATTAGGGGAAAAAGACACCATTGCCAAGTATTGAACCCAGGACCCTGTGCACTAGAGTTAAAGCAACAAACCACTAGACCAAACCAGCTCTGGGGAATTAGGATTGCTTTTGAAAATATATCATGCAGTACAGTTATGTAAATTAGGGAAAAAAAGACATCACTACCAAGTATTGAACCCAGGGCCTTCTGAACTATATTCAGAGAAATGCACCACTACACTCAGTTCTGGAGAATTAGTGCATTTTGGCTAAATATATCATGCAGTACAGTGATATAGCATTAGGGAAAAAAGACATCACTGCCAAGTATTGCCCCCAGGACCTTGTAACTACAATATATTGCATTACAACAGTAGGCTAACAGAGCTCAAGATCAAGTAGCATTTTTACAAACATATCCTGATTGCTAGTGACATACTACTCCTATATATACTGGGACAAATCAAAGTGTACTTGGGCGCAGGTTTAAGTGAGGATAAGCGGCACTAAGAGAAGCTAAGCAGACCTAAGCTTCATTTGGCATCTCAGTGTCACACAAAACCATTCAAACCCACTTAAAACTGCTTTAATCACTCTATCTCATTCAGGCACTGTTCTACCCAGCAACCAAATAACCAGCTCTGGTACATCTTGAACCCAGGAATCTGTGCACTAGAGTCAGAGCAATGCACCATCAAGCCAAGTCAGTTCTGGGGAATTAGGACTGCTTTTGGAAATATATCAAGCAGTTCAGTCATGTAATATTAGGGAAAAAAGACACCATTGCCAAGTATTGAACCCAGGACCCTGTGCACTAGAATTAAAGCAACACACCACTAGGCCAAACCAGCTCTGGGGAATTAGGACTGCTTTTGAAAATATATCATGCAGTACAGTTATGTAACATTAGGGAAAAAAAGACATCACTGCCAAGTATTGAACCCAGGGCCTTCTGAACTATATTTAGAGAAACGCACCACTACACTCAGCTCTGGAGAATTAGTGCATTTTGGCTAAATATATCATGCAGTACAGTGATGTAACATTAGGAAAAAAAGACACCACTGCCACGTATTTCCCCCAGGACCTTGCAGCTACAATATAGTGCATTACACCAGTAGGCCAACAGAACTCAAGATCAAGTAGTGTTTTTACAAACATATGCTGATTGCCAGTGACATGCTACTCCTATAGATACTGGGACAAATCAAAGTGTACTTGGGCTAGGGTGACCACCTGTCCCACTTTGTGAAGGACAGAGCCTGCTTGGGCAGTTATGTCTTGCAAAGACATAGAAACAATGGCAAATGTCCTGAGATGCTAGGACAAACATATTTCCTACATTTTATGTAATAGTTGCATAATACAGTTATTCTGTATCTGAAACACCTAAATGTTATAAGAAACAGAATAAGCAACTAAAATGCTACAAGACAAACGTGTTATGTAGGCAAAAAATTAGGTTCTGTCCTTTGTACTGGCCGTGGGTATGTTTTACCCTGAAAATCTGATGTTTTTACCAAAAATGTCCCACTTTGTCAATCTGAAAAGGTGGCAGCCCTAATATGGCCCTCTGATACAGACAACAAACCAGTACACAGACAAATAAATGCTGCTGGATGTACGGAAGGCCTATAATATCAGGTAGAGCTGACAAATCCACAGATTGTTGTTGAATGACCACAGTTGTGCCTCCTACATATGGCAGGGTTGCCATACAACCTATTCTGCGTGCTGACATGCTGGCAATGCAGTGCAGATTGGGGTTACAAACCATGACAGCTCAGTGTCACACGTCATACCCATCTGAACACACATGTCCATGCATGCACATCATCATCATCATCTTCTTTTGGCTGTTCCCATTAGGGGTCGCCACAGCAGATCACCTGTTCCCATTTCTTCCTGTCCTCTGCATCTTGCTCTGTCACACCAACCACCTGCATGTCCTCTCTCACCACATAGAGGCGTTCCTCTTTTCCTGTTACCTGGTAGCTTCATCCTTAGCATCTTTTTCCCAACATACTCAGCATCCCTCCTCAGCACATGTCCAAACCAATGTAATCTTGCCTCTCTGGCTTTGTCTCCAAACCTTCCAACCTGGGCTGACCCTCTAATATACTTATTCCTAATCCTGTCCACCCTTGTCACACCCAGTGCAAATCTTAGCATCTTTAACTCTGCCACATCCAGCTCCAACTCCTGCCTTTTTGTCAATGCCACTGTCTCCAACCCATATAACATAGCTGGTCTCACTACCCTCTTGTAGACCTTCCCTTTCACTCTTACAGATACTCGTCTGTCACAAATCACTCCTGACACTCTTCTCCACCCACTCCATCCTGCCTGTACTCTCTTCTTCACCTCTCTTCCACACTCACCGTTACTCTGAAATATTGACCCCAAGTATTTAAACTCATCCACCTTTGCCACCTCTACTCCTTGCATCCTCATCATTTTTCTATCCACCTTCTCATTCACATACATATATTCTGTCTTAGTCCTGCTGACCTTCATTCCTCTTCTCTCTAGAGCATATCTCCATCTCTCCAGGGTCTCCTCCACTTGTTCCCTACTCTCACTACAGATCACAATGTCATCTGCAAACATCATAGTCCATGGGGACTCCTGTCTGATCTCGTCTGTCAACTTGTCCATCACCATTGCAAATAAGAAAGGGCTCAGAGCTGATCCTTGATATAACCCCACCTCCACCTTAAACGCATCTGTCACTCCCACCGCAGACCTCACCGCTGTCACACTACCCTCGTACATATCCTGTACCACTCTTATATACTTCTCTAACACTCCTGACTTCCTCATACAATACCACAACTCCTCTCTAGGCACCCTGTCATATGCTTTCTCTAAGTCTACAAAAACACAATGCATTCTCTGTACTTCTCCATCAACACTCTCAGAGCAAACATCACATCTGTAGTGCTCTTTCCCGGCATGAAACCATACTGCTGTTCACTAATCATCACATACGTCTTACAAATACACCTGAAATACTATAATAATATAACTATTAGTAATATAGCATATAATATATATCATAACATAATATATTATTATGATATATATAAGATATTATTATTATGAATATATAATATATATTATTAATATATTCTATATCATCTATCTGTTACATTCCTAGCATGTGTCACATGTGAGCACCCACGGTCCTGGTCCACAACCCAGTCTGTGGCACAACTACATTCATATCAATAAAACATAGGAATAACTGAGCCATGCAATGTCCAGCACAACTGGTTGCTCCCACCACACTCACTGCCACCCACAGTAACATGTTAAAGGCCTGCAGGGTGGGACACAGCTCACAATTAAGAATATGTGCTCTGAATGTTGCCCAACACTCTCTGGATGGCACTATCATGTAACACATGTACCAGAGGCACATGCTTCACCTGGACTGTTATGGGTACCCTCAGCAAGGCCATGCTGTGACACCAACAGCTGACACAGCTTCCTCACTAATGGTAACAGCTTGCTGTCCCCCTATGTCTTCACAATCCCTAGTCTGACTTCTGGCCAAAATGCAGCAGTTGTGGCCTGCTACATGTGCAGCAGTATGTCCAGCTACCTGCTACAGATCTATCATACCTCCCACACACCTAGAACTGAGTATCCACATGACACACATATATCAAGGGTTGGGTGGGTGCTCATGTGAAAGGGGCATGTGTCACAGTCTCCACCTACAAACATACACAGCTGATAGACCAGCATCAACTGTAGCAGCATACACATTCAGATAAAAAGGATCTATGACACTCACATCTGCCTGCCTCCTTACTGAACCCAACACATATTGTTCAACAGTACACTGCTACTGAATCTGAAAATCTGTTAACAATGGTCACACATAGCATCCAAAACTGTCGACATAACACATCAATCCAAACAGTGGACAGTATTTCTACCTACTGTCTGTAAAGCTGTAGCTCCAACACCTCCATAATGTCCTCCTCACAGGCCAGGAAAAGGGGCAAGGCCTACATGAAGGCCATAATTATAGCACTGTGTAGCCATGCCATTGGCTAATGGAAAGGCAACCCAGCTGTTCTGGATGCAATTAGTAAGTGGGAGTCACAGATTGGTGCACAGGCAAACACCTGTTCATGAGCATTAGCTACAAAAGGCAAGTTACTGCCTATGGTAAACAGGTCTGAACCTTTATTCGTGAAGAGAGACTGCGATTCACTTGGATACTACAAATGTATAGGAATACAGCACTATACTAGCTATGTCATCAAATGACACTTGTAATCAAATGTAGATAGGGGATGCAGTCATGGGAAATAAAAATTTAAACTGTAGGTCTCAACAACATTACCTAGACTGACATGTTGCTGTTAGTCTGCTGTCCAGCACCTATGGCCATCCTCTTACGGCTCTGTCTGCAGTGACACAATTCACAGCTCTGGCCCCTGAATCGCCCCAGCAATGGTTAGCTCACATATGACTGCTAAGTTTGTTGTCTGTTGTACAATTCTACAGTAAGAGCTGGTGGATACAGGTGGCATTTGACATCATGTACTGTCAGTGAGCCCCTCTCCCTCTGTAAATGTCATCCAGGCTTAGTTCAAAGATTGTACAGGTGTCCCTCATCGTTAATGAGGTACTCTGGCTAAGTCACTGTGTAACCCCCTGCAGCAGGACAGCAGGATATAGTTACTAGTGGGGGGGACACTGGCTCTGGCTCAGGGGCAGTGAGTACATATTGAGCATACAATGTAAGGGAATGCTTAGTATCAGATATCCATGTACCATTGCTGTGTTCCCAGGGGTCTGCCATGTCACAGACACATTCCCCAAACACTGGGGAAAGTCATCACATATTGTCCAACCAGTGTCTGGAAATACACATTTGTGTGGTGGGGGGGGGGTCTACATCTATGAGGCACATGTACACATTCTGCAAACATCTGGGTACTGCAGATGTCAGACAACGACAAGGAAACACTACATCATGTATACACTGTTCTCAGCTATTGTGTAGCACAGATCTTGCTGGAATGTCCACATGCACTTATAGTACCACTCATCTATTTTTCAGATGTAGGCTGGATGACATGGTACTAATATTCTGCCCCTAGGGGACACCCAGCAGTTGATGACAGTGATGGGTGTGGACACATAACAACACAGTCTGTCACACCACTCAGGCCATATCTGCTACTCCTGGTGCCATATCATGTTACTAATCTATGGGCCCTGAGCAGCCATATGCCTAGGCCAGATGTTAGCCCATGTGTATGCAAGGCAGCACTTGATGGTCCTGTCCAACAGGAACACAGGCTATATCCTAAGGATATGTGCAGATAACCACCCAGTTATCGAGGCTATGCCTGCAAAGGTATAAATAGCTACACTGTCTGATGTGGACAGGGTGGCCATTCCACCACAGGCTGATTGTGTGGGACACACATCCTTGCTGCCAACAAGGCCACTTCATATCACACACCAGGTTGAGTGTGTGTGTGTGTGTGTGTGTGTGTGTGTGTGTGTGTGTGTGTGTGTGTGTGTGTGTGTGTGTGTGTGTAACAGAGTGGAGCATATCTTGCACTTGTGCAGCAGTCCCATCAATGTGGAGTCCATGAGTGCCTTGCATGCCACACTGAGGTCACCCATGAGGATTATGTATGAAACCAGCTAAAGGTTTGGCCTTATGGCCTATCGCTGTGAGGTACATGTGAGATGGTCTGGTATTCCCTGTTGTGGAACCTCTACAATCTCCCCAGCTGCTGCATGTGCTGTGTGATGTGAATGATGAACATTGAATTATAGACATTAAGGGTCCTCATTGGGGGGGATGCAGGGAAGTTAATACCCCATGCCCCATAATGACATACCCTTATGTATGACATGGGCCATGTGGAAGGTTATCTTACAATGGAAGCAACAATGTGTTGAAATGTCATGTTGCCAAATACTTGTATCCACAGCACAGCACACTTACAACTAATTGTGCACCTAGGATGTTGTTTGTACTGTCATAATATGTGGTAATGTCACTCTCCTCATAGGGGTTCACAATGCATGTCCTGCTATGTGGCCTGAGGCCATGTATCTGGCAATGGTCATGTATCTGTGTGAGACTCTCCTAGGCAGATGTCCACATCAGTAGGGAATCCGGTGACGGCACACAGCATGCAGTTGTCCTCAAACATGCTCAGACATAGGCTAATGGCTGTTACATGCACCTCAGATATGTACATCACACATAACAGAGGCCCAAACATGGAACAACAGGTTGCACACCTACTTATGGGTGAACCGCATGAGGAACATGTGGAATAGGTGGGTCGTATCAGCGCACTGGTGTGCTACCCCTATGGTAAATATGGTGCGATGCATACTTGGCAGTGTTATATCTATGCCGGCCATGTGGGTTATACTGTTACAGTTTGTCCAGCTCAATGTAGAGATTTTGCAGTGTCACCTCCAGTCCACAGCTTTGGTGACTGTGTCATCAAGGTCACCTGAGTGTACCAGATATAAACCCTTCCTTGAAAAAGCTTAGGTGTGCGTAATGGACTGTGTCCAGGTTGCACATGTCCTTGTAAATGGGGTTCACTGGAAACTGTGCTATGGCCTTGCAGAATAGCCTAGTTAGGCTGCTGAGTCTATCATGTGTCCAAATGGCAGACGGCCCACTTTAGTCTAAAGGGGTGACAATAGTCATCCATGAAATGGATGGGACAAATGTGGTACTCAGTTTTCCTTTGAATATGGTTCCTTATGGTGTTTCAAGATTATGCTTGGGGTCATGTAGGATGCATCCTGTGATGTGATAGGCTCCCATGGCAGATGTATACCATGACTATCACATGGCACTGGTGACCTCTTCCCCACATATAGGAGACGGGACATGTTCTGTAGATATCCTGATGTACTCATGTGGAACACAGGGGGTGCAGCCTACACCGACTGTCAGGCATCCGGTATGCAATACCAACAGCAGTGGTATAGCTGGTGTCCCTGAGCACCACAAGTGAGCAGCTGCAGCTGCTTCCTGTGTTGTTGGAGACATATGTGCAGTAGGGGAGATGACTGTGCATAGTGTATGTAGACAATGTTGGCTCTGTGTTTGTTGTGCAGATTTGCATGACAGATCCCATTTTCATGTACACTCTAAGGAGGTAGTGCTACAAAATGGGCAGCTGCCCTTACGTCATCTCTGACAGTGGTATGTCTTCCCTGTAATGGACAGTATGCATTTCACATGTCCACCAGACAGGTGTACATATACTAGCAGAAGATGATGTAGGCCTGTTGGATATACCTGACTACATACATCTGTACAAATGCACATATAGCACTTGTGTGTATGTGTGTAAATTGATTCTGGTCCTTGATGACACTTTGGGGCCTGTGAGGGTGTGTGTACCCCCCAGGAAGATGTATTCCACACTGGAGTTATATGTATGGCTGCCCTAGGTGGATGGGTGTTGTGAGAGATGGTGACTGCAAACGTGACTGCATGATGGTTGCTTTGTCACGGAGGATGAAACTGCATGGGTGTGGCAGTGTTAACTCATGTTGTGTAATGTCAACTGCAATACACCTTCACCTCACGTGGGGGCAGTCTCTGGCCACATCAAGTTGTTACTACAACCACTGATGATGGCTTACTGGCCATTTGTATGCTGGCATGGGTACATCTTACAATGTATGTTAGGGTCATTCAACTGACCCAGGATCAGGGTAAAGACCCAACTTCAAATACAGTTGATGAGGTCCATATAGGCAGAATGGACTTCCTGGTCACATGTGGTACTAGTAGTTAGCTATGAATTGAACAGATTTGTACTGACAATGGTGAACTGCCCTTGCAGTGTCCCCTGTGCATCTTACTGCCTGTACAGTGTGGAGGTGTGCATGTGTCTCATATATACAGAAACTTCATGTCCCATGGCATTACTGGCTACACTTTGGCATCTGCATATATGATAGGATGGTTGACCATGAAAGTCTGGGGTGTTCCCTGCACCTTTGAACCATGGTCTGTGTGACTGCACATATGTCTGCAGTTCCCAGGGTTAGGAATGCTTGCAATGAGGTCAAAGTCATGTCTACACCTCTAGTGTTTATCAACATGGGCTTCAGTGAGTGCTGCACTGACACTTGTATGTTGGTAGTGATAACTTCAACAATGTTACTCATGGAGTCACTATGGGGCTGGCAGGAACCACTGCCAGATGCATGAAGACCTATGTAGACAGATGGAGGCCACCTCTTGCAGAGCATCAGGATCTAACACATCGCCCCTGACTCACAGATACTGGAACCCCTGGAACAGCACAGGAGAAATGTGGACATGTTAACGGCAATCATTTCCTAATTGTATTGCGGCATCTGTCTGGGTGACAGCATAATGCTGCATAAGGCTACGGACATACCTGCCTGGGACACCTAACCTGTGTCCACACTCATGTCTTACTGCATATATTCCAGGGATGTACATGTAAGGTCAGGCACTCCAATATGTACTGTGACAGACCAATTACAGTACATGTTGGTGAGAGACAGCAGTGTGTGTGCAGTATGGCAGAGTCTGTCACCTGAGACAAAAGTACCTGTAACCATCCACATACACAGCCAGGTCAGAGGCACACCACTGTGTCTCCACTGGAGTCCCCTATGTGTAACATGTTTGACATGGGCTGACGCCTGTGCGGCTGTGGGACACAGGTGTGTGGCCATGTGTGTTATGTGCTGTTTACAGCTGTGGAGTTTGTGAGTTTCTTTGTCTCAGAGATCCCCTTTGTTTGTGGATGTGTATGTTGAGAACCACTGCAGATGTTTGTGTGTGTGTTATGTAGGTGTGTGATGTGTACTGATTGTGCTGACAACCTGTTTGGGGACAGATATGCAGCACTGAGAGGTGGAGAGCATGGACTGCAGGTTCCTACAGTCATTCTAACTCTCACATGCTGTGTTCCTTGGTGGTGTTTGTAGATGGATGTCCATCCGTGTACATGAGGCAGGTGCTACATGGTGCCAGGACACCAATATCAAGCACATTAGCTGGGAAACTGTAGGACATTGTCCAGCCATATACTCCAGAATCTGATGGAGGAAGGCCAGGGAGACCTGAGGGGTGGGCCTACAGGCCAGGTGATTACTAATACAGTAGGAGGCTGACACCACAGCAGGCCATGTAGACACCCTATGACCATGCAGTAATAGGCGCAACAGATGCTTGAGGTGCAACACCTCATAACACATACAGCAAGTAGCATGAAACATCAGGATCAGGGGGGCAATGCATGCTGTAATGGCAGTATGTTGCTGATACCCACAGACATACTGTGCTGGTAGATGGTGGGGGTATAATGTGGGGGTTAGCAGTGGATAATGCTGGCAATAGTGTATGTGAAGGGTCTGTACATAATGGTGAGCAGTGTATGCAGTCCTGTGATGTTTTCCCCTGTTCATGTCTTTCAGGTGGGATGTACAGAAGATGCAACCCCCCCCTTCTCAGAGGCGGAGACCACTGCAATCATCGATGCCCTGAGACTCCATCACCAGGTACTGTTGGGAAGGAGCCACCAAAACCTGCAACAATGTGCTGCCCTGTGGACAGAACTGGTAGCAGCAGTCAATAATGTGAGCCACCGGCACAGGAGCTATGAACAGGTCTGACACCATGCCACTGATCTCATACACCATGCACGGCAAAAGGCTGCAGGTGTGGCCAGGAGCCATGCTGGCACAGATGGAGGGCATGCTACATAACCACCACTCTCAGCCAAAGAGGAGTTCCTGGCAATCCTGGGCATCAGCCACCAGCTCACTGGAAAGTATCAGTACATATGTTGTGGAGGTGGGTGGCAAGGAGTCCACAGCTGAGGTGTGTGCAGGTAAGCCTCCAGTGGTCAGCATGTTAATACTGTAGCATTCACAGTGGCTGTCTCTGCATACTTGTATGCATATGTCAGGTCAATCTACATCTGTGTTTGGGGTTTTGTAATGTACACGTGCACATATATTGTGAATATCAGCAATTTGGGTAGTATCACAGCTTGAACTGTACATGTTGATAAATGCACATATTATCCTGTACCATTGCAATATGTGTGCATGCTGACAATACCTCTCCCCCACAACTCCATAGGTACTTCTGGTGTAGCTGGGGAACATCAACCTGTAGCCGGTGAGTGTGACCTATCAAGTTATGGGTCACCTATACCCTAGGCATGTTAAGGGCTGACAGTTGGTGAAGCACACAACTGTTAAGCGTAACCATATTGCAATATATTCCATGTTCACTTGTGGTGGGGTTCACTGCAGTGCATTACATTGGTAATCACAGCAGCATATTTGCAGGAGCTGTAACATATTCCCATGTAGTTTGGTATATGTCTACCCACTGCGCTATACAGGGTGCATTACTATTGTGTACATGGGTGCAATGTGCGTTAGGTGAAGGTCCATCACTTCTCATGTATCTCACAGGTGTATAGTACTGGCAACATTAACTGGCCTGTCCAGATTGTGTCTGTTGTGGACTGACTGTGTGTTATGCATGGCATCAGTCAGAAGGTGTGTTCTCTATAATGCCTTTGCGGCACCTCATGTGGGTCAGTGTATGTCCCCCTCACAACCTGATGTCAGTGCCTCATTGGACACTGATGATGATGGTGGCTATTTTGAGGTACAAGTGAGGTTGTTGGGGGCTGACTCTGTCCCACTGGTTGACATCCTACTTCCAGCCCCAATGTCTCTGCACACGAACAGTATGCCCACACATACCCAGTCCCCAACAGCCACAGATATTGGGCAGTTGGAGGGTGGTGGCATCAAACAGGGTAGTGTGGCAACTATGGCATCTGAAACTGTAGACACTAGCCATAACCAGAGAGGTGGCAATGTCCCACACAGACAGATTGACAGGTTTGCTCAAAGAAGGACTGCTGCCAATCCAGCCCCTCTCAGAGGTGTCACAACATGTGTCACCAGATGCATGTTTCCGTCCATCATGGAGGCACAGGCACATTAATGGTACACCAGACGGATGATCCTGGTCATGAATGCAACACTGCCTAGCATGCATGACACCCTCCACAGCATTGGTGATGCCTTACATCATTTTGCTGATGTAGTGGATAGACGGTGGGGTGAGACATTGTCAGTCCTTAACCGTGCAATGTCTGTGCTTGAACATGTGGTGGGAGTAGGGTGTCAGACACATGGACATAGGTCAGCAACCTCAGCTAAGAGCCCATGTGGCCATGCACACTAGCACTCCTGTAGTGGCAGTACCACTAGCACTAACAAAGGGAGGGTGCTGTCCACACCACAATGTGCCAGGCCATGGGCACATAGTTCTGGGCAGTCCCGTGAGGGACACAGAGCAAGCAGACACTGGTCACCATCAGAAAGTAATACATCTGGTCTTGGGCATGGTGGTGCCAGTGCCACTCCTGGCAGAACCAGTTCCCATGTTCATGGCTGGAGATGGTGAACTGTACATTCTGCCATGTACGGTCCATGGCTGTCCAACATACCCTGGTGTAGGGCTAGCACATGGCTTGACTGTGTGCATGCATGCACACACACACACACACACACACACACACACACACACACACACACACACACATCACTGTCACATGTAGGTCACTGACAGATGCACATAACTCCTCTCCATGGCCCAGCTGACCAGCACCCCTCCAGACACACACACATGATGTCAACTGTATGGTACAGCCTAGGCCTTTGGCAACTCTACATCACACCTTGTGGATGTGATGATACTTGTGCCACATCCCTGTTATCCACACCATCGATTCAGGGACATGTTAATTTGTGTCTGATGCACAGGGTGAATCTAGTACAGGTAATGGCATTTTGTAATGTAGTAGTATTAAGCCCTATAAGGTGCTGTCTGCTGCCAATTGTCATGCATATGCATCAAAGTTTATGTCCCTTTGTGCTATGGTGCTTTATTGCTTAGTAATGCTGACTGATTGTTGTCTCACAGACCTTATTCTGTTTCTGTTCCAGGTGTCTGCATGTGTGAGTCATGGTGAGTTGCTGCCATTACAAAGCTCAAGATGGTGGGGAGACAACACAGACACCTTTTCATTGCCAAGGTACAGTGTGTGAGGGAGAATGGTGGTAGACAGTGTAACCTTGCATGCAACAACGTAGACACAGCAAGCTAGTTCTGATACATGCCCCTTGGGTATTCCTTAGGATCACAGGCTCATAGTTACAGAGGAGGTTACTAGAGTACTGGACTTCGGTCCCTTATTTCACCCTCAACACAATCATCAATCAGCATATGTTGACCATGGCATTGATGGCCACATGTTGAAGCCTTGGGATAGATGTTTATTTTTATTTCCCATCCACCCATCCTTGAAGCATTTGAAGATGGCACTGTGTTTGGCATGTTTGGGGTGTGCATTTGTGAGACAGGGCAGCCTCTGGTTGATAAACCTGTCTCACCATCAGCTTTTTGTGCTGTGTCATATGTGATTCAGCCCTGTTGTGCTGGTAATGCACACAGGGTTATATTCTCATATATGGGGCAGGTGTTGAAGGGCTATCACAATATTGTCATCTAGGCATGCCACAGACACCCGTGGACAACCTCACCGATAACCACTGGGGCAGTACTAATTAGAGGTTGTCTACATGGCACAGGTGTTGAGGGCCATGAATGACATTTTTGAGTGTTAACATAGCCTTTACAGTTTCTGCATAGGTGCATAGCAGACCAGCCATGCTGCGAATGTATTGTTGTACTGTTTGAAGACTATTCAGAGGTAATGTCCACCCTTTGTCTGGATGCAGTCCCTTTACCTATGTGGTGAACCACATACAAGCCTTTTCTGACCACTGCCACTACTTGCCTGAATGCAACATTGTTAGCATGCTGAGTACCCAGGTCTGTCATCGCAGTGTGTGTGTGTGTGTGTGTGTGTGTGTGTGTGTGTGTGTGTGTTTATTGAGGTTGCTGCTGATGTGGGAAACAGTGAGGTGATGTCCTTGCTGTATGGTATGCTTTCACTGTTTTCTGCATTCAGCTTGAGCCCAGGACCTTGGCACCATTCCATGGCCCACTGCAGTGTGTTAACAGTAGTTTGTGCCTCAATGACAGACTGCACACTACTTACAGTTGACATAGCCTTAGGCAGTACCTACATATGTGTGTGGTGGCAGTTAGCATCCATGCCTAGTTACATGTGGGTCATTGGGTGCAGCAGGCCTTCACATGTCTATATATTGCACGCACATAGGCAACACAGATTGTGGTTGATGCCTTATCAAATGTGGACTGTGGGACACGTCTTGCAGTAACATGACAGCTGGAAGGACATACCATACACACAGCAAGTTCAACACACAGGATGTCCTTTGGTTTGCTCATATGACAGTATATTTGTGTGACATTACCATAGCTTATGCTATTTGTCAAGACATTAAGGTGCTTCTGATGTGCAATAACTGCTCTATGCAATTAGTAGACAACATCATGAAATGTTTGGTGTCCTACACTCTGGAGACCTTTGTATTGTTTGAGTTGTCACAGGACACACCTTGCCAAATATGGAATGCAACCTGCAAGGTGGTACAGATGGTGGCTGTACCTTTCACCTCTACATATTTCTGTAGAATGTCCTGATGTTTGCCACATGTTTTTTTCCATTTGTCATAACATTGTGGTTTTCTGGCAAATTGCTGGAAAATAATGAAAGACTAACATTAGAGATTAATGAAGGATATTGTCATGTCACATGTCATACCCTTTGGAAAATGCATTCAAATGCACAACCTGTTCTATCTACTTTCTATGCATGTCACAGCAATATGTGAAGGTTGTGCTCAATGTTTGGCCTTTGCCCCACTTTTCTGTATGGCTTTAACCAGATGTCTTTCTGTGAGGGGTTGAGAGATATGCTGGTGGCCGTAACATAGTTAGACTGCTGCAAGGGGATATACATACACACAAACACACCCATCCATGACCTGCCTTTGTTGACAGTAGAACAGCTACCTGCCTAGTTATATATATGACTTATGATAGTGCTATAGACAAGCAACACAGAGCTACTATAGTTTTGCAGTGTCTGCCACTGCTATTCAGGTGGGTGACAATTGCAGGGGATATGTTAGGATTTCCAGTGGGGGTTAACAAGCCCTTAACATGGTAGAGCCATCTGAAACACACACACACTGCTGCATGGGAGCATGCATTGAAACACACATGCACACAGAGTTGACACTTTTCAGATTAGAACACCTACCTATCTTATGTACAATAAAGACTGACATGACTATTGCACGCACCACAGAGCCTTTGTGTTATAAAACGTCTAACTGTGCTGGATGACATCTGAAGGGACTCTGAGTAGGTTGGCAATGGGGGAGTTAAGAGAGTGGAACAGGCACATAAAATGGTATAACCATCGCAAACACACAGGCAAGACAGCCACAGGGATATACATACAGAATCACATACATCACACAGCTGGCAATAGTCAGATTAGAACCCCTACCTATCTACCTGTATGTGCTATAGTGCTACATACATATCACATGTGCCATGGACATGATATGCCGGGGACCTAACTCACAACCTCTTACAGCAATTAATCTTGGGAATGCCTTCATGAATGGTGGGAGTAACCCCCAAAATAGGGACACTTCTCACATATTGCTCTTAGAAACCTAGACAAGTGATAGAGTAATAGGTTTTGCATCAGCATTACATTTCACAAGGGTATGATGTCAGAAGCTGACATGTCTGTCACTATTTGTGACGTCAACTCTCACAGTGTTATGAGACACAGATCACATATATGTTGCAAACATCTGCACATTCTTCATACATCTGTACAGATGAGTGGTATGGCCTGTAGACTTTAAAATGGTGCATCTAAAGTGGATGATGTCAACAGGCCCTCTGAGGTATGCCATGGGGAGGGGGTCAACAGGCCTTAAAATGGTATGACCAACACATACGACAGCCACAGAGGATATGCTTCACACACAAACACATACACATATACAGTTGGCTGTATTGAGACTGAAACCCCTACCTACTTAGTTGTATGTACTATAGTGCTACCTACTTATCACATGTGCCATGGAGCTTATATACCTAGAAAGTATCCAACAGTGGATCTAAGGTGGATGATATGAACAGGCCC
Source organism: Protopterus annectens (assembly GCF_019279795.1). Classification (NCBI taxonomy): domain Eukaryota; kingdom Metazoa; phylum Chordata; order Ceratodontiformes; family Protopteridae; genus Protopterus; species Protopterus annectens. The sequence continues at coordinate 824,895,104 of NC_056735.1, read as the reverse complement.
TGTAAAGTAATGCAATGGGGGCATCACCAGGGTGGAACGGGCCTCAAAATGGTATAACCAACACACACACATACATATACATACAGTATCACATTTGCCAACATTGAGATTAGAACCCTTATTTTTCTGTACTAGAGTGCTATGCCATTATTGTGTGTGCCACGAATATTATATACCTACAGACTGTCCAGCAGTGCTTCTAAGATGAAATAAATCAGCAGGCCTTGTAAAGTAGGGCAATGGGAAGTTTACTGGGCGGAAAGAGCTTTAACCTATAAACACACACAGTTGCCAGTAATAAGGTTAGAACCCCTACCTATCTGGTTGTATGCACTATAATGCTACATACTTAGTGCATGCACCACAGAGCTTATATGGCTGAAGAGTGTCCAAAGGTGCTTCTAAGGTGAATGATATCAGCAGGCCTTGTAAAGTAAGGCAATGGAAGGCTTACTGGGTGGAAAAGGCCTCAAAATGCTTTAACCTAAAAAAAAACAGAGTTGCCAGTGCTGAGATTAGAACCCCTACCTATTTAGTTGCACGTACTATAGTGCTACATACTTAAGATATGGGCCACAAAACTTATATGGTTGAAGAGTGTCCAAAGGTGCTTCTAATGTGAATGACATCAGCAGGCCTTGTAAAGTAGGGCAGTGGGAGGTTTACTGGCTGGAAAAGGCCACAAAATACTTTAACCTAGAAACAAACACACATACTTTCCAGTGCTGAGATTAGAACCCCTACCTATCTAGTTGTATGTACTATAGTGCAACAAACTTATCACATGTGCCAAACAACTTATATGGCTAAAGAGTGGCCAAAGGCACTTCTAAGGTGAATGACATCAGCAGAACTTGTAAAGTAGGGCTATAGGAGGCTTACTGGGAGGAAAAGGCATCAAAATGCTTTAACCTAGAAACACACACAAGGCAGATGATGCGAGATTACAACCCTACCTCACTACTATTACACAATGGAGCTCACCTTCATACTGGCACATGCCAGTGGTTACAATTGGTGTGCAAATGTCTGCATCAGGACATCACATGATTCCTTTCAGGGTGTGTCTCTCTCTCGATCTGTATCTGTCTGTCTCTCCTTCCCCCTGCCTCTGCCTGTCTATAACTGATATATTTGTACGTTACCTATATATATATATATATATATATATATATATATATATATATATATACACACACACACACACACACACACACGTCTATCACACTCAACAGATGCAGATAAATCACATATGTGCCACTTCCAGATAGCTGATGGTAATCCTGTCTGATGGGGTGGGGAGAGACAGTTGGACAATATAGTTGTATGGTCAGAAGTGGGTTTACACATGGCCTGTAATTATCTAAGTGTAGGAGCATGCCCAGTATGACCTTCAATAGTAAGAGTTAGACTTAATTCCAGAGCTAGCTGTACTCTGGTCCAGGATTTTGTGTGCTACAGCTGATTGGCTGCTGAACCTGTGTAAACAGTCCAGCACCTCAGTGATATCCTGGCTGGGGATCTCCTGGCTGTGTGCTATCCTTATTAACTGAGTCATATCCTGGTGTGCGTATAGAGTGCACTAGACTGAGTAAAGTTTCTCATAATATGTGTGATATATTCTACATAGCACTTTGATTTCCTGGTATGTCAGTGGCAGAGCAGTATATAGTAATGTGATGAACCGCTGACAGACATTTGTTTACTGACTCCATGCACTGCAGGGAACCTATGTTATTGCACAAATTGTGGTGTGCAGATTCTCCATTTGTCTGGCCAGTAGTTCCCCTTATATGTCTCTCTTTGTCCTTATGTAGTCCAGCCATTGGCTTTGTCCACAGTTGCTGCTATGTATTTGTAGTTATAGTGTGAATGAGGTAGAAGTCATAACATCACAAACAGGGTTATGGACTTCACACCTCTGACTGCACCTGTTTAACAATTTGTCGATCATTGCACCCCTACATCTGCTGTGTTTCTCAGACTGTTTGTGTTGCAGTGTTATTATAAGGCTACATGTTGACCATAGCTGTCAAACTCTTACAGACTGACATCTGGACAAGCCCATGTATAACAGTCAGACACAGGCCCAGACACAGGGACAGGGTGTTACTATTGCTCTGCCAAACATAGACAATTGGTAGAACAATTTTCTATTAGCTTGCATTTTCTTATGGGTATGACATCTGCTTTGCAACTGTCTGTCATTGATGTTTCACATCAACTTTTATTGTTTTGCACATAATTTGGCAGGCAAATACAATGTTATGAGAAGCAGAACAGATATATGAGGGATACGTGTGGACATTCTGGGACACCCTGTCATTCCATGGGTATGGATTGTGCCCACTGACTTGTTGTCAGTACTGACATAGTAACGTGACAACCATTTATAACCTGGCACTAAATTGACTTGTCACAACCTACTGTTCTACTAGGCACTGTATTGGTTACTCCAAGCTGTGTACTGTCCCATATGTGTGCCCCCCTGTCTCATCATTGTCCAGCTTTCCTGCAGTAACAAATATTGACATCTGGACAGTGTGTACAACTCCTACCATAGGTGTAGCTGGCATTCAAAATAGTTGGCACAGCCAGCCTCAAACTACAGACCCTGTCAACCACAGTACTGTACTTAGACCACTAAGCCACAACAGCCAACAGTAAGTGCTGTTTACTTCCTGACAGTATTAACCATCCACAGACATAGCACAATGACCCCTGCATATTGTGGACATGGAACAAGTTAGCAAGTTGATTGGGACAGCCATGGGAATCTGTGGTCTGCTGCTATTACCCTACAAACATAAATGTTGCTGCATTTCTATGGGAACATGGGTGTGTTGGAGGAGGGGGCATACCTCTTAGTTGTACAAATTTCCACAGACTGTCCAGATGTTTGCTTCATATTTTGGGTCCATTCAACATAGTATTGTGATTGTCTTGGAAAATATTGGCATATCATTAAAGAATGAAGTTAGAAAGTAATAACAGACCTTTGAGTGTCAGACTTCTGATGCTTCAGAGACAATGCAACTGCAAGATGTGTTCTGATATCACTAAGTTTGTAAGAGCAGTATTTCATAACTGTCCCTATTTGAGGGCCTTTTCCACACATTGCTTTATGGCTTTCTACAGATGACTTGCTGTGAGAGGCTGAGAAGTGCGCATGGGACTCCAACATTGACATTCATGTATGTGACCTATGGCCCCACAGGTTCTTAGTCCCCCAAATACACTGCAGTGAGTTTTGGCACCTTGGGGACTACTGCATATTTTGGGGCAGCCAGTATTTGTCAGACATTTCCTGTTTTCCCACATAGTTGTCAGTAGTCTGTGATATCCCAGTAGCCCATTCCATTCCCTTGCATGCATGCAGCAATACCATAGATATGCTACTACAGTCTACTACTCCATTCATTTGTTGTTAAGAAGAGTGACTTACCTTGTGCCTGCAGCAGCTGTGAGGACAGTGCTTCAAGGCTGACTCTATCAGATGCACACAGTACATAGTCTATACATGGTAAGGTACAGGTAGTGTGATATGTGTTGCATCCTTTTTATTGTGTGTGCAAGTCAGAGTGATGTGTCAGACCCTGGGTCCCTAAGGTGTCAGTGTATGTGCTATGCATTGCCTCTTTGCCAAGGCCAGGGTGTACTGGGCATGCCTACATCTGCCTACAGGGGCAGGCTCAGGGGGTTATTCATACGAGTCCCCCTATGCCTGTGGGGACTTTGGCAATGGTGGGGGGCTGTGTGTTCCTTCCCTGTGATGTACCTGCCACAGCTGTTTCCACAGGATCATATTGTGTAGCATGGCAGATACTATGAACATGTGTGGACATGTGGCTGGAGAGTACTGCAGGGCTCCACCAGATGTGTCAAGGCTGCGGAACCATGACTTGAGCACCCAAACACATGCTCTACGATGTTCCTAGTTTGTGCATGTGCCTCATTATAGCATTCTTCAGTGGGTGTGTGTGCATTTCTGATAGGTGTCATCATCCACAGTTCCAGTATATAGCCAGAATCCCCCACTAGATGGCCATATGGGATGCCCTCCTGGCAAATGCCTGGTACAGCTGTAATGTGTGCCAGATTTGGAAGTCGTGACAACTGCCAGGGCTGCCAGCACACATATTGATGATAATGCCCTGAGCACTGCACATGACCTGGCAGTTGATGGAGTGATACCCCCTGTGGTTGATGTAGACTGTACCCTCCTCACCGGGTGGTGCTTTGATGTGCATGAGTGCAATCTATGGCACCCAGTACCTCTGGGTAGTGTGCTACATGGTGGAAGAGATGCATATTGATGGTCCTCTCCTCAGGGGTGTTGGGGAAATAAATGTGCCCACTGGCATGTGTTAGCATGACATCCAGGAACTGGTGGAGTACTCTGGATGCAAATGCCTGTGAGATCCCCATGATGTCATCAGTAGGTCTTTGTAAAGTACCTGCCACTAGCATTCTTAAGGCTACAAATACCTTTGTTTCCACTAGGATGCGTTCCCCTCTATTGGCTCTGGGTCTGAGGTGAGGGCGGCAGAGCTCAGTGAGTTGCTGTAGTATGTCCCTGTCCATGCTGTAGCACTCTGCTATCTCCAGCTCATATAGCCCCTGAAAGGTTAGTCTGGGCCGGTTGTCAGCATCATCATCATCATCATCACTGTCCTCAGCCTGTAGCATATAGAGATTTAGCAAAGCAGCAGTAGTTCCTATCATTGTGTCACTTAAAATTCCCAAGTGTGTACTCCAATGGTGCAGCGTATGTGGAAAAAATCAGATTGAAGGGTGTCTGCATACTTTATACTGGTGTGATGCAGATGCAGCCTGTGTGATTGGTTGACTATGATACATTCTACCTGCCAGCTACATTACTGAGGGGTTTGAATGGGCCAATGTGAGTGGCAGAGGGTTTATTAGTTATTTATAGTTGATTGGCTTTTCCAAGCAATTTCCTTTTAATTTTGTTTTTTTTTTTTTCAATTTCCTCTACTGCTTAGCCCTGGGGCACACCATACAGACCTGTGGAGCTAGTGTAAACATTGCTGAGCAGAAAGGGCCCTCCCCTGTACACAAGCATGCTTAGCTGTTGTTTAACCAGCTAAGCACAGCTTAGCAGCCTCAGACACACACCCCTGCTTAGCTGTGCTTAGCTGAGCACAAACAGGAGCAGCTGAGCTCCAATGTGCTTACACAAACCCTGATACACACCCTTTTTGTGCCAGCTGTCTCTTCTGCCTACACTACCACAGTTCCAGCCCTTACACAGTTAGTACCGGCAGACATGGTGACCCATTTTGCTATTCAATAAACTTAATTTATTTACATACACCTAATTGCGTATACCCTAGATACTGCACTACACTAGAGCCTATATCCTTAGCAACCACTATAACCTGCCATTGCATGACTCTGCATGCTGGCCAGTATAATGGGAAACTTCAATATAGCTTTAAATATCATATTTTACTATTTTAATTTTTATTTTTTGCAACCTAGTATGTTTGCGCATCGCTGAGCATTGCCTAAACGTGACATATGTGATAAAAAAACTGTTTTGATTTTTCATTAATTGCATCACTTTTAAATATCAATGGCCATACTTCTGGCCATTGGCATGCCTACTGCACCTAATACATGCTTTTATTTGAATTGTTATAGACCCTGTTTTATTTTTACATTCTGGTACACGGTTAGTAACCGCATACATTTTTCCTGCAGACATGACACCTACATGGATGACTGTCTGCTTCCTGGATCACAAAATCACCTCAGTTGCATGGTTTTCACCAGCAGATGAGGTGATTTTCATTCCATAACCGCATCCATGTTCGCACAGTGCTTGGAAGCACGTGCATGCCCCCAGCTTTGTTCCCTGGATTGCTCGGCGGACATGTTCCATGTCCGTGCATTAACACTATTCCTACATGGAGAATAGTTATGTGTAGGCTTTATTGAATTACCCCCAATAACTTTTTATAATGTGTTAAACCTGACAAGTGCACACTTCTATTTTCAAAGAGTATAAAGATGGTCTTTACTACTGTTTAAATGAAAATTGTGTAAAACAGTCTCAAATTTACATGTCCTATTAAGTATACTATTTTGTTCCATGGTTACTGTATCATGCCATTGTGAAACCTACATGATAAAATCAGTCTTTGCAAAACATGCAACTGCATGAAGTTTGCAATAATAATTTTAAGAAACCAAGGTCATATTCTTTCCACCAGGACTGTGTTATATTCGGTATACCTTCATTTTGTTGAAAAGCAGTTGTAAGATCGCACTATTGTACGACTTTAAATAACAAAACTCAACATGTCCCCGAAACAAACTGTCGAAAATGGTAATCTGGAAAACCAGATTCAACCATTTTTGAACTGCAGTACAACAGTGAAAATTAGGAGACATTTCCAAATGTCTCCAAACATCATTATACAGGGAGGCAAGCCCCCCTGCACCCTCAATGTGGGGGCTGCACCCCCCCACACCCCCACTACTTTAATATTAATATACAAACTTTGAAACCACACTAGAGTAAGGGAAAGTTTTAATTTCCTGATCCCCTATATAGTGTGGATCTGCACCTCGAATGCCGAATTCAAATGAGTGAATGCCAATGTGTGCATTCTCTCATCTGAATTCGCAACAGTGGCAGTCAACATTTCTGAAATCTTGACACTGTACTTACATACTTTGGTGCACCGTACAACTTACTTCCAATGAAATGAAGGTAAACCTTATACTCATAAGTCACATACCAGTTACAGGGCATCCCATTATACAATATATGAGTGCTTGGTTTAAGATATTAACAGCCATGGCGGAAGCTATTTCAGAAGTCGTTTGCCATTTTCAGTTTTGTGCTCACACATTTATGTTGTTTAGATATTTAGCTATGTTCTGCACAAGACAAAGCATCAGTGATACCACGTTGCGAAAATTCTCTTTACATGTACTGTTTCCTGCTTTTTTCCCAGTTGAGTTCTGATTAACAATTTCCTACCACTTTAGTTGCTTCCTAATCTTGAGAGTTATTTCTGTGTAGATTCTTTATTCTCCAGAGTTTAGCTTTTTGGATTTACTTTCATTTCAGCTACAAACATGACTTGAAACACTGGCCTGTAGTATTTCTCTGTCTCATGTCCATGCAGCATTATTACACATGCTCCTCACAGATGTATCTGAAATTAATAACTTAGCCTTTCTTTGGCACAACAGTTATTTCATCTTGAGATAAAATTCTGTATCAAGTCTTCAGCATACCTCTGAACCTGGAAACATCAAAAAATCTGGACAAAGGCCCATGAAAACTGGTACAAATCTGTACGCTGATTAACATAAACATTTGCATACATAAATATGTAACCCCACGCACTCCAATGGAATTGTGGGATATTGACTTTCAAATGCAAACTGAAAACAACCAAAATATGGCCCCAGAGTATTGCATTGTATTAAATAGCATAAGGTTACTTGCAATAGACTTCAACAACAATCTTTTGCATATGTTCTCATCGCGTATAACACAACACAACTTGACTCTCTCCATGGCTTAAATAATTCCTAAGGAAACTAGCAATGTTCTACCAATTCACTTCTGCTAGAACTTCTTACAAAACTTAAAGTGCTGTGTAGTTTAGTGTATTAGAAACTATTGCAAGAAGCTTGTGCATGATTTTCTTTACACACAAAGGTACATAAACAAATACTGTGAGTGTATATTGTTGCTCCAATCTTTCATGTATTGTATATTAAAGTAAGGCATATTTTCTGTCTTAACAGCAGTGACATAGTATTAAAAATGTGATCAATTTTATTGGCCATTTGTACATACTAATGGAGGGATCCCTAACAGTCTCCCAAGTGACATGGGTTCATATAGAAAGCCTGGTACTTGAGAGGCTCAAGGGTGGGGTAAGAAAGGCTGGAGTATTTTACCATCTCACCTATACCAGCAAGGCAGTAGGGGTCATAAGCAGTAATAGAAGCCCTAGTGGTGATAACAGACATGCATGCCATACCTACAGAATAATGGATCATGCCCCAACAGATGTTCATTTAACAGTAATGGCCTTATGTCATTACACACAGAGTGTTAGGGCAAAAAATAGGTAGAACATAAATAAAAAAAAAATTCTATGGCCACGGGTATGATGTTGTATAGGGACACCCAATATTGTCTCAGGCAGCAGGAGGGTTTTGGATGAGGTCCAGAAAAATCAGGAGTGATTCCTGGCACTAGAAACAGTGATGTTCTCTTCCACAAAGGTGAAAAAAAAAAGCACTCAATTTTGGAAGTGGACTAAAACCCTGCAAACTGTATGAGCCACATAGCTGAATGGCCTAGTGGGCTAATTGCACTATGCTGTAGTTAACAGGAGCTGGGCTTTGAGACCTGGCAGGGGTGAATATTTAACAGCCAAGTGGGCTAATGCACTACATACGATGTACTGTATAAAAACAACCTGCTTGCTGGTCTCAAGTCTTATTACACCTCTAACCTTGCATTAGGATACATTTGCTACAGTCCTCATGTCTTACTGCAATAGCATGTGGCAGGACTTAACATATTCCAGTAGATATAATACATCTAAAATGAGCAGTATTAGTAGTAAGCTCATGCGTGATTAGACCTAATACCAAAGAACAGTACAAGGAAGCAGATATGCAACAAAATTCCCATCTGTTCAAAATTTCAGAAGCCATTTAAGCCTCATATTTCATAAAAAAAAGTAAAATCATCTAACATTTCCAATGAATTATGGTTCTAAACATGTTGGTCTCAAAAGTAAACAGAAAGCTGTAACTTGATCTCGCTAGCTCAAACTCCATAAGAAGAGAAAAAAAAAAACAATTTCATTCAGCTAAAGGGTACAACATGAAAGCTCTCCTGAATGCACCCCAAAGCTCAGAACCTCATTACTGGCTTTCTTCCAGCTGTGCAATGTTCCAGGCCTGCAACATGTCCTCTTCTTCATTTTTAAATTACAGGAAAAGGGTACAATTACTGATTCCCATAGATATTGCAAGTGTCAGATGTCAGCTGATACTTTTGCAGTGAAGCTATATGTTACAGTATAGCAGAACATATGTCAACTATGGTGTACAGAATAGCTATCAAGTACCTATCTCAAAACACATTGCCTTGATGAAAGTATGCTGCTGGTAGACAGAGGAAAATACTGCTGCAGTAATTAAATCACATGCCTCTGGGAAACATTGATGATGGATCAGATATGAAGAGTTTAAGGAATGGATTTGCACACCACATATAAGCCATGTTTACCACAAGAGAGTCTATCAAGCTGGTAGGAACACAAAGATGAAGAAACAGGATGAGTTAAAACAAAACAATAATCTCACACCCTTAGGACAAGATAAGTAAGTAATGCAGTGAAGCTGGCAGGGATACTAAGGGGTTAGGAAGGCTGTACACTAAACTTTCTTTCTTGCCGGCTGAGGGTAGCCTGCCAGCAGGATAACCCAAGAGTAATGACTGCAACAGTGAAACACGATGAACATCAGTATTAAAAAAAGAAAACTACTGAACATGAAGGCAACTCCACCAGCAAATACAAAAAACTGAAATTCTTTAAAATGTTAAATAGCAAACTAAACTTACAAAAAAACAAAATCCAACTCCTCTCTGTGCAGCTAGTTTCTTGGTGTTAACAGCAGTCTACCAACTGAGGCAGTTGTACCGGCAAAAGGTGAAAGCATTTTCTTGTAGTACAATGTTTACTTTTATTTTAATTTTTTTGGTTTGCTTTGGTGTGGCTCCTCTGGGTCCTAGTGCCTGTCTCTTGCTTACACCTTCACAAAACTGTATTGAAATTAGTGCAGTCTGTAAGCTTCCCGAGTGGCACACAAAACACATTCCCACACAGCTTAGCCTTCCACTCATAAATCCTCCTTCCCTGTAGTTAAGCAAAACTAGACAACAAAAATAAGTTACAAGAGACTTTGGTAAAGCAAGTTGAGATAACACTCGTAACTCTCACTAAGCAGCACAATGGACTTTAATTTGCAAAGTATATAGAGTACAGCTTACACTTGTAAATTCTCCTTACTGAACAGACTTTGGCCCAGCAAAATGAGATAACATAACACTGGTAAATCCCACGAGGCATTAGCAAACAACAACGGAGTTTAATCTGCAAAGTATAGACTACAGCTTAGCCTTACACTTGTAAATTCCCCTTCCTTCTAGTTAAGCAAACTAGATAGCAAAAATAAGATGCACAACAGATTTTAACAGAGACAGTTCTGCAAAGTACAGATTCTCCATTGCTTTTTTTAAAGCTGTCTCACTATGTTAAACTCCTTTAACATAGTGAGACAACATAGCGAAACAGTTTGTAAAAAGCAACGAAGATCTTGCATTCTCTGTTGCTTTTGCTCACAGCTCTGATGTACTGCGTAAGCATATGCATGCGCAGTACATCAGAACTGCCGCAGAATACAAGACAGCTGCGGAAGGGCAGCAAGGAGGCATTATACAATGCCATTATTTTTTTTTTCTTAAATAATGTCATTGTATAATAGCAATAACCCACTTCTGGGTGTGGGTAATGCTGGATTTACTCACGGTTGTCTTTGTTTGGCCACTCGGGCTTCACCCTCATGACCAAACCACACCAACCATTGGTAAATCCAGCATTGCCCACACCCAGACATGGGTTATTGCTATAGTGTACCATGGTACACAGAATAGAACATATATGCCCTATTCTAGGAAGCTGCACTTGTTCCCAGAAACCTCATGTGCAGTATAAATGTCTTTATTACTTTCAAGAGTTACAAAATATACCTTTCCAAAATACATATGTTTAAAGTGTTTTTCTGTGATCTAAGGAAACAATTGTCAGAAGACACTGCATGATCTTTCTATATTGTCTTTATTTTATCAGTAGTGTCGGTAGTTTCAATACTTTTAATAGAAATGCCAGCTGTATAGCATAGGGAAAAAAATAACAAAAATACCTTACATCAGTGTTATAAAAACTTACAAATGTTTGTTCACCTGAACATAACATTTAAAAGCAAAATTGCAGGTTCATCAGCAGTAGAATATAAACTGAATGCTACAATAAACTGGCATTTGTTCCAAATACAAAATATGAAATAATATAATCTGATATCAAAATAAATTAAAACTAGTACAGCTTTCTGTTTGGGACTTAAAAAATAAACTTAAGAGGTGACATTTCCTTATTAGCCTATATAACTAACTGTACACCACAAAAATGTTTCATTAAAGCTTTATTAAGAAGTACATTCTACACAACTCAAATTCATGGTAGACATCTTACGTTTTTATTAGGGAACAAGAGATGTTAACACCTATTATGCTGCAAAAGCTCAGCAAAATGTAATTTGTATTACAAAGTAAAACCTGATAATGTACACAAGACAACAGTAAAGATAAGTCCAGCTTTAGTGGTCTTAAATTAAAGAGTGCAAAGGTTACATATGCAGACAAAACATGACAGTGCATAGCTGCCTAATATTTAAAAAGAGTTTTGATGATAAAACATTCAGCACAGACATCTGTAATTAATTTATCTGATATGATTTACAAAACGTTTCAAAAATGCATGGATTCTTATGTTTCTCACAAATAAGAGAAAACATTTCCTAACATTTAAAACATTACACTGTGCAGAAATGTGCCAGATGTCAGAAATAAACAAAACTCTAGTAAAGTGACAGAGAAGACAATTTATGCAAACTTAAAACAGTGGGCACCATTCTAAAAGACTTGTTCTCGGTATATGTGATTTACTGTGGTGTAAATCTGCTTTATAGATACAGAATTAAGTGACTTATACCAAGAGCAATTTTTTGCAATCTGGCCCATTGTTTCTAATACAACCTTTAGTGAAAAGAATTCTATAATATTGGAGTAGTTGCCATGTCTAGTGTATAGAATGTTGTTTGATTTAATAGGAGACTGTACTTAATTGCCACCAGCATTATTAAATATTTATATGTTTTATTTAAATCAGTAGCACTTAAACTGTGTTCTGTTCATACTGTTGTGCTTAAACAAGTCTGAAAAGTGCAAAATGTCATTATACAGAACTGTAAAAACAAGAACTGCATGACATATATTAGGAAATGGCAACATAAAACATTGACATCTTTTTAAATAAATTCTACAAACATCAAGTCGGCAGTGCATCTAGTACTCAACACCTGGAAAACAAGAACAATCTACAGGGTAAAATAACTGGGTAATAAATAACGCTTCCTTGACTCATTATAGACAGAAATGTATGGTGGCAAAAATTTTCAAATAGGCTTTAAAAATCTAAGACCTAAGGATTCTTCTCAGTGCTGTTTGTATGTCAAAATGAATCAACTCTGATCTGCCTGGTTTAGCCTGGCATAATAAATTAAATGCAGTTTCTTTCAACAATGCTGCTGCTCCAACTTGCAAATGCTGAACACCAAGTCATAATCTAGTACTAATAAGATTGACAGTATCCAAGCGACAAGGCAAGTCAAGCCTATGTAACACATCTGTGCTTGCTAAGTATGAGGTGCAAACAAGGCTATGAAAAGTAGCATTAGTATGATACAGCTGTAACTAACATTTAAGAATTGTGGCTATGTGAACACTCACTTTACCATATGGACTTTAAAACAACATACCTGAAGTGGATTTTCAGTTAGAAATATCTTTATATTCTCATTTGTACAACTCTTTAGATTTTATATTAATGCCCATTTACAGGAAAACACATTCCCTCCCATGCCAGCAAGAGCAGGGACCCCAAAGGCCCACATTTCTGACGTTCTTTGAACCAAGTACCATCTGGAAAAGAAGCAGTATACAAGAATATAAGATACCACATACCTGTGTAGGTGCATATCTGTAATATATTACTTTAAGGGATCGCTGCAATGGTTCTTGTGTGGAAAGAATCCCAGTTAGTTGCAAATAAATCTAGAGGAAATACCAACAAGCACAAAAATAATAGTAAAATTACCCCTTTTGGACAGTCCTGCCCCTAGAATGAACATCCATACTATAATGTTTGGTGAGTGTGAGAAGTGAAGACCAAATGCTCACTTTTCACACATGCCAACAGTAGAAACTGCAGATGTTTACAGGCACAGTCTGCTTTCTTACACACAAAACAGCCTAAGTCAGGATGTCACAAAGCTAAACAGAAAATGACATCACTGAGAAGTGTTTGCATGTCAAAAATCTCCCAGGACTCAACTTCAGCTTGCTACAAGTAGGCAATGAGGCATTTCTTGGTAAAAAGCAAGTGCATAAAAGCTATTCCAGACTGTAATTCATCAGTCTAAAGGTGAAAGGATGTTCAAAAAGGAAACTAGAGTACAAAGATGATGATTTATTTTCTCTGTCAATTCCCAATGATGAAACCTAGACTCTGCAAGATTCAGTAACAGACTCAGAAAGGAACTGAGAAAAATTCATATCCTCGACTTAGTGGGGGAAATAGGTCATTAAGTGACAAGTAGTCGACAGAAACTAGTCATGGACCCAGTAATTTGAATTCTCCTTTACAGAAAGTGCACTTTAATAAAAGCTCAAGGAGGGGGATGGGGTAGGCCCAGTGACAGTAGTGGAGACAGGATTTGAAAATGACTGCTCTGTTGCACTCATGCATTCCTTGGACACTGACGTTAAGCAAGGAGAGTTCAATGCCAGCCTCAGAAACCAAGACTCAACACTTCTGACAGGTATGGGAGATCTAGGCTAAACATCTTCTTAGACCAGAATTACTTACTGGAAATGCATTTGGGATAGAGAGGAGGACAGTGATGTATGCAAGTGTCTTGGCTCAGTAGTAGCCAAAGGCAGTGCACTACTCCTCAGCCTCTTGTTAGATAAGAAATAACTTGAGGTTTCATAAGTGAGCACAGCTGCTGTGGACTTTAAAGTAGAGCAACATCTAGAAGCAGAAGACCTAGTCTCTGCAGACATTATGTGGTATAGCACTTGTTTCCTGATCATGACTGGTGACCTTCACAATGACAGCCACCTTAGTGGTTTTCAATATGGACTTCATGATAACCAAATTATTTTAAAACTGAAGGCCTAAGGTAATTCTTACCTTTTACACCTGGTAGGTGTAATGATATAAAGGCAGTGTCACCATGAAAGGAAAATGAACTCCAGTCCCATACAGCACAAGCAATGATGTTATGGTTTTGACTGGTGATCAGATGAATGCAACAGGTCAAGACATATCCACTGGTGAAGTGAATACTGTAAGTGACTAGAAAGAACTGCATAGTCCTTTTCCTTGGCACAGGAACACCAGAGTGGATCTGAGAAGGCAATACTCTCTAAGCACACTGCTTATTCAAAACAGCCATGTGAGAAGTCACAGAAAAGGAATTCCAAACTGTGTATTCACTGCACAGGACTACAAAACAAGCATCTGCACAATGAACCAGTAAACATGAAATATAAACAAATAACTACAGCAGGGTAAAACATGTTCAAACTGATTATGTGTAAAGCCTCAGTTTGAAATGTACTTTTCTCTTGCATCTTCTGAAGGAGTTTGAGGTTACTACTTAACTTAGTATCAGTGCTAAAAATTCCCACACAACAAGAAATGTATTTTTACAAAATCAGTAATACTCATTGAAGTATTATCATCTTTGTGTTTGGTTCTTTGACCCCTTATATATTTTAGATGGTATGACACTATATACTGTTCTCACAGCAGCTTTGAGCTCTATATCTCACTGCTTATAGTCATTTAATAACAGCAGTGTCTGGCAATTATGAACACTAACTTTGTGTAAGTGAGGGTCCGAGAGTAGCATGGGATGTGGCTACATGAGCATTCAGAATTGCCCTTTGCTTATCAACCAAATCAGCATTTGTTGCCTGAAGTAATGTATTGTTTTTTGACAGACAGAAAGACAGGCAGAGTAGAGAGACAGACAGGAAGATGTGGATAGAAAGGCAGAGAAATAGAATGATACCTAGAGATATCATATAAGATAGAAAGACGCATAGGCAGAGCAGATAGATATAAATACACATATATAGGTAAACTGGTAGAAAGTTAGGCACATAGGTCCTTAATTTCATCAGTGAGTGAGTCAGTGAGACTACTGCCACCCTTACCCCCCCCCCCGCACCACCACATACCTAGCAAGTTTTCATTAAAAGATCTACACCATATTTTCACAGTTGTAATGGGGAGGAAGCCCTCCTTACTACTGAAATTAAAAGAAATACCTAAATACTGTATACAGTTGTTATGAAACCAGTAATCCTTCAACCTCTGTGCCAATCAGAATGGCACAACAGCTGTCGAACATAACTGAACTGTATAGATTTTCGTAGAATGTCCAGATTTTTGCCTACTATTTTTGGTCTGTTTCTCAAAATTGTGGCTTTCTGGCAAATCTTTGGAAAATCATTGAGGGTTGAAGTTGGAAAAATAATGGCAGACATTTGAGTTTGACCTCATACCCTTCAGAGAATTCATGCAAATGAAAAATCTGTTATTCTATCAACTTTCTAAGTTTGTAAAATTAATATTTAAAAATGCCCCTATTTTGAGGCTCTTGTCCTCCTATTATTTATAGCTTTGTCCAGATTTCTTCCTCTAATAGGTTGAGGGTATGTTGTTGAAGCATTTTGTTTCAATAACACTGTGGTAGCTGTGTGTCAAGTGATCTCCATTATAATTCAGTGTCATTCACTAGGAAACTATCCACCCGTACAATTAACAGGCGACATTCCAACTACAACAGTATATACTAATACCCGCCCATTCAATTAACAGGCGACACTCCAACTACAACAGTATATACTAATACCCGCCCATTCAATTAACAGGCGACACTCCAACTACAACAGTATATACTAATACCCACTCATTCAATTAACAGGTGACACTCCAACTACAACAGTATATACTAATACCTGCCCATTCAATTAACAGGCGACACTCCAACTACAACAGTATATACTAATACCCACCCATTCAATTAACAGGTGACACTCCAACTACAACAGAATATACTAATACCCGCCCATTCAATTAACAGGTGACACTCCAAGAACAACGTCAATGAGCTGAAAGCAGACATCCGTTTATGCAAGAATGAAGTCACAGTTGGCTGCTTCTTGTCTAACATCTGCATAATATATCTGCTTGGTTGTTTCTAGCACTAGGTGCCAAACATTGTGCGTCTACAAAGACATGAATCATGAAAATGGGGATCACCAAAATGACAACAATAGTAAGGGATGTAAAATCCAGCACAATCAATCCACTTATTTCCAATAACACACTCAATAATACCAGACATCCATCAATATTCCTCATCTTCATTTGTGTTTTCTGTTGCTAACCTTAGCGATGGGAGAAAAAGTAGGTTTTATGTGGAATCACAGTCAGTGCTATGGAGTAAAATATGTTATGCCCAAAGTTAAAACACTACTAAATATATTCTGTTTTGTTTGTAATTAATTATCAAGGTGACAAAAGCCAGCTTGTGTGACTCATCAAACTGACAGTATATCATAATTTTGAGAAACTATTGTTGATTTTAAAATATGTTCCATATAAATGATTATTGGATGCTGCCAACTAAAGTCAGTAAGCCAGTCTTTAATGTTGCATACATAATTGTTCAGAATCCACACTGATTCACTGACACAACCCATAAAATGTTACTGTTACAAAAACATACCAAGTGTGCTAGCCATTAGGAAAGCAAGGAGTCAGCTGTCACAATGGGAAAATGTTTGCCATTAAAATGACCATCTTAAAGAGGAGTAAGATACTTTTGTGGGATAGCAAAAAAGGACACACACTATAGTTATCTTGACTTTAACTATTCAATTTTCTAAACCATTTAGTGGACAATACTGTCTCATCATCTTTCACCTGGGAACAAATGTTTACTTTAGATAATTTACTATACATTACAAGCACTGATGTTTGTAATGTCATTCCCTGTACCTGGATAACAAGGGTATATAAACAATTGGCATTTGAAAGGGAAAAGATATGGCATGCATTGCTCAGAGACATCTCTACAACAGCATGATGAAGATTTCTGTTTTGGGGGTTTACTACAAAGAGAGATAGCTAGGACTTATCCTGACATACTGTATCATTATTATTTAGTAATTTTCATGTAACTTTTCAACCATATTTGTCATATTATGCTCTTCTGCTATTTTTCAAGTCTCACATGCAGCAAGTCAAAATAAGAGTACTCTGCTACTTTTGTGTGTGTGTGTGTCTGCAGCATCTGTTCCCATTATTACATTGTACAACTGATTTCTTTCATTACATCTAAGTTGTTGCAGCAAGAAATGTTATTGTAGTGTGAATGTAATAAAAGTCAAATTGAAAATAGAGCCCCAATCTTTCCTCAAATAAAAGCAGTTTGCCTATTAAAGTTGGTGGGCATCTTCAAATGTATTAAGTAGAGCTGCTAGGAATAAACAATTTAGCAGACAAACCAGGAATAGTGCATTTTATATCATTGGGCAAGGATCCCCTCACTTACAGCTAAAATAATGAAACATGAAAAAAAAATCCATCCATCCATCCTCAACCCCTTTTCCCAATTTACACATGGAGTTGGGGTCTCACTTCAGCATTGACAATCAGCTTGAGACAAGGTTTACACTGCCAGGTGGCTACCCCTGCAGTGGTAGTTCATCCGTACCACTCACTCGCACACACATACTCTCAACTACAGTCAATTTAGCATGTTCAATTCACCTAATGCGTGTCTTTGGAATGTGGGAGGAAACTGGAGTACCCAGAGGAAACCCACATGACTGCATGGAGGACATGCAGACTCCACACAGAAGCCACCCCAGTCAAGAATTGATCCTGAGAAAGAAAAAAAAAACATCAACAGAAAGTAATGGCAAACATAAAAATAATATAAAATATGAAAAGTAAATATGTTCAAACAGATAAACTATTAATGAGGTAACATATCACTATGGGATGATCCTGTATGAGTGTACCTCGCATGGCAGTTCATGTAGATTTTGTGCATGTCGTTGGCCTGACTTGCATGACTAACATCCCAAATAGCTGTGATGTCATATATAAATGATGGTTGTGCAGAGTCGATGGTGACATGATGCATACGAGTAACCCTTTTCCTCAATGTAGTGCGATCTCGGAGTTGGTATATATAATTTACAGGGGTAGGGGCACAGCCCCCTACATGGGGGGGTGCAGGATGGGAACAGCCCCCTGCAAAAAGAAAAACACTAAATACAGTATGTAATTGCACTACCCCCTCAATGAATATTCATGTGGATGGTGAAGCCATTCACATGAATATTCAGGGATAAGGCAGGACTTTCTACTGCACATCTTGTGAGGTATGCTTGTACAGCATTATCCACTAAGCAGCTACACAGAACTCATAAAAAATGCAGATGTTCTTATTAAATTGATACTGGCTGGAATTTAGAGATGCATAGCACAAGATACAGTACTAATTAACAGCCATACAAATGACACAGAGATTCAAAGACGATGCATAATGCATGTGTTCTTAGGTGTGAAGCACCTCATAGACTGAATTCTGGATAATTAGTGATGTCTAAGGATACAATGTTCATCTAGCAATCCAAGCCTTTATCTCTCTTCGTAGTAATCCCCAACTAGGTGTCCCTGTCACTGGATATAATCATGATTGGCATGAGTTGATCTTGTGGACAAAGTCTTGAGTATTTTAACGAGCTAAACAAGTGTAAAACCTGTGATATCTACATGCAGGAGTGAATTTTACTGATATTATACAACTACATTATTTTAGAAAGAAATTGCTTGCCTGTCTTAACTAATGTCATTGTATGATGGCACTTAGTTTTCATCTGCCTCCTATGCTCACTGATAATGTAACTGCATGGTCTTCGCACACATTTCCACATATTTGCACAATAAGTCAGTGAAGTATTACTCCTTTTTTATTACTGCACTATGTACAATTCAGTGCACTCTTTATTCAATGTATAACCTTCTGTTTTTGTCTTGCATCATATTGCCCAGGTTGTGGCTAAAAGTAGTCTGCTGACCAGTCCACTTTACTTTGTTATTAGACTGAATAAAGTCCAAGAGAGCTGATAGCATAGAGAGCAACTTCTCTTTAGTAATTTGTCTCCCTCACTCTCATTTTTTAGTAATATTAATGGCAAACTATTTAGCTTCTTTGCTCAAGAATTCTAGACAAAGCCAAAAAGTAATGGCAGAGAAAGGGCAAGATCAGGAAGAATTTTTAAATGTTATTCCAATTCACTTACAAAGTTAATTGACAACAGGTTCTGGCATTATCATGCAGTCTCTGTACAGGAAGTATAAAATGTTAATGCCTGGCATTACTGACTATAATCACCAGTGATTTACTAGAAAAATCAAATCATTTATGAGTGATGGAAAAATACAATGAAAATCAGGGATGTTCTACAAAATTCTGGACAGTTGAGGAGGATAGACACCAGCAGTGTGATCCATCTGGCCACTAGACATCTTGCTGAGCAGCCACACTTTATAGATTCATAGATGATTACTAGGTTAACAACAGAGGAGGCCAAGTTTTCCCAAAAGAATAATAATGATGTCCTGTACCCAAATAGGACCTTGAGGACCAGGCATTTATAATCTTATAAATTCCCTATTCCCCATCCACTTGTCTAGGTTGCACTTAAACTGAGTACTAGACAAACTCAGCTTCATATGGATTGGAAGCCTGTTCCATAACAGGAGCATTATCTGAGACACATATCTGCCTCTCCAGCATGTTCAGTTCGGGTCCTAAGAATTGTTTCTCTGGTACTGTCTGACTTACGAATATGCAGGAGAATGAAGAGACACAAACTCAAGTTGACTGCTGTGAGATTAAAACCCCTACCTATCTAGATACAAAGCTGTATAACACCGTACTTAATGATGGCACCATGCCACAAGTCTAAAACCTTTGCTTTCCCGCTGTGGTAGATATAAAAAATGTAACTTTTTTGACCAACATGAGCCTATTTCCCCTGAATGGGATTTGCTTGATTTACAATAGGCAAGCAGTTTGGTCTATCCAATCAGCATGTACGCTTTTCAATAATAAAGATCTTTTATTGCATAATTTACTCTATAGTTATCATCAATTCATCTTCAGGAATGTTAACAAAAGAGAAACACTAACACCATAAAATGTGTGTGTTTATGCATACTGTCTTCTATTTGAGCCATCTCACTTGTTGCAGTTCAAACAAGTGTCACAATAACAGTGATGTCATGTGGAGCATCTTCATTTCAGGAATAAATGCTCTAAAGGTAGCAGATTAAATTAAACCAGGAATATGAATGACTCAGTAATACACAGCTCAACTCAGGGAGCTGTAAAGATTTTTTTCTGAGGGTACCATATGGTTAGATACCAGCTCTACTTTATTTAAATCGACACAACTGACAGTTATAGTTGCATACAGCTGCCTGCAAACTCTTATGCCTAACACAGAGCCAACCAGGATTACAGAACAGTAAATGCCTACTCTATATACTCTAATATTCTGAGTTTGTAGCAATGGTGTCTCTCTGTTACATGCAGTGAGGGACTGGAAGTTACAAATAGATATTGGTGCCACTACACAGCATCCCGTGTATAGACCACACATTGTAAAGAATCATGAATAAACCCACACTCAAACAAGTTCAGGGAAACAGACTCTTGTTGGTCAAAAAGAAAGTTAAATTCCTTACATCTGCCACATCAGGGAAGCAAAGATGGCAGTAACTTTGATTACTAAATTAAAAGCATGCATCTCTACTTGGGAATAAATGTGAACTATTTTATTTTTATTTCACTGTCAATTTAATATTACAAAAACAATTACAACACAACATATACTATGTTCTTCTGGATCATCTGACCAAAAACCATGTGAAACAAATTAATGCAAGCATAAAACATTTCTCAGCAAATGAGCTGTACATTGCCAAACAGTCCTATCAAATGGAATCAAATGCATGTGCAGAACACAAGTCAGAGAAAGGCTGTTATAAGACATTCTACCAAACAAAGCTTGAAATAATGAAACTGGTTTAAGGTATACTTTCAGCTGTCATTGATTTTCATTTTGACTTTTTAGATTATGTATGTAACATTAAAGAATATACAGCTGCATGTCTGCAAAAAGAGACAGAATGTTCCCAGTAATCCAGTGGTTCAACCAAAAATACAATACATAATGATGTTTGATTGCAAATATTATGTGGCAAAAAGAAAGTATCCCCATGGAAAAATCTAGAAATGTCTGTAAAAAGACAAGGAAGTGTGTAAACATCCCCTAAATCAGAAGTGTCAAAGCCACAGAGACAGAACAATAGTGCCACAAGTGACTAAAATGATACAGTTAAAGTGACTTAATTACATTAACACATGCAGGAATGACCTTCATTTTATGAGGATTCATGACATTCAACTGATGTGAACATTCCTCACTGCTGAACCAACAAGAAAAAAGTTGATCATAACTATATTAAAAAAATATATTTTTAAGAAGCATTCTATTGCACTACAGTCAATGACATATTCTGGGCTACACAAAATGGCTGCCATAGTTGCATGGCAAGCTATACTACCCAAAGGAATAGAATCCAATCTAGTTGCAGACAAACTGCAAGCTGCAATCAGTGGCAACAGGCAAGCTGTTACAGACAGTACTTAATTTCTACAAACTACCATAAAGGTTAAGAAGACTGCAAGCATCCCAACAATTAAAATCTGAAACAAACATCTTAAAAATGTGAGATAAAAAACATTGAAAGCAACTAATTTTGCAGGTAAGTGGCCAGTAATTTGCAATTTCAGACCATCATTTATGTTGCCCTAGAGACTCAAAGCAGTTATTTTGATGACAGGAAATGCCACCCTTAAGATGAAGAACCATACCTAATATGCCCCTCAGCTGTACTATGCAGCATCCAGAGATGTGAACAAAACCAACATGGGCCTCTTTCAGGCACAACCCAGGCAGGAGACAACACCAGAGCAGCAAATGACTTAAGCAGATCACTTAAATTAAAGACAATAAAAATAGAAAATGACATAGGAAATGGATTACACTAAGTGGCTTACTACATACCATCCTTTCATCTATGAAAATGACCTTCAAATCACAACATAATGAACAAATGAAACAAGAAAAATCTAACAGGAATTTACAACAAGGAACCATTATCAAAAATGTGTTACTGTCTCTGAAGCAGACTAAAGGCACATCCCACCAAGTGAACACTGCACTTAAGTTTTTAGACCTAGACCAACAAGTGAACCAGTAGAATTACCACCTCTTTAGTGGACCTACAAGAACTTAAGTACATTTCTCTGAACAAGAACTTGAGACACATGCCAACCAAGTCCTATCATAAACTGGACCCACAGTATTTCTGCACATTTCAGGTCTTTGCTCAAAGCGTGCAAATGCTGGAGCACCACAAAGAAACAATATCTCATTTAAAAAATGCCATTATTATATAAAGGGTATCAGTAATGTTCATTACAGACAGACTAACTCACAGATGCCATTTTATCTCATGCCACAATGCTCTAATAAAAAATTTACTGAAACATCTGAAAGTGTCCCATCTTCTAAAGAGTTATGAAGCTGTTTTAAAAGATAGTGGCTACTGATGTATACAAGTACCATGATTATGACATTTCTGAAGCAATATGCTAGAGGATTTTGGAAAGCTATGGCTTGGGGTCTCTAGGGCATTCGTGATTATGGTCATTAGAAATAAAACAAATAAGGTACTGCCATCACACAGTCTTCAGTAAGGATTCTATTTCTGAGACAGCAAAGGACATATCAGACATGTGATACACACTCCATGAAGATAACACCACTCAGGTACTTAACCAATGCTGTGGTAAATGGGAAAGGCTTACCATAAAAAAATGAAGACTGTATAATGACTGTAGCCCTACATCTGCTCTGTGAAATATGATACAAATTCAAAGCCATGAGAAAGCATGGCATGATTTCCTGAAGTATGAGCCCTTCAATATTTAGCCTCTGTCTTTTCCTTGGAGAATGACAAAGCATAACCAGGCAAAAATGGTATCTATGAGGAAAAGTTGCTGCATCAACATGTACTTTGTTACTGACAGCAGAATGGTACTTTTGCTTAAAATGTCACACTGGGTGCTAGTTGCCTGCAAACAACATCTTCCTACTGGGAACAGATGGTTAAAAATGTAGTTTGGGTATCCCATGTTCTTGCAAACATGAATATTTTCCTGTGATCTTTCAAAAACACATATTTACAAAGTAGGATGATGCAAGAAGCAACAGTTTTTGTGACATTTGCATTTATTTTGCCACAGCACAGTCCTAAAGATACCTGTTAAGTAAATGAATAATGTGTACATATGTTGTAGCAAAAATCATAAATAAACAGCTTGCTGGGGCTTCATATGGCCCACTGTACAAACAGACATTTTTAAAAGTTCACAGGAAATTATTACAAGGTTGCAAAAGCAAGAACACACACGCACACATCATTTTTGTTTCGCTAAATGATATGTACTAAATTTGCTAATACGAGAAAAGAAAAATGTGATAACAGAGTGCATGCAGACTGGGTACTAAAGATATGCACAGATATAGGAAAATATTGTGTAATTAACTTATTATACAATGACTCCCTATTACTAGCCAGCCCAACCAGCGTACCCATTGTAAATCCCACAATATACCAACGTAAAAAGGTCCAATCGCCCGGACTTTTTTCCTTTGGTATAAAATGCCCCAAAACCATTTTACAAAACTGAGACTTTCTTTTCTCCATTGCTTCCATTTCAAAGCATTGATGTACTGGGTATGTGTGGGAATGCAAGTCCCATATGCATGCGCAGTACATCAAAACTAAGAAGCAGTATACCACAACCGGCAGAAGAACAGTAATCCGTCGTTATACAAAGACATTATTTAAGAAAAGTATTTTTTTTCTTAAATAATGTCATTGTATAATAGCAATAACAGACTCCGTGGTTATGGTATATTGAAGATTCACCCACAGTTGCCTTTGTTTAATCACTTGGGCTTTGCCCTCGTGATTAAACCACACCAACTGTGGGTAAATCTTCAATATACCACACCACGTCGTCGGTTATTGCTTAATTATATAACAGACAAATGTAGTACCCTCAGTGTAATGATCTTAAAACAAATGCAGTCTTCCTTTTGGTTTAACCATTCTAAGGGGCTGCAATTTATTTCCATGATCTTTGAATATGACTCTTAAATTACAAGGTCTTAATAAAAACAGAATAAATGTGCACACAAGACATGGGAATGTCACACTAGATTGTTTTACAAATTGTTTCAAAAAAATACGTTGGTACATCGATGTTGTCACCACTATTGTAGATAACCGAGATATGTCATAACCATAGAAGTACATGCATATTGGAGGTAAACTGAAGTAAAATTAATAAATAAAACATAAAAAAAAGAATACATACCAACCAGAAATGTCTGACCAGAAGACAAATGAAAATGAAAGCAAATGAAGACAAAGAAAGGAATGAGAAAGATCCAAGTAATCTGGAAATTACGGCCAGTGCTACTGACAATGTCTGCATTTAGGCACAGAAAGTTATACTGTTATATAGAGCTGTGGATCCAAATTCAGCCCTTTTATTTTTTTT
Organism: Protopterus annectens; assembly: GCF_019279795.1. Lineage (NCBI taxonomy): Eukaryota > Metazoa > Chordata > Ceratodontiformes > Protopteridae > Protopterus > Protopterus annectens. The sequence continues at coordinate 824,870,393 of NC_056735.1, read as the reverse complement.
TTACAGACGATATAACTGTCACACATAACAAGGTGAACTTGGAGAACTGAAGTCCTATGGGTGGTTCTTCAAGCTAAGCACAATTATGACTGCTATACAGGTGGAATCAGGTGTCTTGAAGACTTATGCAGATCCAACCAGGCAGAGAACATTATCTGATGTTTACAGGCCTTACTAATTTTACTGGTGTGGGGTTCTGTTAAAAAAAAAAAACTTCTAGAAGAAAAGCCAGCACCAAAGTCATTAGAGGATAAATTATGGTTCTGGCCATGGTGACCACAGTTCAACTGTGACTACGGTACCTGAATGATGACACAGATGTGTCCATCATGGGGAAGAAAAGGCAGTGCTAACATGCCCATGCACTGCCGCAAAAATGTTTGGAAGAGAGGCAGTGATACAAATGCATGGTCTGGGGTGAATTTTAGGCACTGTAAGTCACTGCCTGGTGGTACCTGTTGGTGCAGTTGTGTACATGTGTTCAATTACATGAGGAAGACATTGGGGCCTCAGTGATGACAAAAATTACATGCTCCCCTCCATCCTGGTGCAAGTCAGTCCATTAGAAACAATGGCCAGGATTGGCAAGAATATAAAGAACCTTCATGGCTGCCTAAATTACACCCCCCGATACCTAATTAATTATAAGATCACCTCCACATGTAAGCAAGCCTACTGCCACAATTTCCACATATTTAACAACTGCCTCTACCCTGGTCCGTGTCTGAAAAAGGTGTCCTGGTCTACCTACTCATAAAAGAAATGAAAACTTGACATTTTCAACAGTGCAGTCGTCTCAGACTTTATTAAAGTAGCGGGGCATGAAGCAGTTAAGCAAGAGGTGCAGCCCCGAATAAGGAAGTTACATAGGGGAGAAGGCAAATCCCATTGAAGGAATCATTTTTATTTTATGTTATTAAAGTACTTTGTGAGTAGCATATATGCTGACAGCTGAATTGATTTGTTCTGTAATATATTATTTACATCCATACATTACTTATGCTACAATAATATCAAGGGGTATAATTTTTACTGCAACAGATTATTTTACATCTAAATGTCAGGGAAACCCACAGCTATATTAAGATCTCATAGTAATACATTACATCTTAAAATCTTAGGTTCTATATTCAGCCAACATAATCTACTTCTGAACGACGACTCTCCAGTTTTTTGCAAAAAAATGTTGACTTATTGGAAGTTACCATAACTACAGTAAAACATCATACTTTTAATATAGCATCTAAATTACTATACATGTTTACATGTTCAGAATAAATATTTTTTATGATTGTCCACTTAAGCCTTAGAATAAATACTGCAGTGACAAACTGCTAGAATTAAGACTGTGCAAGATCCTAGCGACCCGGATATCACTGCCAGGAACAAAAATGAAATCCAGTTTATAATATTCTTCTTACAATATGTCTGGCTCCCAAAGGTACAAATGCTTAAAGCAGTGAGTGACGAGCACAAGCAGCACACACAAGCATGTGAATGTCAATTTCAATGTGTGTTTAGTCTGAAGCATTTCTGCTTGAATTGCATTGTTTTCTGGGTAAAATACAGTCTCTTTGTAAGGTGAGCATTACTGTCATTCCTCTTCACTGATTTCATTCATGTCTTCAAGCTATGTGGTAGTTTGCCACTGTGTGCAATTTTGCAATATTTCTGTGTCGCAATCAGAAAAAGTAAAGCAAAATTAATATAATATAATAAAAATAAATAGAATCTCAAAATACTGTCAAATACAGCAACCAAATGGTGGATTTGTCTTGATATTTGAATGAAGAAGGGAAAAAAGTCTGCCTGTTTTGTTCATAACCATTTACTTG
>NC_056735.1:824846058-824863558 GCF_019279795.1 Protopterus annectens | reverse complement strand
AGCCTAAACCCACTCCGCAGCACCTGTGTGATGCAAAATTCTCACAATTCAGGAACTGGACCATTCACTCTTATATTAAAGTTTGTATCTCCCTGTCTACATATTCAGCACATATATTGTTTAATGAGAGCATGTCCTTTGCCCTATCGCTGCCTGCTGTCACATCCAACATCTCCTAAGTGTCAGTCTTGATGTGGACCAAGTTGCCCTCCCGCCACCATCTCCCCAGCATGGGTAAGATGGCAACAGTCACTCCCTCCTATCCTCTCCAGCCAGCTCTTCCCCCCCACATAACACACTACACACAGGTATTTTGGGTCACAAAAGGCTTTCATCCCTCTGGACATGACAGCTAGGAACTGAGGAACTGACTACTGTGTATTAAATAACTCCTCATCCTCCAATTTGAGAGTCAGAGAGACTTCAGATGGGTATGGAAGAACTTTCCCAGCAGTAAGTTCAATTAGTTGTAACTTCCTAGCAGAACAGATGTCTGATAATGTGCCCTTTTGCTGTATGAGAGAAAATGCAAGCTGTCTTGACTAAAGGATGAGAACTGCAAATCAGATTTGCTCTCAGCACGATTTTCTGAATGAGAAAAGGGTGAGGGAATGTATACTGCAGTCTAAGCTTTGTGGAGATGATGCAAGAAGCAAAGTAATAACTAGTGGGTTTGATGAGACAGAAACAAAGACATCAACTGCTATATCCACATTGAAATGGTTTAGACAAAAAGTGTTCTGTTCAGCTTCTGTTCAGTGGCCAATAAAATCTCAGTGCTAAAGAAATCTAATAGAATGGACAACTAAATGTGATACATTTAGAAATAATACATTTACAAATTATCACTGTAAACCTAGAGAGCTGACAAGAGTAAATCCCTCCTTGATTGTTCAAATACCACAGGACCATAGTGTTGTATGAGGTGACTTGAAGAACACTTGTTTTCAGTACTGACTAAAAGGAAGACAGATGAGCTGTTACTGTTAACTTTAATGTAAATGTTTAACTGGGACAGGAACGAGGCACCCTGGATTTTTTAGCTTTAAAAAAGCTTCCCCAATCACATTAATTTTCCTATTTTTCTGTTTTCATTATAATGTGCTTCCTCTTCTGGATGAACTTCCTAGGAACCATATTTTCAGGAATAAGACATACCCCACATCAGGCAAAATTGCGGGACTCAACTCTGGGCTGGTGTCCTTCCTCATTACATTGCTGCAAATGTAGCACAATCAAATCCTTGTTGCCATGTTAAAGGGAGGGAAGGGGCACGAAAGCAGTGTAAAACACCATGAAATCCTTACTGAGCTGAACAAAATTACAATGAGAACCATGCAGCGGTGAAACTGAAGTAAAAGATAAGAAGTCATCGCCCTAGGCAGAAATGAATTAAAAGGCAGACACTGAGCAGAAGAAAGGCGAGAGATGAATGGTACACAGCCACACAACACTTATAAATATGGACTAGCTTGATCAAAATTCAGAGGCTGTTTGTTGCCTTTTAGAGAACACCGAGTAATCATCAACTTAGGGCAAAAGAAAAAAATATCTGACTTTGCAGAATTCTTCCAGTTATAAAACTGCAAATTAAGACAGAAGTTGTTTTTTTATCTCATCTTTTAAAGCTGCTATCTCCTACCTTAGACTTTTCTGGCTTAAATGAAACTTGGGTGGAGGTTTGTTTTAAAATATTTTACAGCAAAAAGAATGCGACTAATGGTGGAACGGAGAGGATAGCATCATAACGATTAATAACCTAATCTAAAAATCACTCAAAGCTGAATTCAATTCATATTCAAGGGCCTTGGAAAAAAAATGGTTCAAAAACTAAACCAACTAAAAGGCCTAATATGAAGATATCTTAAGTGTGATACCTGTATTATTCAAAGCAGATTTTTTTCCTACCACCTGGAAGCTCCTATGATCAGAGCAGTATCCCAAGGCTCTCCCTTGTGTGTATCTTGTACTGACACCACCAAACCAATTTAGATGTGTGTCCGAAAAGGTATAAGTTAATCGAATCATCATGTCAAGCTCCAAGCTTAACATAAATCTTGAGATTTTTATTTTTCAAAATGCTGCCAAAGATTCTCCTGTACAATCATAAAAACGACACGGTGACTCTTGGTTCTTCTTCTTCAAATGAGATTCTCCTTTATTGCGAGAAAACCTAACTTCTGAAAAGATCGCACAATAAAGGAGAAGCTCAGCTGAAGAAGAACCAAGAGTCACATTGTAATTTTTATGATTATACAGAAGAATCTTTGGCAGCATTTTGAAAAATAAAAATCTCATAAGATCTATGTTAAGCTCAGAGCTTGACCTGCTGGTTCGATTAGCTTACAACTATTCGGACACACATCTAAATTACTATTCAAAGCAGCAAAATAAATTGAACTGGAGAATGCCTCTGAATTCAAGAATTAAAATAAAGAATGTTGAAGGAAGAAAGGCACATTCCATGTAATAGCATACTATTTTGGAATTTCACCCATTCTGAGCTTGACAGATAAGCCATTTACCCAAATGAAAGGAATATGATGGCAAGCATCATGGATAACGAACACATTTCCATGTTTACTCATAGTCTTAATATGTTTTTGCAGACCACTCAAGAAAAACAAGACATATGTCCTCTTTGTATTTAAACAAATGTACAGACCTCTCCAAATGACAGCACCACTACAGAACTAAGAAATGTACTCATTTTCAGCTACTGCCCTGACAGTCATAGTATGTCACTTTTGGATGAGTAAATTTATTTTTAAGGGAGCCATGTAGAAGTCAATGCTGTACACATGAATCTAGAGACTTGTTTATACCTCCTGACTGTTAGAAGCCATATTTCTACTAAGAGATGCTAAGGAAAAATGAGCACTCCGTTCCATTCATAGTGTATGTCTGGTTTAACCCTTTACACTATCCAGAGAGGCCTAAAGAAGCATAACCCAGAAACCATGTTAATATTGATTCATCGGCTCTGTAATTTTTATAATAATTTTCAGATCAGTATTCACAGTGAAATTAAACAAGAAACAATATATATAACTCAAAATATTTTGGTCTGACCGTTTAAAATAAAAGAAGGTGGACAAATAAATATTAGGAAGTGTTTCTGAAAAAGAAGCTTACACAAAGGAAGCAACACCTTTTCCTCTACAGAAATCAAAATAATAAACCAAAAGAAAATGATCAATAACATTCAACACAATGCAAGACAATATTAAAAATGTGCTAGAATTCCATGACTCATTCCTACAGCCAATATGTTTCTCTTAAAACTCAACTTGTTCACCACATTAAAAAGACTTTCAATGTAACAATGAATGAAGAATGACATAGAATGGAATATGCTATATTGGACAGGTAGTGCTTTTAGTGTCATATTGCTAACAGTACCAGACTGTGGAGTCTTGGGAGTTTATTTTCAAAGGCTTAAAGACCTAAAGGGAAGCCTGCCCTGAGCAAACAGTCTTAATAACTTTATATAATAACTCAGAGTCACCAAAGTCTAACATTTATAACACAGTATAATTACATATTGTCTTTATTTCAGTATTTCTTTCTCTCATAGAAAGTACACTTAATGTTTAGAAAAAGCACAGTGATTCAAGGCCTGCCTTCAGATGAAACTGTATGCTATACAGATGTTTCCAGAGCTGGCCTGTTGTTCAACAAATCTGCTCTGGAGGTGTAGTAGATATTTGTATGGTCAGTTACAGACTGTCTATGGGAGCAGTCATAGTCTTCCACGTAATTAAACACTGTTCTGGAGTGAGGCAAAGACCTTGTAGCTTTAGTAATGTTGTGTTCATTACTGTTGTAGCTTGGACTCTGGAGAGAGGCAAGGGGTGTAAATTCTGACATGTGGTCCCATGTCTGTTTAGCAGCATTCTGTTGAGGAAAGGAAAAAGAAAATGCATTATAATTTTATACAATTATACTATGGTGTGCATAAACTATTTTATTGAGACGGGCAGAAGCAAATGCTTTGAACCAACAAGAAAACCATTCACAAATCCTAAACTGAGGCACTATAATTCAAATGTAGTCTCACCAGCATTTCTGACAGACCAGTATTTGAATTTTTGACATCTGTTTTATTTTTAACATCATCTTCTAACCACTTTTTTGAGCATTTAAAGCCAATTTCAGGAAATAATATAAAAGCTTATATAAATGTTCATCTTCTATACGTACACTACTGATTTCAGTTTACCATTTTCAAATGTTTTTTTTTTTTCCTCAAAGCAGTTGAAAAAAACAGCTTTGAAACAAAAAGACTTAGAATATTTATTAATTTTTTGCAAAGCAATCAAACTAATAATTAAAATGCGTGCCCCCCTTTGCTCCTTCATGTAATGATTTTTGTAGCCAAGCAATTTACTCTGGGAAAATAAAGGAAGCTGTTAAATATAGAAAGGAAGGCAGGAGGAAAAGGTAAATGTTTAAATTGCTCAAGAAACTGTTGATTTTTCAGAAGGATTAGTGGTACACAGAAACATATTAATATTTTATAAGCAGATTAAGAAGTAATATCACAGCATATCAATAAAAAGGCTTCAAACTAGATGCACACAAGTACACAACAGTGTTACCTATCAATGATCTAATCATGCATCAGAAGTTGAGTGTGGTCCATCGAGCAGAGGTTCACCGTTGCTCAGTACAGTACTGACAGATGATTTATCAGTCATTAACTTCTGAAAGGATGAGGAAACACACTGAAACCACCAGTGTTCATGTAAAAACAAAATGATTTTTCTTCACACAGCATGCCTACAACGTACATTCTACTCCAACGGGCAGCATCTATGTACACTTTTACTAAGAACAAGCAGTGCAGACACAGTAATAAAGATTATTTTTTTTATTCTACACGGATGCTGGATTCTTTAAACCCATTAAAAACAAGGCACAGCATAAATATCAGTTAATGATCTGTCTACTAATCTATCCATCTGCCTGTCTATCTATACAGCTGCAGGCAGAAATTACTGTTTAATTATAAAAGCCTGAACTTTAAATCATCAATGTTCCTCCATACAAAGCCACTGGGATTAATGCTGGATTTTTTGCTCACACTGGCAGTGATCTGAGTCTCAGAGTACACTTGGATTGTAGGACAGCCAGTACGGAAGAAAACAAAGTAGAAATTATTTTAGTCTCATACTCAGGAGCACGAATGACACAAGCAAAAGACCGCCTGCCCATTGGCCGAAACCAAAGACATACATGTGAAGGCTCATTTGATAAAAAGTGAGTCAGATGACAAACAGGGCTACAGTCTCCAAATCATTATAGACTACCATCTTCACAACAGTCACCACTCTTCTACTGTACCATGCAAAACTTAATGGAGTAGTTTACAAAGTGCATTTTTTTTGCGAGCATCGATCACAACTCATTTAGATAGGTGTTTTATGTAAATGTAACCTTATAAATTTATAGACAAACTCTGTATCAGCTAACATAAAGGGACTTTTTTGTTGGCTCTTCAAGTAAATTTATCCTCTCTCCCACAGTAATATGGCATGATTTTCTCTGAATGTCTAAGGATATGCAATAGAAAAACAGTCTGCCTAATTCTTTGCCTGCCACTTTACATTTACTAGTAAGTGACTACATTTTCGGCAACTGAAGAAATAAAATATTTTATTTTAACATTAACAAGCATATATAAAGTACACTGTCCCACAGGGTCTATGTCATATAATCGAACATCCAAAATTTCGAACACCATATGTTCGAACTTGGAAGTTCGAAATATGACAACATCAAAACCTCAGTACAGCAAATTTTTTTCCCAGGGAAAAAATTTGCTGTTCCGAAAAACACACACACAACACAAGCACGCCAAAAACCTAATAAATGTACACTAAACCTTACATACACAATTATCTATGCACTAACCTTAACCTGCACCCTAACCCTAAAGTCTGTCACTATCGCACACTTAACTTACCCGCACCCTAACCCTAAAGTCTGTCACTATCGCACACATACCTTACCCGCACCCCAACCCCAACGTCCATCACACTCGCACACTTACCTTAACCGGATCCATAACTTTCACATCACAGTAGAGAAAATTTCGAAGCAGCCAACAGAATTCGTATTTCTGTGGCATCGACATTTTCATTTTTCAAACTTCCCCGTTCGAACTTCTAGTCTTTGAACATCTTGGCGGTCGATTAAATAACATACTGGACATTTTGCTGGAAGCCACTGGGCAGAGGACAGGAGAATGATGGTGGGTGGATGTCTGTTTATGCCGAGAGAGATCCATTCTAACTGAGTCTACTGTCTGTGATGGGTCTATCACACAGCTCAGTCATAAGCAGTAACATTCAAAGGGTGGAAGGATTTCCAAGACAGCTAGGAGGGAAGTCTCAAAATACCAAAATAGTTAAGGGAGTGTGATTCCAGGAGATGCATTTCAAACCAATAACACTTGCTGAAGGTGTGAACAGGTGAATAAAAGGCCATAGTGCAAATGTATGCAATACAGGCAGTCTTAAAATAAGCAATGGAATTAGCTATGCCAGTTTTCCAGTCGGTACTTTGTTGCACGATATCTAAAGACAATGCACTTGGCAGCCTGTTTGGAAAGCATTTGTTCGGCAACTGAAGACTCTTCTACCAAGACCAAAGGAGATAAACTGTTCTGTCTTCTTAAAATTAGGCACTCATATCAGGTAAACCTAAGTTGGCAGAGCACATCAAGATGAATATGGTCTACTTCTTTTGGTTTTTGGTTACAAGAAGAAAACAAGGAGACCAATGGACTTAAGAATATTTCTGACAGCACTTTCTGGAGAAATAATGTATTGATTTTAAGGGACTATAGATTCTTCTGAAATACCATTTATGGTTCCCTGTCTTTAATTTTTATTTATTGACTAACCTGTTTAAGTGGGTAAATGACTTGACCATCCCAGACCCTTTTCAGGCAAGAAGTTGAGTAAATTCAAAACATGTAGGTCAGTTTTGGGAAGAGAATCAACCTACGGATTGTTAAGAGGTAGCTGGACATCAGAGTGCCCAAATAAAACCTGCGCAGTTGGAGAAGAAGCATGCAAACTCCACAAAGGCATCCTGGAGCTGAAAAGGAAATGACTTAATCTGGTGACTAGCAAAGGTTGTGCCATTAAAGAAGCTTGAACTCTGCTGAACCAGTGGGTTTGACCTGAAGAGAGATGTGAACCTGTCCATCGTAATGAACCTGTCCATACTGAAGTCATTGTTTGTTAGTTACATTAGACCCAAACTTGACTAAATAACAATATGGAAACCCTATAAGAAGACAATCATGAGTAAACTGGAAAGAGTACAGCGGAAATATACCAAGGGCATCCATGGATGTGAAAATTTAAGTTATTATGAAAGACTAAAATATCTGACCTTGTACAGTGTTCTCTTACAGCTATCCAAGAGGTGATCTTATTCAGGTATATAGGGCATTTAGGGACATCTACCTCTGGGAATGTTTGGGATTATCAAAAAGTACTAGGGAATCATCAGATAACCTATGTAGAAGATTCTATAGGAATGAGAAGTATACTAATTGGTTCTCTGACAGAGTAGCTGATGCATGGAACAGACTACAAAATTACAGTAAAGCAAGCACTAGTTATAGATATTTTTAAGAACAGCCTGATCACTTATTATGGGAACAAGTATTTTAGTATATTGGCAAGCCAGAAGGGCATTTATGCCTGTGCTTGAAATATCTGTATGTATATATGTATGTACCATGAAGTCTGGTTCCAAGGAGGGAGGGGTGCTCAAAGGGCAGGGGCGTCTACAAAATTATTACAAAGAACTGTATGGACAGCTGGTTTTGTGGTTAAATCTGGACCACCACAGCGCAATGACGGGCAGAAATAACTGACTTGTGCATCTTAACAAGGGACTGGCTGAGGCCTAGATTATGCAGATGCCAGAGAAATGTAAGGAGTTCAGAAACTACACATACCAACACTCCAGAAGTAATACCAGTACCATATACAATAATGTCTCAGAGTAATTAACAGAACAGTAGAATCAAATTTAGAAAAAAAAAAAATTTCTGTGAGGAGACGAGGAACTCCCTCACCCTGCAGTTCTAAATATACTAACTGATAGATGGCTTAGCTTTGAGGTGGGCGGGGCAGAATATTCCTTTACCACCAAAGTACAGCAACCCTAAAATGAGTCTTGAAGCAATCTCCAATGTTACGGCATGCAAAGTTTCTCCATAAAGGTAAAAATAGAAGAATAAAGTGCTGCTGAACAAAGTACAAGCTCGTGCAACTACCGAACTACGCCACTATGAGATGCAACTTCATCCAAACAGTGATCTAGTTCCAAATGACAAGACTGTTCTTTCAGGTAGAAGACTTCCAGCTGGTGTCAATCACTCCTGGCTCTCCTAGCCAGAGCTCTAGTTAAATAAGATGATGTAAAGAACAGCCATACTCTGAGGTGGAAGCAGTCATCACACCATCTATAGGGGTCTGCCTTGGCTTGTATGGGAAAGGTCTGTACAACTAGGGTCTTGGCCTGAAAAAATGTCTTGCTTGGCTACTAAAGAATAGTAAGGAAAAGTGTTGGATTTTCTTTCATAAACAATTGAAGTAAACACAGAATGTGAGTGAGGGAAATACAACGAATGCAAAGAATGTGATGAGAGGCCTGCCCACTGCAAAGTCCTCCTTTACCTACTCAACAGAAAAAAAAAATAAACTGCATTTTCAGTAGACAAATAAGCTGATTTTGGAGTGAAATACATCCAGAGGAACCAAACCAGGGATGGTGCAGAAATCCAAAACCTCAGTTATCCACTGCAGGAGTGATTCATCGAATACCTCACGAGTTGATTCACTTCATCAGAAAGTAATGACAGGGTGATGTTTCATTCTATAGTTCTCCGTTAGACTTGCATAACCTCTGTTTACAGGGAGGTGCACAAGGTTTGCCACCTTGGTTATATAGTTACTCCATGGATAACATTAAGACAGAGGTGAAGTGCCAAAACCACTGCTGGTGCACAGGTACATCCAGCTGGACTGAGCAGGAGAAAAGATGATGTGATCTGTGACCTGTTCTCTTTTCTGTGTAGGACATAACTCAGGTTTCTGCCTCATAATGGACACCCTGTGGGATCAGATGCTTTTCATGCAAGGCACCATGAAAGACAGGTCTCATCTCACTAAAGTTTATTAGCTGGCATTACTGGAGGAGGGCAGGCCATACAGCACTTAAAAGGCCCTCCTTGATCTGTGAGGGTATTCCTTCTTGTAGTGCTGTCCTGTCCTATAATAGCAGAAGATGAAAAAGGGTGAAAGTTGTATTATAAGAATCCTCAACAGTAACGAGGTCCTGCTTCAAATTCAGCAAGTCACTAACCAGATTATGTAATATCTGGTCTAACAGAATTCCTCCCTTTGTTTTTGTGTCCAGTATAAGTACACAGTATCCTCCCTGAATAAAGCTAGCCTCATATCAGACAGGTCATCTTATGTAGACACATACTTGAGCCTACTTCCGTAGCCCAAATTAAAGCAAGTTACATAGTAACCTACTGTGGAATCCGTACCCAGAGTTTAGACTCAGGGTGAGCTGAAAGTTTTCCAGTGCCTACATCATTAGGGAGGTATGGAACCTACACGTGAGACAAATAGCTGAGAGATATAAATTCCAGTATGGCACAAGAAAAAAACATTCTTGCTCTTCAGTATTTTAGACTCCCTAGTGGAAAGGTGGCAAAATGCTGCAATCATCAGGTCTTATGCTTGAAAAAGGATGTTTTGAAGAAGTCCACACTAGGATTCCCTGTAAGAATTTTAATAAAATCTGCTTAGAGAGGGGTGTCTGCCTTGTTGGGAGCTTCAGGATCAGATTCAAGGTGCGTTCAGAATGCACAACTGGTATCCCTAATAACAGCCTCCACAGAGGGATGAAAAGGGGTTCTGCCTACTACTTCTACAGATTAAGGCACTTTTAAGTATGGGAGGGGCACCGGCCAGTCTATGTTGAACTTCATTACCTTCAAGATTTCTAGAACTAAAAGTTACTCACTGGGTTCTCCAGGTCCACTGACACCTCAAAAGAAGTCTAGAGGAAGGGTCTGGTCCCCCTCCATCTCTAGAATGGATATACTCATGCAGAGGTGACACACATGGAGAAAATCCATAGAAATGTTGGGTTGTCAGGAAAAAGGTTAACACATGGGGAGCACTCAACAATGGTGCCACATGTATTTGACAGCACTGGACCAAACTCAGCGCCAGCATCAGAACCTGTCTTTCTGCATTGTTGTGGGTCATACCAGAAACCTATGCTAAAAGTTAAGTCCTGAACCACAGAATCCAACATAGGTTCATAGGTTGGTACTAGGCTATCGGCCCTAGGGCCTATACAAGCCTAGCCATAACAATTCCCTGGATATTTCTTCCCACACTATTTACTTCCCTGGACCCCTGTCTAGCAGGGCATGGGAGGACCCAGCTGGCTCTGTGGTGCTCGGAGGTGACAGGCTAAAGAAAGCGGATTTAAATACAATGCATGTTTTCCTTATTGCAGACTGTTTGCACCTTTGTAAACCATAGCTAAATTCTGTTACACTCTGTACAACGTGCATAGCATTGGGACCTTTTCTCTGGGAATGTGAGAGGTGAGATGAAAGGAAGAGAAATGCATACATTTTAAGTGAGATGTAAAATGCAAATTTTCTGGAAGTTAGCAAGTGATATAAAGCAAGCAAATTGCACTTGAAAGGTATTAGCTCACCAACACTGTGAAAGATGCAGACAATGATGTAAACAATTAAGAGATATATATAAAATCTTTTTTCAGCACTGTCTGTAATTTGCTGGTTAATGTCAGCTCTGAAGCAATCAACTTACTGATTATTAAATATATATACATCTTCAAGGAAACTACAGTGATGGATGGCTTACACTTCTTCAGCCTAAGGCTACCTGACATCACAGCCTAACACAATGCAGATTAATTCTTTCTCCAGAATCGGAGACGATCAAAAGACTAGATAATTCCTGGTTACAGCGGTTGAACATTTTAACTGGTTAAAAGCTAATCAGTAGTGAGTAGACATACTGGACCAAGATGATGAAGCTAAAGATACGAAGCCTGGTTAGTTAAACAGGCAATGCAGTAAATGGAAACAAAAAGTGCAGCACTTTTCTAAAGTTTAATAAAAGGCAAAAAAGGCATAAAGTGACTGTATAGTAGGTAGTACATTACAGTTTTACATTAAAATTACTAAACTGCTATAAGTAAACTGTCAGTTAACCGAAACTCAAGCTACCAGCAAAAAAATATCAAATAAATACAGTAGAATTTTCATGTGTTGCACTTTTTATCCCCCCCCCCCCCCCAACAGAAACATACCTTAAGTCTTTAGGGTTTTTTAGAGTTTTAAAAAGGAAGATATGAATAAATTCCCTCCCTCCCCAACCTAATTACAAGTCAAACCAAACAAATATTATAGGGTAGAGTATTAGCCAGGCTTATTATAGGGTAGAGTATTAGCCAGGCTTATTATTAATAGTAACTCTCAAGCAACTATAAACTACAGTTATCCAGCATCTACCAATACCCATGGGTGTCGGTTAACTGAGAGTTTACTGTAGTTAAGTTTGCATTTCTTTCTACATCTGGACTATTTCATACATTCAGCAGTATATACAATGATCCTCCTATAAATAGAAGGTTAAGTTCATTTTCAAACATTGTTACTGTAAAGCACGGAAATCACTGTATTCTTATATTCTTTTACCTTACATGACTTTTTCTGCTTTTGCTACACAATGCTAGACTAACATACTCTCTCCAGTATCATGTTCCTTAGCATGTATTACTTCCATTTTCAGCTTGACATCTGCCATGACCATTCTTTAGGTGTTCAAAGTCAGTACCATACCCTCCTTATAGAAATCTCACCCACTGGTGTTTTGTCACTGTAATATCATATCGATGTTATTTAGTATGCAGAAACCTGTTACTGCCTTTTAATTTCTTTGCCAGCTAGTCTCTCTGCCACAGATCATGATGGTCCTACCATGTTTTGCCTATTCAGATCTGACATTGTTTTACAAATGGCTCTGTCTTAGCTTGCTTGACCTAGGCTAGACCTATTTATTCTCTACAGTTCGAAGTATCGGTCACCATGTTCAGTTTTACATCTTGAGATTTCACCTTTCTCAGGTCAGGTAAATGCACACATTAACAGACACCTTTAATTTTTAAATGTACTTACAAAGTAAGCATGGTACAGTTAAAAAGCAAGCATAAATGCAGATCAGGAATAAGTCATATCCAACGAAAAGTTAAAAATATTTTATTATATACAATGGCTAGCTTAGCACTTTCATCCTGTGTGGGACTTCATCAAAACTAACTGTGAAATACTATTTATAAATTTCAAGGATCACATGATTTCTATCAAGTCAGATGAGAAGCAAAGTGCATTCATACAATTAATTGTGAATAACTTCTTAATTTTAGAAAACAGAATTAGATAATTAACTAACAAAAACTATACCTATACTGGAGATTCAAATATGCACTTTATGCATAAACAGCATACAAAATGTAATAACTTCCAAGAAATAAAAAAATAATAAATACAAAATTTCTAAAATAATTAGTGATGAATCGCACAATTATGATCAAGCTTGTTAAAATAAATTGGAAAAGAAACAGATTTATTTCATGTCGTCTGTAAGGCATGCCACTATAATTTGGCAGTATGCATTTTAAGTATGTGATACTTAAGTTTTCATTTATATCCAGCAATAAATTAAGCAACAATCCACAACTGTGTATGGGTCACAATTTACCCAAGATTGGTGTGGGTTGACCATGAGGGCAAAGCCTGAGTGATTAAACAAAGCCAACAGTGGGTAAATCTTGTTATACCCGTAAACAAGAGTGGATTGTTGCTATTATACAATGACAGTATTTAAGAAAGAAACTGATTACTTTTCTTAAATATCTTTGTATACGGCTGCTGTAGTGTTCCTCCTTATTCTTCCTAGTTTGCTGATGTACTGCACATGTGTACAGACTTACCTTCCCACACTAGAATAGTACATCATTGTAGTGCTGGAGAAGCAATGGAGGAAAGAGAATGTCCGTTGCAGTTCGCTATTTTTTTTTTTTTGCACTGCTGAAATTTTATGTGGGACCATGGACAAATACAAAGAAAACCTGGTATGTTTCTGATATTGTAGTTTTGTAGAATGTACCTGATTTTTCTTGTATTTTTCTCTGCCCTCTATGAATATGCCCAGTATGGTAGCTGGGGCATTAGAAGAAGGGCAACTGCCCCGGGCCCAAAGTGTTGAGGGTCACAATTAGCCAATTCCAATTTTTCATTAATGCAGTACCAGCCTTTATTATATTTGCAGTCAAACCTGAGAGATGTAGTGCTCCATGTGTGGCCTAAACTGTAGCAATTGCTTCTACACTGTAGCAAGCAGTTTACTACATTTTAAAATAAAAAAATATATATATATATATATATATGTATATATATATATTTTTTTTTTTTGTTATAACTAAAACCTGAGTGCTATAGTACTGCATGCAGGCAGGGTATAAACTCTAGCATGCTACAATTGAAAAATATATATATATATTTTTTTTTAACTAAAACAAGAGCACTGTAGCACTCCGTGCAGGCAGGGTATAAACTGTAGCAACTGTTTGCGACATTTATTACAATTTAAAAAATTATGTTGAGGAAGGACTGGGGCAGGGCACAGAAACGGGACCTAAATGGCTGGAGCAGTGGTGGTGGTGGTGGGGTGACAGTGTCATGCATCTTGCCACCTTGTTGGTGTGCCATAAAAATGAACACAATTTTCCTTTCTGTTTTTTTTTTCTACTCTTAAATGGCGTATAAGATGATCACTTTACAATGCATCGATTTGGCTTATTTATTTTTTGATCTTCACGTGAACAGTGGAGGGAATGTGGTGCTCGTTCATACTAACCCAGAGCACTTGGTGAACCAGGTATGCTTCTGCATATGCCAACAGAAAGTCTGGCTGCTCAGTGGTACTTCAGAGGCTGGACTTTTTTGTACCGGTATATGCCCGATTTACAATGGGCACTCTGGTTGGGTTGTCCAATTAGCATGCTCGTTTTTGAATAACAATGATCTGATTACTGTAGAATCTTTTAACCAAAAATAAAGCACTGGAAGGTTCACCAGAGTAAAATCCACTGTTTTATTGATCACAACACAATATTAAAAAAACATAAAGCATATCCAGAACGCATTAACTGTATCACTGCGTTTTCATCACAAAAACTTTTCCAGATGAGCTTACCAACTTCTGAAACCCTTTATATACAAAAACATCCCCAATTAATCAATTAACAAACTTTTATACCTTTAAAAACACAGTGCAAAAAAACTATATACACAAAACAATGAAACACAATAAGTACAGAAGTGCATGGAAAATCATTTGTTGGTCAAGCAGAAATCTTGTAAAAAAACATAAATTATTTACAGTTTGTAAAAACTTGTAAACAAAAAATAAATATTTAAAAATATTTAAAAATATAAAACCCTGTAAAACCACATGTAAAGCACTGTTGTGTACGTCGTACAAAATGTAAAACATCACCATCTGCTGGACAGTCACATAATTTAAAGTTTAACTGACCTAAGCTTTAAGACTGGCTTCAATTAAACCATCTCATTCAAACCAGGATACCTAGCAGCTTCCAGAACTAGTTGCCAGTACAGTTCCCTGCATTCTAGGCGTGTTTCCCAAGGGCCACCCCTAGGATCAATGGGCAATATTTCTATTACATAAAAATAAAAATTAGCTCCTGCACAGTTCAAAGTATGTTTATACAGAGAATTGTTACTGTTCATTTTTTTTATATTGTACCTGTGTTCATACATTCTTGACTTTAATTTTCTCTCAGTTTTGCCTATATAGAATGCTTCACATTTGTCACACAAGACTAAATAAAGAATACAATTAGTATTAAAATTAGCAAAACCATTTGTCTTAATAAGTCTGTCTCTACATTTCAGATGAACCATCTCTCCAACTTTGACATAAGGGCATTGGGCACAACAACCACACTTGTATGTGCCCCTTTAATTAGAAAGGTAAACATCTGCCCTAGGGGTACCATTCTCCAAAATGTTTTTAATACAGCGTCCCCTTCTGTAAATACACTTAATAGGCTTATCAAATATATACTGCAGGTCTGATTTACTAGCAAATCTGTTCCATTCTCTTTCTATAATGTTTCTGACCAACCCAGAATCCCAGTCATAAGTGATAACCAAAGCACTGTTGTACCCATTATCACCTGACCTCTCTGATGTTTGAATATTTTCAAGGTCCTGATTGTCACTCCCAAAAATGGGGGCAAACCTAGATTTTCTTGCTTCCAAAACTTCATTATATACTTCTGCTAGAAGTTTTTCTGGGTACCCCCCTAGTCCTGAAGAAATCCATAAGATAAGCAATTTCATTAATAAAATCATTGTCATCTGAGGTCATTCTGGATATTTGAACAAACTGACCCTTTATTGCCCCTTTCTTCTGGTGATGTGGGTGTGCACTGGTATAATACAGGTAAGAGTTTGAAAATGTTGCTTTTCTATAAACTCTAGTTTTGAAATTCCCTCCAGCCTTACTGATACTGAGGTCCAAGTATCTCATCTCGTCAGAATTGATTTCATACGTAAATCTTAAAAAAATCTTTTTTTTTTGCACTGTGTTTTTAAAAGTATAACAGTTTGTTATTTGATTAATTGGGGATGTTTCTGTACATAAAGGGGTTTCAGAAGTTGGTATGCTCATCTGAAGAAGGTTCTGTGATGAAAACGCGGTGATACAGTTAATGCATTCTGGATGTGCTTTACGTGTTTTTAATATTGTGTGCGATCAATAAAACAGTGGATTTTACTCTGGTGAACCTTCCAGTGCCTTATTTTTGGTTATTAGTTTACTTCTGGCACTTTTTCCACTTTTGTTTACTGTAGAATCTTTATTTAGGCATAACTGCCAAATTAATTAACATACTTCTAGTTTTAACTCTCCAGGGAAGCTCTGGGCTTTAACTGACTTTGTTCCAAAACTACAAACAAGAACTTCCTATAATGTCGGCGTTCCTATGCATGCCTGTATCCTTGTATTATGTAATGCATTCGATCGGTATTCTACAGTTACTTCTGAAGCCCCACGCAGGTCGATAGTGCTACTCTACCTGCTGTACAATAAAGTAATTTTTAACCTAACTGTATGTGAATTATTCCTGTTCAGAACTGTTGCCTTCTGTGTTTATTCTTGGGTTTTAGTGTCTCTAATCCAGAAGTCTTCCACGGTGGTGCAGCGGTAGCATTGTTGCCTCACAGCAAGAGGTTCTCCCGTTCGATTCTCGGCTTGGGTTTGGGAGTGCCTTCTGTGTGGAGTCTGCATGTCCGCCCTGCGGTCGAGTGGGCATGCCTTCGTTGAAGGTTGGGCTTCGGGCTGGCAATTCAGCACCATAAAAACCAACTGCCAATCACTAGCGGACCGGAGTTCCGCTGTGGTGACCCCTAACCGGGAAAAGCCGAAAGACAAACAACAGTTTCTCAAATGCAGAAGGAGGATTCTCTTGTCTGTTTCTCACAGTTAAAAAGTAAAAAATAAGACAATGTAAGAGCAACAAAGAAGAAAATTTAGAACACATAAGTGGAAGTACCAGAAAAAACATTGAATTACCAATAAACAAAACATGGTGGCAGTAAAATAAAGAGAAAAAACCCAGAAAATGTTATGAGTCAAAATATGAGCTATCTTGAACAGGAATGAAACATAAAAAATGCAGTCATAAAAATGAAGAGTTGAAGAATTAAGAAACAAATCTGTGCTGTTACAAACAATAGTGGAAGTGGCATAGTACAACATAGGAACAAGCCAGTGTTAAGTAAGAATAAACATTAAATTAAATAATTATGAAAAAAGGCATGAAAACACGTTTCACATACAGACAGTTTATTTATATATTGTGTTAGCCATACTTGCCAGAGTTCAGAGGAAGGGATAATTACTGGATGTACAATGTTTAATTAACAGAATTCAGTTATATTAGTTTTATAAGACAGGGAGCAGTATGTATTATACAATTTTAGTTGTATACATTTTTGTTACAATAAATTGCTACTATTACTTTATTCCCAGATCATGCACTATGGACAAGTGACGTCTTTCTTTTTTTTCAGGCTAATCTCTGTCAGGTAGCAATCATGGCAATGTAAAGAAAAGGGAAGCAGCAGAACAAAACATATGTCTCTCTCTCTCTGTATATGTGTGTGTGTGTGTGTGTGTGTGTGTGTGTGTGTGTGTGTGTGTGTGTGTGTGTATATATATATATATATATATATATATATATATATATATACACATATATACATACATATACACACACACACATACATATACACATACCCACATGTCCCAGACTGCGTCTT
>NC_056735.1:824743558-824841058 GCF_019279795.1 Protopterus annectens | reverse complement strand
CTTTTCAGGCTTATTTTTGCAAGGGTGACAGCATTTTATGTTATCTATCTGGTGCTCTGTGAATTGATTTCTTTAAAATACTCTGCAGTCGTTTGCATTCAGTTCCATTAATAATGATTTGATAAAAGTACTCAAACTTTTTGGGAGCTACAAAGTTGGCCTAACAAGCAATTCAGTTTAATTAAACAGCACAAAACAGTGTCTTGAAAAGAACAAAAACATGAAATCAACATCTAGTAAAATAATAGATCATTTATTACATTCAGCAATACATGTTATGAAAACACCTAGATAAAAAGATATACAGATATATATATATGTATATAGGTTCACTTCAGTCTGTTGAAACTCGTAGAGTATTGCACATGTCAAAACAGGAAAACTGTTAACATAACTGTGTAACATAAGTGTGGGTTTGGAAATTTAAAGCAGAAACTTTGATATATACCAGAAGTTTCAGCTTTATAGCATGGTAGTGTGTGCGCAAATGTTTGCAGGGCAGAGAAAGGGCAAGGTAATGAGATAGATTTGGTGTGGTGCTATGTTAGTAAATGTCTTTTTTAATCGTGGTTTTATTGCAAGATCTTTTCTAAGTCAAGGTGCATGATTAGGGTTAGGGTTAATGTTAGTGTTAGCACAAATTACTAAGATGATACGGGGGGGGGGGGGTTTGCCCACACCCATCCTTAGTAAAGCAAGCCAGACCTAACCCTAAGCCTGTCTCTGCCTGCAACCCCAACCATATACCTCAAATATACCTCAAATTAGAAAAATCCTTTTCGTAACATGATTACTATTCAGATAAAGTAAGTCTGAATTTATGTGTTGGATTTTTCAGTATGCTTCTGGCATGATCACCTGTGTTTTGTGTGTGTATGTTTAGATAAATCAACATGTACTAATGGGGTGTATAGCTTTAAAATGCCTTGCACCTGCAGTACTTTGAAATTGACCATATTAATGAGATAACTGATGGGATGTGTTCACTATAAAAGACTGCAGCTTCAAACAGCTAAATCAGAAAGCTGGTTTTTGGCTTCTAAAGTTAGACAGCCTAGTCGAGGCCCATTATGGATGTGGCTTGAATGAAGTCAGGTGAAAAACTTTACTATGGTGCTGAGAATTATCAATGGCCTGCAGCTATGCCCTTCAATTTCCAGCCAGCTTCTGGAAGGATGGGTAGATTGATACTGTATGGTATAACCACTTCTGAACATTGTTAACCTTACACAAGATACTGTAAATAGCATACATGTTTTTTGTTGAAGTTCAGTGTAGAAAACCAAGTGAGCTATATTTCTCTTTCATTCGCTTTGCTTTCTTCAAATAAACCTTTTTTTAATTTCTGTCTCCAAGTGAGCCATTGAGAATTAGCACTGATGTGAGAAGTTTAATGGCAGACTTGCTATAATATAACTCACTATCCCTCTTCTGAGAAGTGTATGGACTGTTTGGGATAAATTTTCCCAGAGGAATTGTAAGCCAGGGATATCTTATTGCTGTTATCTGCTATGTCTTGTCTTCTTCCTCTCTGTTGAAAGCCTTGAAAAGCTCCAAAGCAGAGAGTAAACAAGTGGTGGTGTAACTGCAAGTCATTGTTGGGACTGGCCAATAAAACAGTTATTCCAAGGAGTTGCACCTGCCCTTAAGAAACTTAGCAAAGAAGATGACACAGAGTCTTATCTAGTAATATTCAAAAGGTATGCCACCCAAAAGAACTGGAACGAGTCACTGAAATTTCTCCTCAGCTGACAGGGAAAGTATTAAAAACCTATATGGACAAGGAGGATCTTGATTATAGTATGAAAAGTGGTCAGTTAGGGTTAGGGTAACTTTTGAAATGTAAGCCATAAAATTTTATAGCCAGAATTTTAATGGTGATTCATAGATTAGTACTAAGCTAACTGCCCTTGCGGGCCATTGTAAGCCTAGCCAATTATCCCTTGTGAGACTCAAACCCTGCACCTTGTGTTTGTAAGGCAAACACCTTACCCATTAGGCCACCCGCCATTAAGGGTGCAGATGAAAAATTTAAAACATATTTTAAAGCAGCAGTAATAACCTGGCAGTAGCACTAAGATGAAAATTTGTAGCAGTGGACAAATTTAAGAGATCATTACCTACTAATATGAGAAAGCAGGTATTACAAAGTTCTCCCAAGAACACTGACATGTTATTCATTTTAGTTGAACACCTATGAGTCAATGACACATTTTTTTCTAACCTAGTTGCCTGCTTTTAAATCTAAAACTACAGATAAAATTGTACAATCATGTGCTTCACATGTAGAGAGAGAGGTGACACAGCCAAATATTGTTCCACTAATGCTAAAGAGGATGCCAAAATAAGTGTGAAAAGTGATGCATGTGATATGGATTTACTGTTTTGAAGCTAGGATTATTTAGTTATCATTATGCCGTTATGTTACAACCACCTTAATAAAGTGCACTTTAGTGTTTGAAGGGAGAGAAGGTTAAACTTTATTTGATTCAGAAACTGTGATTGCTCTTGTTCTTAGGGGTGTAAGCATAAAGTTGGTAACAAAAATGTGGAAATGATGTGTGTTCAGAATGATAAAAAGGAAGATCCCCTGATGCATACAGCAATTCGGACAGTTCTAGGAAAACTTTTGCATCTTGTAGCTGTGGCTCCTGAACTGACTCATGGTGTCAGAGATCTTTTACATATTAAAGTTCCCTGGCAAATGTTTGAAAAGGAAGTATCCACAGACAAATTTGTATAGGCTGACACGACTAATAATAAAGAAATCAATAGCTTGATTAGAATGGGGGGGTGCCAGTGAAACTATTTATTTATTTATTGCATTTGTTTACCAGTAAAGTCCACTGGGCCAGAGATGAGCCCATTTTCAGTGGAGGCCCGGGGAGAAAAGCTCCACATGTAATTACATAAAAGAACATATAATACAGAATATATCAGGTAGTGGTAGTACATTAGATAAGTGAGTAAGAGCATACAATAATATGACATGAATTACAATACATTAGTGAGGTGATAACATTGTATAACATGGTGACATTGGTAGACAATTATTGAAATCATGATAGAAGTATAGAAATAGGACGTGTGGATGGCAGGTAAGGTTGTTAGATGAGAGAGAAGATTGTATAAAGGAAAAGGAGGCAGAAGGCTTAGAGTAGAGATGGCGCTGGCTAGTGTCAGCAGAAGCAGTAGGTTTCAAGGAGGCAGAAGGCTTCGAGTAGAGATGGCACTGGCTAGTGTCAGCAGAAGCAGTAAGTGTAAAGGAGGCAGAAGGCTTAGAGTAGGGATGGCGCTGGCTAGTGTCAGCAGAAGCAGTAAGTGTAAAGGAGGCAGAAGGCTTAGAGTAGGGATGGCGCTGGCTAGTGTCAGCAGAAGCAGTAGGTGTAAAGGAGGCAGAAGGCTTAGAGTAGGGATGGCGCTGGCTAGTGTCAGCAGAAGCAGTAGGTGTAAAGGAGACAGAAGGCTTAGAGTAGGGACTGCGCTGGCTAGTGTCAGCAGAAGCAGTAGGTGTAAAGGAGGCAGAAGGCTTAGAGTAGGAATGGCGTTGGCTAGTGTCAGCAGAAGCAGTAGGTGTAAAGGAGGCAGAAGGCTTAGAGTAGGGATGGTGCTGGCTAGTGTCAGCAGAAGCAGTAGGTGTACAGGAAGCAAAGGAAAAGAAAGCCTGGGTGTAGAGATAGGCTAAGACAGTTTTGGGGAGGGGGTCAGGTAATGGAATTGTGATTACGGGCGCAGGTGCATATTCAATGTAATGAGAGGTGAAGTTTAAGGGAGTTTTTAAAAGCAGTGGAGCTACTGATAGTTCTTACTGAAGGAGGGAGTTTATTCCAAAGCTTGGGGACAGTGAAAGAGTAACGCATTTGACCAGCTGAGAGCTTAGGTTTATCAGTATTTAGTAACATTTTGTTTTCTGACCTTAAGTGTTGATTTGGATGGTAGATGGTTAAGATGTCAGTTAGGGCTGGGCAGGTTTCTGGGAAGTAAATGATATTATGGGCAGTAGTAAGTTGTAGGTATGTGAGGTAATGGGGAAGTTCCAACCAATGAAGTTGTAGTGTGGAACAGTGGTGAGAGGAGAATTTAGCATTCGTAGCAAATTTGGCAACTTTATTGTAGCATGTATTGAGTTTGTTTTTTAGGGAGGACTGAATATTGGTTAAGATGGGGGGGGGGCCGTATAGGAGTGTAGGAAGCAGGAATGAGGAGGCAAGAGCTTTTTTTGCCGAGAAGGTGAGAAAGTAATTGTGCCTGTAGAGGGCACCTAGCTTTTGATGGGTTTTTTGATGTTATTCTGGATATGAAGATCAAAAGTTAAGTTATCGTCAAGGATGACACCAAGCAGTTTGGTAGTGGGAACAACATTAATAACAGTATTGTTTTGGGAATGAACTGAAATGTCAGACTTATTAACTGGGCTAGATTTTTTGGGGGTAAATATTATCAGTTTAGTTTTGTTGGGGTTAAGGGCAAGATGATTCTGTGACATCCAGGATTCAGTTGAGGTAAAAGCCTCTTGGGTAAGGTGTTGCAATGTAGAGGCAGATTTGGAAGAGCAGATAATAGTAGAATTGTCAGCATACTGGATTACAGTACTGTGGGTAAGAATTTTATAAAGGTCGTTGATGAATATACTAAATAAAAGGGGACCCAGTATGGAACCCTGGGGACTCCTGTGCTGGTGTTGTTGAAAGGAGAGGAGCAGCGTTGCCATATGGTAGCTTGTTGCCTATGACTGAGATAGCTGGAAAAGCACTGAAGGGTGGAGGGAGAGGTGCCAAGGTTAGAGAGTTTAGTAAGCAGAAAGGAATGGTAAACTCTGTCGAATGCCTTTGATAGATCCAGGAAGAGTGCGGAGACTATGGATCCATCATTCCTGGCTTTATTAACAGTGTTCAGGAAGGAAATGAGAACAGTGTT
Source organism: Protopterus annectens (assembly GCF_019279795.1). Taxonomy (NCBI): domain Eukaryota; kingdom Metazoa; phylum Chordata; order Ceratodontiformes; family Protopteridae; genus Protopterus; species Protopterus annectens. The sequence continues at coordinate 824,836,141 of NC_056735.1, read as the reverse complement.
AGTGCTATGTCCTGGCCTAAAGCCATGTTGAGTGGGGGAAAGGAGGTGGTTTGTAGTCATGTGGCTAAGGAGTTGAGTGTGAATGCACTTCTCTAGTATTTTTGAGATGGGAGACAGAATAGTAATGGGCAGGAAGCTGGGAATGTCAGAGTTGCTGCCACCTTTATGAAGTGGTAGAACACATGCCTTTTTCCAGATATCAGGTATGCAAGATTCCTGAATGGACCTGTTAAGGAGGATACTGATGGGGTATGCAACTGAGGAGGCAGATATCTGTAAGAATTCTGCAGGTAGGTCATCTGGGGCATTGGTGTATGGTTTTAGTTTGTGAAGGAGCTTTTGTATGGTGGAGGTAGGTATGCGGGACAGTAAGAAAGTTGGTAATGAAGGTGATATGGCAAGTGGCGGGGTGTGGTAGGTTAGTGCTGATGGGTGGGAAGGTGGTAGTAAGTTTAACAATACTATTGATGACATAAGAATTAAAGAGAGAGGCTAATTCAGTGGGTGTTTTTTTCTGCATCAGGGCATGGATTGTGGATTGCTCCAGGATGGAGTAAGGAGTTGATTGTTCCCCAGAATTTCCTGGGGTTATGATTATGTTGGTTTTGGAGGCTTTGGAAGTAATCTTTTTTGTTTCTGAGAACTAAACATTTGGCCTGGTTGTGAAGTTGTTTGTTTTGGATGAGGGTAGCAGCAGATTTGTTTTTTCACCAGGCTTTCCAGGCTTTATCCCTAGAGAACATAATTTGCTTTGTTGGCTTAGTGAGCCATTTGGCATGTTTTGTCTTGACTCTTTTTAACTGAAGAGGGGGCAAGAGAGTTCAGGATAGTCAGAAATGTAGTATTAAAAAATTCTACAGCTTCATTAAGAGGGAAAGATTTTAGTGGATTCCAGTTAGTATTTTGCAAAGCTTCATTAAGAGTAGTTGGGGAGAATTGGGACAAATTACAGGTGTATCTATATTGGTGTTTATTAGGTAGGGTGATAGCTTACGTATTATGAATGTTGGAGAGTGGTCACTTATGCTGTCTGCAAGAGTACCAAAGGAGGATATGTTATCAGGGTCAGAAATCATGATCCAATCCAAGATTGAACTTTTGTTATTCTTAGTGTCAGGTCTGGTGATATCAGAAATAAGCTGGGTATAGCTGTGAAGGTTGATGTCTAATGAGTGATTGTTATTGGAGATATCTAACCAATTAATATTTACATCGCATAGGATTAGTGTTTCATTTTTTATGTTATTGGTAGTCCAGGCAAGGATGTCTTCTAGAATGGTAATATTGTTGCCTGGGGGAATGTATAGGACTATAATGCATAGGTTTTTATAGTTATTCAGTTTAAAATGGGTGATAAGTAATTCTGCGGTAGAGAAGGAGGGAATGGGCTTAGAAAATGGAAATACTGAGAAGGTACTTGGATATAATAAGGCAATGCCTCCGCCTTTTTTGTGGAGTCTGTCTGATCTGAGACAGGAATAGTTTGTGGAAAGGAATTTGGAATCCTTTATGTATGGTTTTAGCCTAGTCTCAGTTATGGCTAAGAAGTCATGTTTATATTGACTTAACCATGGGTTTTGTTTCTAATACTTTGAATGTTGATAGTAGTGAGACTGAGGGATTTTGTTCAGTTAGGAGTGTTATGAGGAGAAGAAGGACCAGGGTTAGGGTGGATGTCACCACACTTGACTAGGTTAGGATAACTAGGAGGCATCTTTGGATAGAGCTTCCTTTTTGGATCTTTGACATGGTTTTGTACAAGGTCCCTAGGAAGTCTGTATTTTGTGGAAAGGATTGTTTTTCTCCTTTGTAGAATAATATTAGAGTCATATAGACTAGAGCAGATTGCTGAGTGGCTGTAGGAGATGGTAATGTAGTTAGATGTTGTTGATGTAGGTGTGGGGGGTATACACGTTGAAGTGATGAGAGTTGTAGAAGGAGAGAGAGAGGTATATGGACAATAAAAGGAGAAGGATGTTGTGCAATTGGGGCATGTTTGAGAGGAGTGGTGTTCCCTGCTTAGATATGGAAAGTTTCTGGAAAAAGAAAATGTGGGTAGGTATTAGGTCAGATTTAGAGGTAGGAGTGTATGTTGATATAAGTGAAGAAAGGGGTAAGGTGGTTAGATATAGGAAAGGAGAATTGGAAGGTGATAATAGACTAAGGAAGAGGTTAGGAGTATAGAAACTGTAGCTGTCAGGTAGGAGTCATGTAGAAGAGTAGAGTAGGCTAAGTGTGTAGAGTAGGTGAGATGGAAGTTAGGGTGTGGTGTGGATGGGTGGAGATGGATAGGAGGAATGTGGGTGGGTGTGGCTTGGTTAGGTATAAGTGTAATCGAAATGGGGTGGGTGGGAAATTAGGGTGTGGTGTGGATAGGTGGAGATGGATTGGAGGAGTGTGGGTGGGTGTGGCTTGGTTAGGTATAAGTGTAATTGAAATGGGGGTGGGTGGGAATGGGGGTAGGGTAGTGGAGCATTGTGAGCCAGAGCGAAGCGAGGAGGAACGGAGCGGGGACTCACTGGTGTGTGGAAGGCCAGGGTTGTGGAAGAAAACAATCAGGAGAAGCACTTCTTGAAATTAACCAGGTCAATACAGTACAGTTATATAGCCTTAACTAAAGAACTAGCCTTTTTGTTTTGTTTTTGGTGTGAACAATTAACTTTGGGGATCTGCTTGGACAGGCTTATTTTGCATTCGCTCAGTAGGTAAGATGAGCGGCAGAGAGATTTTCCATTCACTAAGATTTTAGCTTTTATTTCAAATTGAGTACCAGCTATCGGGAGTTACTTAGCTTAGTAAATGCTACCATCTAGTTGCCAAAATATGCTAGCGCAAGCTCCCGGACTAAATGTCGATAAAAATGAATGGGGAAGTATATATTTATATAACTAAATACAATTGCCTGTGCGGTGTGCAGACAGTATTTGTGATAACAGCAATGATTAACTAGTACACTTTTGGCTAACACCTTTGAGTATTTTAAACCTACTCCATTTGAGCTTTGGGCTAGGATGTCCTTGTAGACTGCAGGGAGGATGATAGGTTATCCACACTAGAGTAGTCTCAGGACTTTAATTACAGCTGAGCATCAGGGACAATTCATTCGTTGTGGGTGAATATTCTGGCTGTGAAGAGAGGAACAGAATGAGACAGATACACTTTTAGTTAAAGAATAATTAAGGGATACATGGGGACAGATAGGGAGGTGAGTTTAGGACAGTTTATGTTACAATGAACACTTAGTCTTTGGTGAAGAGAATGTGGTATGCCTCGCCAAAGGGAAAAACAATCTTCCAGCAAATATTACAGTAGAGGAAGAAAGACATGGCAAGTGTTCAGGGTAATCTATTTTAAAACAGTTTTTAAGCCAGCCCTAGTAAATAGTGAACATTTCTTATTTCTAGCACTTTAACAAAATCTTCCCTGTTACATCTATATTGAAAATACAACAGTTCAAATACAGTGCATAAGCTAGCTCTATTAAATAGCGCACATCTCGTAATTCTAACACTTTAACATAAGCTTCCCTATTTCATTTAGATTGAAAATGCAACAGTGCAAATACAGTACAGTCAAAGCACTTCATAGGCAGGTTGCTGCCCCATGGTCCGAAAATTGTAGAACTTTTATATAGTTGTAACAGTACTATATCCCCTATGATACTTAAAATCAGTATCTTTAGCTGGAGAAAAACAGAAGGCTTTACTTTGTCCCAATAGTAGTCAGATTTTAGTGCTTCCTACAGTGATAATCTAGAGAACATACAAGTATACTATTCCATCTGCTTAATTCACATGTAGCAGTCGGTGTCTTGACCCATGAGTGAGAAGAGCAGTTTGCGTGTACATTCACTCTTGCATTTAGAACAGTTATCAAAACAGCAATTAAACAGCAGATAACTGCACATCTTCAATTTTAAATACCTTAATCCTGTAATACAGTGAATTAAACAACAACACTTACTGGCAAGCACAGACCGCAGGGACCCGAGAGATGTCCAGGGTAGGGAGAGTACTATTTAAAAATGGCACCAATTTAGTGGGCTTTTACTTATGGGTTCTTGTTGGGAGGAGGGGAAAGAAGTGATTACTATGATTGGGGGAGGCAATTGGAAGGCCAGGGTTGTGGAAGAAAACAGTCAGGAGCAGCACTTCTTGAAATTAACCAGGTCAATACAGTATATAGTCTTCACTAAAGAACTAGCTTTTTTGTTTTGTTTTTGGTGTGAACAATTAACTTTGGGGATAGAGTTTCCGGCTTGGCTTATTTTGCATTCGCTCAGTAGGTGAGATGAGCGGCAGAGAGATTTTCCATTCACTAAGCTTTTAGCTTTTATTTCAAATTGAGTAACGGCTATCGGGAGTTACTTAGCTTAGTAAATGCTACCATCTAGTGGCCACAATGTGGAAGTGCAAGCTTCCCAGACTAAATATCAATAAAAATGAATGGGGAAGTATATATTTATATTTATATACCTAAATACAATTAAAAGCTGCTGTGGTACAGCGGTAGCATTGTTGCCTCACAGCAAGAGGTTCTCCTGTTCGATTGTCGGCTGGAGTGCCTTCTGTGTGGAGTCTGCATGTCCTCCCCGCGGTCTAGTGACCTCCGAATGACATGCATGAATGGGCGTGCCTTCGTTGAAGGTTGGGCTGGCAACTCGGCACCATAAAAATCGACTGCCAATCATTAGCGGACCAGAGTTCCACTGTGGCGACCCCTAACCGGGAAAAGTCGAAAAGACAAACATATCTAAATACAATTGCCCGTGCGGTGTGCAGCCAGTATTTGTGATAACAGCAATGATTAAATAATACACTTCTGGCTAACACTTTTGTGTATTTTAAACCTACTCCATTTGAGCTTTGGACTAGGATGTTCTTGTAGACTGCAGGGAGGATGACAGGTTATCCACACTAGGGTAGTCTCAGGACTTCAAATACAGCTGAGCAAGAGGGACAATTCCTTCATTGTGGGTGAATATTCTGGTCTGTTTCAGCTTTGGGTTAGGATGTCATTGTAGACTGCAGGGAGGATGATAGGTTATCCACACTAGGGTAGTCTCAGGACGTTAAGTACAGCTGAGCAAAAGGGACAATTCCTTCATTGTGGGTGAATATTCTGGTCCATTTGAGCTTTGGGCTAGGATGTCCTTGTAGACTGCAGAGAGGATGATAGGTTATCCACACTAGGGTAGTCTCAGGACTTTAAATACAGCTGAGCAAGAGGGACAATGCCTTTATTGTGGGTGAATATTCTGGTCCATTTGAGCTTTGAGCTAGGATGTCCTTGTAGATTGCAGGGAGGATGATAGGTTATCCACACTGAGAGGTAAATAAGCATAAAAGCTACAAAAGGGAATATAATTTTGTTATAGTTATATCAGAAGGATCTTATGAGTTACAAGAAATTGGTCTGAACAAACAATCAGTAGAAACTCAACACTGTAAGAGTTGGGAATTGATGAAGGATCAACAATAAAACACGGAAAAATGTGAATAAAACTAAGTAAGGAATATTTCAGAAGACTTAAATTAATCCTGAAAACAACACTTACATCTAGGAACAAAATTCAAGCTATAAACCAATTTGCTCTTCCTGTCCTAACTTACAGTTCTGGAGTGACTGACTGGCCCCAAAACGTGTTTGATAGAGTAGACAGGAAAACAAGAAGACAACGCCATGTTCATCAAAGGATTTATAGCAATCAGTGCATACCAAGATTATATATTCCCTATTCTGAAGGAGGGATGGGCTTCCTTGAAATTGATTATATGTACAGATCTGCAATCGTGGAACTCCACACATATCTGCTGACCTCACAAGACCCAAATGTAGTGAAGGTTTGGAAACATAAGGAGAATAAACATAAGATGACTTCTCTGCTTAATTTAGCAGAAGCATATCGGCATCAAGCAGGAATGGAAATCAAACCAGAAGTGGATAAAAATCAGGCAGCAACTGAATGTGCCAAAAAACAAAAGAAAGAATGTAAGGTGAAGGACCAGATGAGAAGGCAAGAAATGTGGAAAAGCATAAACATAGTTGCAAGTATAGAAAACTTCTGGAAGAATCTCATGTTGATCAGGAATGAATGCAGGAATAGTTAAGGACAGGCAAATTCAAGCCAAGAGATGAAAGGTTAATATTGGTAGCTCAAGAAAGTGGGCAACTTGGGGTTTACAAAGTCCATTGAACATGTGGGAGAAACAGACAAATGTAGGTTTTGTAAAACCAAAATGGAAACAGCTGCACACCTTGTTGCTGGTTGCGACATACTAACGGCAGAAGGACTGTATACTGAAAGGCATAATAATGTGGCAAGACTGTTGCAATGCGGATTGTGCAAACATTATGGTAGTGAAGTGGCTGAAAAACACTGGAAACATGAGCCACAAAGCATCATAGAAAATGATGAGGTTTATATCACATGGGACCATCCATTACCAACAGTTGAAAAGATAGATGCTAGAAAACTGGATACAGTGGTCCAAGAAAAGAAGACAAAAGTAGCATTAATCATTGAAATCGCCACACCCAGTGACTACAGTGTCTTGTGTACAGAGAGACACAAAATCATAAACTACCAGGATCTGCAGGCAGAAAAGTACAGTTGTGCACACTTACCATAAATGTAGATGTTCGAGTGTCTTCACTGTTGCAGTCATGACTGTAGGGTTCTCCCCTGCTGGCAGGCAGTCCTCGGTCGGCCAGAATCCCAAAGTCTGGGTCCGGCATCGGCTGCTCAGTCATGCTCCCTGACATCAGAGTGCCAGGAGTACAAAGCTGACAGCCGATGCCATGTTCTCCAGTTTTTCTTACCCCAGATGTCAGGTGTTCCAAAATGAGTAAGATCCCATACCCTTTGCAAATACACCTCAAAAGAAGGGTGAAGAAGGGAACCACACAAAAGAAAAAATAAGAGGGGACAGGAGGGAGGGTAACCCAGACTGCAACAGTGAAGACACTCGAACATCTACATTTATGGTGAGTGTACACAACTGTACTATGTTCATCGTGTTTCACTGTTGCAGTCATGACTGTAGGGTTGAATCCCAAAGCAGAATAAAAGGGAGGTGGTCATAAAGTAGAGGGGGCAGCTAAAAGGCCCTGCAAGACAGCAGAAGCAAAGCCTGCCCTAGACTTAGAGTAGAGAGGTAGATTGTAGTGCTTGGAAAAAGTATGCACTGAACTCCAAGTTGCAGCTTCCAAAATGTCTTTGGTAGGAACTCCCCTGAGGAAGGCAGCTGAAGTGGCAGCAGCTATGGTAGAGTGAGTCCTTATACTCCCTGGGATTTGCTTTCCATGGTGTGAAAAACAAAATCTGATTCCATGAGCAATCCATTTTGAAATGGTCTGTTTTGAAATGGCTTTGCCTTGGGAATTTGAAGCATAAGAAACAAACAATTGGTCTGATTTCCTAATGTCCTTGGTTCTGTCCAGGTAAAAACATAGTTGTCTGTGTACATCCAAGGAATGCAAGATCCTTTCCCCCTTATTTTGAGGACTGGGGAAAAAAGTTGGCAAGTGAATAGTTTGATTTAAAGCCACTTTGGAAACCACCTTAGGCATGAAAGTAGGATTAGTCCTTAAAGACACCCTGTCTTGATGAAAAATAATATAAGGTTCCACAGCCATGAGAGCTTGCAACTCCGAAACTCTCCTGACAGAGGTAAGAGCTAACAGGATGGCTGTCTTCCATGATAAAAACTTTATGTCAGATGTGGCAGCAGGCTCAAAAGGAGGTAAGGTGAGTTTTTCCAAAACATAGTTGAGATCCCAAGCCGGAATGGGTGGAGATCTAGGGGGCCTTAAGTTCTTAGCTCCTCTGAGAAACTGTCTCATGAGCTGATGGGAAAATATAGGAGGGTTTGTATTATAATGAGCAGAAATAGCAGAGGCATGGATCTTTATGGAAGAGAAAGAGAGACCCTTATGTAAGAGGTATGACAGGTAAAGTAAAATCTGAGGAATGTTAGGAATAATAGGATCTGCATCCTGAGCCTGCATCCAGGAACAAAATCTTTTCCATTTTCCTGCATAAGATTTTCTAGCGCTAGGACGTCTGGCTTCTAAAATGACATCCATAACCTGCTTGGGTAGAAAAGAATGAATTAAAGACCCTGGATTAACCAGGCTGCCAGGCTGAGAGTTTTGACATGGGAGTGCAGAACCTGACCCTGGTGTTGGGACAGAAGGTTCGGAGTCTGTGGTAATACCCAAGGGGGCTCCAGACAAAGGTTTTTCAGTGTTGGGTACCAAAACTGTCGAGGCCAATTTGGGGCCAGCAAAATTATCATCTTGGGCTTGTCCTGTTTGATCTTTAATAACACCCGTGAAAGAAGAGGTAGAGGTGGGAAGGCATACCCTGAGAGGTTTGTCCAACTGAATGATAGTGCATCCACTTTCCAAGCTAGTTCGTGGAATGTCCTGGTGTAAAAAATCTGTAGATGATTGAGGTGGGATGCAAAGAGATCTATGTGAAGACATCCCCAGACTGCTGTAATCATCCTGAATATTTCTGTGTCCAGCATCCATTCATGTGGGTCCAACAGGTTTCTGCTCAGACTGTCTGCCAGGAAGTTTTGCTTCCCTGGTAAAAACTGAGCTTGAAGGTACAGTTTGCAAGCTAGAGCTGTGTTCCATAGATTCATGGCTAGTCTGCAAAGGGAATAGGAATGAGATCCCCCTTGCTTGTTTATGTACCACATGACTGTGTTGTTGTCTGTCCATATCAGTAGCTGTCCTGGTTGTAGAAGATTCCTGAAAGCCCATAGAGCATTCTGAATGGCTAACATTTCCTTTAAATTGATATGCAGGTGCTTCTGATCCTTTGTCCAAAGGCCCTGCAGACAGTTGTCCTGAAAATGGGCTCCCCATGCATAATCTGAAGCGTCCGTGGTTAGTATCCGAGTGGCTGGAGGCAGACAAAGGTTTTCCTATGTTTAGAGTACATGCCTTGGACCACCAAAGGAATTCCTTTTGAAGACAAGGCAGGACGGTGATCTGCATGTCTAAACTGCGGCAATGCTGAGACCATACACTTTTTAGGTACCACTGTATTTTCCTCATATGTAGTCTTGCATATGGTACGAGAAGGATACAGGAGACCATGTAACCCAAAGCCTGCAGGAATTTCCTTGTAGATAGCTGAGTTAAAGTTGCCAAGGTTTTGAAAGTTGAAGCCAGCTGTAATTGTTTTTCGGATGTCAGAAATTCCATCTGGGTTGTTAAGTTTAGAAGAGCACCCAGAAAGGTCATCTGTTGTGAAGGAATCAAATTTGACTTCTTTATGTTGACAGTGAATCCCAGGAACTTGAGAAGATTTTGAACAAATTCTAGATGCTGGAGTAAGACATCCTTGCTGTCTGCCTGAATAAGACAGTCGTCCAGATAAGGGTAAATTTGAATTCCCTTGAGTCTGCAATAAGCTACTACTGGAGCCAGGCATTTGGTGAAGACCCTGGGCGCAGTAGACAATCCAAAGGGCAGTGCAGAGAATTGATAGTGCCTCGATCTGGCCTTGAACCTGAGGTATTTTCTGCATTCCTGCCTGATGGGAATGTGTAAATATGCCTCCTTCAAATCCAGAGTTACCCATCCATGCATTTTTGGTCAGCATTGGAAGTAGCTGCTGTAGAGAAAGCATCTTGAATGTTGGTATTTCGAGAAATGTGTTCAAGACTGACAGATCCAGAATGGGTCTCCATGAATTTTGCTTTCTGGGGACTGGAAAGAGCCTTGAGTAAAAACCTTGCCCCATCTCTGAAAGTGGAACCAGTTCTATGGCTTTCATAGCCAAGAGAGTTTCCACCTGGTTTAAGGCCTCTAACCATTGATGTTTTGGAAGATCCGGCCATCCGCTTGGTCTTGGTAGGGTATGAAAATGGAATTTGTAACCTCTTGAAACCACATCCAGAACCCACTTGTCTTGGGTTATATGAGTCCAAATTAGGTGAAAAAGAGAAAGTTTTCCTCCGAAAGGGGCTTCCAGGCAAGAAGTTCCTGCAGCCCAACAGAGGGAGTCATTGAGCCTATTTTCTATGAGCTTGCGACCTGTCCTCTCCTCCCCTAGGGGTGGAAGCAGTCCACTGTCTTGGTCTATAAGAGGCTTGCGTTTGAGGCCTTCCTCGGGAGCGTCTGTATCTACCCCTCTGAGGCCTGTCTGAATTGGGAAAGGACCAATTTTTTGTAGGCCAATTCCTACTAAATCTGGGTGTCTGTACTTGCACGAAATCTTTAACCATTTGCATCAATTTTGCCTTGTCCTCCATCTTCTTTATCACCTCTTCAGCCTTAGGTCCAAACAAAACATTATGCTCAACAGGAGCATCCAATAACTTAGCTTTTACTTGATCTGGCATGTTTTGTTCCTTTAACCAAACATGCCTTCTAATGACTGTACCAGAGGCAGCAGCCCTACAAGAAGCCTCCAAGGCATCAAATCCACAGTGTAAACCATGCTTCCCAACTTGTTCAGTGGCATGCATTAAATCATGTAATTCCTTATCATCTGCACAGGTGGAAATGGAAGTTAGCTTTTGTTTCAAAACAGACAGAAGAAATTGCTGGTATTTCAGCATATGAAACTGACAGTTTAAAGCCCTAATAAATAAAGTAGCAGAAGTGTACACTTTTTTGCCCCATCTTTCTAAAGATCTGGAATCCTTCTCAGTGGGAATGGGGTTTTAGCAGTAGCAGCCTTAACCCCTTAGGACCCTGAGAAATGGTTTCAGGATCAGCAGTAGGATTCTTGTATAAAAACTGGTGGGAATCAGGAACCCTATAATATCTGTCTGGCTTAACAGGAGCTGGAGGAAAAGAGTCAGGAGTTAAGTTAGCCTCGAAAAGCATCATCCACAATATCCAAAATAGGGGGATAGCCAGGGGTCTATGTTGGGAAGAAGAAGAAAATCCCTAAGTCTTTTCTTAGATTCCGAGTACTCCTGTCCTTCCCAGTGAAAATGTTCCCTCATTTCATGTAAAGTTTCCCCAAAGAGAAATCCTCAGGGGGAGAAGCTGAAGGAATGGATTCCTCAGCATCAGAATCCTCATAAGGAGGGAAAGAATATTCCTGGTCAGAAGAAGAAACTGAAGAAACAGAAGCCTGATCAGAGGAGTCATAATACACTTCCTGCCTTGGCCTTTTATCTGGAGGGGGATGTGAACCCCTAATCATAGTAAGCAAGTCCTCCGCCATCTTAAGTAATTACTTCTGAGACTTGGGTGCCGGATCAGAAGAGGCCTGGGCTGTAGTCTGTGATTTGGAAGGAGTCTTTGCCTTTGTCTTTGTCTTTATTAGAAGATGAGTAGGCCTGAAAACCCCTTCAGAAGACAGTACCTGCACAGCGGCTCCGGACCCATCCGAAGGAGCGTTGTCCGAAGGTCCTGCAACAGAAATATTTTAAAGGCCTAGTTGGCTCCTAGTGGGAGTCCGTTTCGGCCATCGGTTCCGAAATGGCCGACGACAGGGGCTGCAAAAGCGCCTCACTGATGATGGCCGAACCTGAAGCGGCTCTGCTTGTACAATATCATCCGATTTGGACCTCGGAGGCCTGTCTTTATCCTTGCGTCGTTTGTGAACTCCGGTAGCCGGAACCGAATCCGATGACATTTTGTAATTAAAACGCCTACCGAAGTACTGAAATGCAAAATTGTACCTTCGTTTAATCATACGTTGATTGAATCTAGCACAAAACCGACAACTAGCTACATTGTGGTCAGGGCCTAAGCAAGGAATACAGTAAGAATGAAAATCCTTATGAGGTATTTGCTTCCCATAAGAAATACAATTATTAACTTTTTCTGACATCGGACTGGAGCAAGAAAAAAGTTTCCCCAACGGGGTACTTAGCTTTGAGTAGGAGAAGAAAATCTTCGGATTGAAGTACGTTTAGAAAAAATTGTCAGGAGTTAGCCGACCAGCAAATGCGAACTGCTATCACCGCACGGCAAGAAAGACTGGAGAACATGGTGTCGGCTGTCAGCTTTGTACTCCTGGTGCTCTGACGTCAGGGAGCATGACTGAGCAGCTGACGCCGGACCCAGACTTTGGGATTCTGGCTGACCGAGGACTGCCTGCCGGCAGGGGAGAACCCTACAGTCATGACTGCAACAGTGAAACATGATGAACATCGAGAGCAATGCAGAAGAAAGATACCCAGACAGTTCCAATAGTAGTAGGAGCAACAGGTCTTATAAAAAAAACAATCTACAATTGTATTTAGATATGTTACCAATCCATGTAACTCCATACGAACTGAAATGTAACTGATGCAGACAATAAGACCAGGGACCTGTTTGTCGTGTTAGAGATGAGGCACAAACTTCAGCTGGGTTTTATCATATTTGAACTCTTGTACATTAGACATCTAAGAGCTCTGTTTCATATTGCCAAAGAAACATGGAAGAAATGAAGATGCCATTTACAAGCCTGCTAGAATTTTACATTAGTTTACTGGACAGAGAAAAACTGGCTATGCCCATTGTAAAGAAGAGTATGCAAAAACCTTAAGGAATTAACCAATGAGTCTATAATAACAATGTCCACTTACAGAACTTAACCTAGGACATCAGCTACTGGTATTAATACTAGTATTAGTGATAGAGATAGCATTAACATTGGCATTTGGTGTGCATTAGTGTCAGTACCCTCCATGAGGAGCAAATTCCTTAGTAAGGATTTTTTTTGTTTATGCCATCATTTTCTCAAAATATTGGAAAAAAGCTCTAAAGTGTACCTCAGACCATTTAGAACACTGTGGCTTCTGGGGGCCTAGCGACCACCCAGACTTCAAGCTTAAGATAGTTCCTCAACAGTTATTATAGTGCACTCTTTGCCAATTTGCTAGTTAAAGGAATGAAACAAAAAGCTGATGAATCAAAAAAGGGAAAAAAGAAATCCAGATGGTGTGGAATTGCAAGGACTGGGTTGGAGACAGCTAGGCAAGCAAAACAAGAGTTATCATCCCAGGGTAAACATGAAAAATTTGGCATTTACTTGCTTGCTTAGATAATAAAATCTGGAATATTATTGGCTGTTAATTGGGGTAACAGATAAGTCACTTTATATTTCATATCAGACTTTTTAATTATACCTTTTATTTTGTTCTATTCTTATTGTAAATTTTTATAAGTTCATAAAATTAAATTTGGATGTTTCTTTGTATTTAAAGTTTAGTTTTTATGAAGCACATTAATGGAAGGACGACAGACTATTCAACAGCTGCTGTCATATGAAATCACCAATCATGGAAATAGTAAAGTTTAAAATGGTAACAGTGTTTCTTTAAACCTTTACATTTTTAAAGAGAAAATGAGATCACAAAGCTATAAAATGATCATATGATTTAATTCATTTATCTGATGAAGTCTTAACAAAAGTTAGATGAAAGCACTCATTTCTTTATTGTTTTTAACACTATAATTTTTTGTGTTTTAAATCAGTTGGAATAAAATGCTTAGCTTGTCTGCATCGTACCTGGTGAATTTTTTTGTAGTTGCCGGGTTTGAGTAAGTTAGATTCACTTGCTTTCTGTAGTTTAGTGCTCAGAGTGATATGTACATTTTCAGATACGCAAAACATAAAAGAAAATGACAGGTGAGTATATTAATTAAGCCAGACTACCGACATTCATTATTTGGTGGGCAGTAGCTCAGCCATCCATATTGGTTCTGAATCCGCCACTGAGTTGATTATTATTATGTTAAAAACTGTTGTGGCATTATGGGTAATTGCTCCAACAAAATGGGGATGTAATAAAGGCTGGTATTTGAGACTGACCTCCAAGCCTGGGTATAATGCAAGTGCCTGGGTATAATGCAAGTGCAGTGTTTTGAACACGTGTCTAACAGCTACATCTACTCTTGCTCAAGATGGATATGATACCTGAAATACTACTGAACTATACCAAAGCTCTCTAGGAATAATGTCCCACCAATGACTAACTGCTAAACATTATAGTATGCCAATAAGCCACATCAGTGTGGATTCCAAATAACTGGACACACTGAAGAAACCTGAGATGCAGGATGATGCATACACAGGCATTCAGACTAATGGTGAGGGAAGGCTGGCCTGAAATGTAGTTGGGCAGGAAACTGTCTTCACACTTAACTGAGGATTCCCTGAAAGCCTATATGAACCTGGAAAGTGCTGATGGACAAAACTATCAAAATCTGAAAAAGAGATTCTAGTTAGGATGGGTGTCTTTCCAGAAACACAGTCATTCAAGTTCCCCAACTGGACAGTCAATATGGAAAAATTAGTAAGCATGCAAATCACTAATTTACTACGTATCCTAAAATGATGGCTACAGCCTGATATAGATTGTTGTTCTACCATTGTAGCTAAGTTTATAAAATAATCAAAGAGCATGTGGACAGAGGTAAAACAAAAGGATAGGAGATCTTAAGAATAATATAAATGGAATTGGATAGAAATAATGGAAAGGATGGAATATTACATATAGCGGATGATAAATGTTGAAAAGCTATATAGCAGTTGAATGAGCTTAAGTGTAATGGCGGATTGACATAAATGTTGCAGCTACAGTGGTGTTGGCATGGTTTTGTAATGTTAATGTTTGTAACTGAAATTGTGTTGGTACTGTGTTGGATTGCTTATATTAATGCTTAAATGTTATTGTGCCACATGATAAGTAATAAATTAAATAAATGCAAAAAATAAGTAACATTTATCCCATTAGTCTTTTAAAGCTTTGTTTAGCTTGAGTTTCCTTATGTTTCCATATCAATTTACTTCAACTATATTGTTTCCGCAAATCTCATTATGTATTATTCTTTTTCTATTTGCTTTGTTCTTGCCACTTTCAATTTGCATTTTTAACTTAACTTTTTCTTTTTTTTTTGCAGGTTTTGGACTTAATAGAAAAATTGTGAGTTTCTGTAGGATCTGAGCCTCATTGAAAATTCAGCAGGATCTCTTTCATTTGTATGTTTCTACTGCTTCTTGTCTCTTGTATAGTACTTGGTCTGGGGAGTCTGTGTCTGCATGATCTGCATTCTTCTCACTGCATTTTATTTGGTGTCTTCACTGCATTTCTTGTTGTATATACTCTTAGTCTTGTTGTATATAACACAATAGTAAGAAATTGTGAATTATAACATAATGTGACTGTTTTTTCTGATTTGCATTTACCTCTGGTCTACTACTAGTTAGTCTAGTAACACGTAATAGAAAGAGAATTGTGAATTGTTGCATGATCCAACCCCCATCTATTACATTTCTACTCTATTTTTTCTGCTTCCATTTTACATGATCTGGGGACCTTAGTCTAGTCTTGTAGTATCACACACAGTAGTGAGCGCATTGCTGTAGGATCTAAAACCAATTTATTGCATTTGTACTGCTTTTTTTTGTTTTCATTTTACTTAGTCTGGGAACCTTGGCCTTGTAGTATCACTCACAATAGTAAGAGAATTATGAATTGCTGCAGGATCTGCGCCTTATAAATATTTATATACACACTTACACTGCATTTTTACTGTTTAGTGATTGATTTTCTCTCTAACTCATCTCCTATAAAATGTGCTGAGCTGTACAGCAGTGGTTTGCAGTGCCCTGTATAGATGCTAGCACCTAGAGTTGTAATTTTCCATATAAAACTTCCTCTGCTATTTTCTCAACTATCTAGCTGAGTGTAGAACAGTTTGTCCACCAAGAAGCACTACCCAAGAGTGTTGTTTTAGATCAATCCTAGTCCTCTTCCCCAGCCCAACTTCAAATTATTGCACTGCCTCTAGTAGTCACAAGAAAGAGGATTCACAGCCATGAAAATGCACTTTACTACTCTCTATCTAGCCAGCCTTGTGGAAATGGGCATTCTAAGACAAGGTAGCAGTTGTCTCATGTTTACTGGCAACTACCTTTTCTTAAGCAGACTGACACGGTATGCAAGACATGCAATTACTCTATGTCTTTGGAAGCAAATACAACCACATCTCACAATGTCTCAGTCTTTAAGCCCTTAAGGAAAACTGCCATACAACCCAATGTATTAGTCATTGCAGACTCTGTTGTGAGACATGTTGATGCCACCCCTTCACTAGGTTAATCAAGGAGACAACTACCAT
Source organism: Protopterus annectens (assembly GCF_019279795.1). Classification (NCBI taxonomy): domain Eukaryota; kingdom Metazoa; phylum Chordata; order Ceratodontiformes; family Protopteridae; genus Protopterus; species Protopterus annectens. Next base: position 824,820,046 of record NC_056735.1, on the reverse strand, counting down.
TAGTAACCTATCAGGAGCAAGGATCTACCAGATATCATATACACTCATAGGTTCATAGGTGTGTACTAGGCTAATGGCCCTGGAGCCTTTACAAGCCTAGCCCATAGGAGTACCTTGGTATCGTGCCACCCAACCTTAGTTCCTAGTGCCTCTGTTGAGTAGAGTCTTCTCTTGAAGAGGGTCAGTGAGGTACTCTGCTTGACATGTATGGGAAGTCTATTCCATAGCATGGGCAGTCTTCTGGGTTATGAACCTGTCCCTCCAGCATGTTCTGTTGATTGTGGTAATGGGCTTGAGGTTTCTTGAGCATGTGGTGCGGAGGGATTGGGATTTCTTTAGATGTAGCATTTCTAACAGCTGGGTCAGACATGGCTTTGTAAGTCAAGCAGAGATTGCCTCTATGTAGGCGATATGAGACAGAGAATACTTGGAGTTTAATTGAGTCTGTCCATATAAGTGTTTAATGACTAGGATCCTCTTTGTGAGGTACTTTTGCGGCCTCTCTAGTTGTTGCAGGTGTCTGGTGAGGTACATGCCAAATAGGCGTTGTACTCGATTGGCCTAATGAGGAAAGAGAAGCGGGAGACAATGACCTCTTTCTTCCTGGATGCAAAACCCTTAGTAATGAGATGTGCCACATAGAAGGACTTTCTGACCACAGTGGCAATGTGGTGGTCAAAAGACAGGTTGCTGTCAACCTGTTCCTAGATCTCTTATAATGCCTTCTGTGTTCACTGGACTACCATCGATGTGGTAATTCAAGGGAACCAGGGGATGACGGCACATTTTTTGGCATTGAGCTTAAGGCCATGGTTCTGACATCACTCAGTCTCATTGAGGCCTTTCTGTAGGATGTCAACATCACTTGGGGAGTTAATAGCTCCCAACGTGCAATCATCTGTGACCTTTGTCAGCCAGAGTCCCTTCCTGTTGGCCTGGACTTCAGAGAAGTAGATACCAACCAGGAGCAGACCCAGGACCGAACTCTGTGGGACTCCACTCATGACAGGTCGACAGTCTGGGGGGGGTAAAGTTGACATTGAATCTGTTGGCCAGTATATTGGCAATATCTGTTGGCTCAGTATAGCAGGTACCATTGTGCAGTAGCTCAGAGAAAATCTGGGTATTGCCATGGAGATTCTTTACATAACTATAGAAGGCCTTGTGGTTATCTTTACTATCTGCAGCAATTCTGTTTTCATAGCTAGCTTTAAAGGATTTGATGAGGGATCTCAACCTTTTGCTGAGGTCGATAAGGGAGTTTTTCCACTCTTAGGACTTCACTTTATTCCGCATCAGTTTCCTCCTTCTGTTGTAGAGTTTGTTTATGGCAGGGGACCACCAGATTAGCTTCCTTTTTTTTGAGGAGAGTGTCTTGGTTCTATTGGGTATGGCGAGATCCATGCATTTGTGTACTTGCTCGTACAGTATACTGGTTTATGATTCGGCAGTCATGTAAATATTCTCTATTTGCATGGGTGCCGTGAAGTTAGCTACCTCTGTTTTTAAGAGCCCAAAGTTAGCTTTGGAGAATTTTTTCATGGTGGTTACCTTTGTGTGTGTGTGGGGGGGTGGATTTCCAAGGTGATTAGTTTGTGGTCAGATCTAACCAAGGAGGAGTTGACTATTGGTGTAGAGCAATGATCGCCCATGTTAGTAATGACCAGGTCAAGGATGTTACTACCTCTAGTGGGGTTAAGAACGAGCTGGTCCAGGGAGTTGGAATTAATGAATTCCAGAAAGCGCTGGGTAAGTGTATTGGTACATGAGTAGTTTTCCCAGTTAATGGAGGGGTAGTTGAAGTCGCCCAGTATGAGAGTGTTAGGCTGGACCCTAATATTCTCCAGAATGCTTAGGAACGTGGAGTGAGAGTCTTGGGACATGGTTGGGGACCTATAGCAGGCTACAACCTGAATCTCTGTCTTACCCAATGTTAGCTGCACCTGAAGTATCTCAGATGCATTATGTTGGGCTAACAGTCTGGAGGTGTGTGCATCCTTTATTAATACGAAAACACCACTGCCTTTGGAGCTTCAGTCCAAGTTATGGGGGCCGAAAGATGTGGAATGAGTTATAGCCTGGTAGTGCAGGGGTGCTATCTGCTACCTTGAACCAGGTCTCTGTTACAGCACAAATATCAATGTTCTCCATTTTAAGGAGTGCTTCAAGTGAAAGCATTTTGAGATTTAGACCTAGTGCTGAGCAGCGTGACCCTCAGATTGCATTTATTTGTAGCTGTTACGGTGGTAATTTTGTCTTTGGAACACTGCCTAAAAAAGGCACTATAGGGGTGGCAAGAGCCTTGGTCAGTATCTGGAAGCACAGGGGTGACAGATGCAGGCCATTTCTGACAAAGCATTGAGGTCTGTCAGTCATGTCATCCCAGGCAGATACTGGATCCCCTTAGAATGACACCAGAAACTTAGCCAGTTGTTGAAATCAATAATTTTCTGCTTGTACTGTGGTATCATTCTGGGTGATGGCAGGATGCTGCTCATGGCTAGGGTCATACCCCCCTGGGCTACTTAATTCAAGAGCTCCTCCATGTCTCTTTTCATGTAGTTCAGGGAGGTAAATCTTAGGTCATTCACACCCATATGTACAATAACAGAGTCATACTTGTACCTGTTGTTGAGGGACCTGAGTGTGTGCATTATGTGGCGGATCCTGGTATCTGACAGGCTGCTGACTGTTATTTAACCTAGTGAGTGGGGCATCAGTGTGCCTCACTATCGAGTCACCTATGACTAGTGTGTGTTGGGTGTGCTGTTTTGCCTTAGGGGTATTGGCTGAGTGGCACACTGTTTAGGAGAATTATGTATCTCGTGATTAGTGTTGTGTTGTGGTGGTCAAGTGCGTTTCTGCCTTGGAGGTCTCTACTGTCTGGGTAGATTTTAATTGAGAGCCTCAGCAAAGGTGGGTGTGTTGTTTGTGTTTTTATGTGAAGACAGTGCTGGTGTGTGTTCTGGAGGGCTATGTGTTCCATGTGGTGTGGTGGAAGTGTTGACCTTCTCTTCTTGATCAGCTATTCCAGTCTTGACTGGAGAGTGTGTGGCTTCCAATTTGGATATATAAGTGCATCCCTCGCAAGTCTGAGTGTTGGGAGGTAAGTGGAGTGGGTTGTCAGTGTACATGAGGCAGTTGCTACATTGCCTCAGGATGCCCAAGTTCACCAGGTTAATAGGAGAAAACACAGGGAACTGACCTTTAGACATGCCTGGAGGGGTGGGCATTAATAATTAGTACTGGAGCTGTTTCCTTGTAGAATGTTTAGTGCTGGTAGCACTTTTGTGTACTACAACAATTGCTACAAGAAGTCTGGTAGAGTGCTAAACTAATAAGGTAGTAAAAGTGCAAGAGAGGACAAAACTAGTAGATCTAACAGAAAAATTGAAGAGCAGACTTTGCCACCACTCAGAAGCTTACAAACAGTCCTGGATACAGCAAATCTGTATCTGGACAAGACTAGTTACAGGAAAGGTGGGAAAAGCGCAAACGCGGGCTTTTAAACCAGAAAGTTGAACCAGATGGAAAAAAACTGCCCAAATGGACAATAAGCTACAAATTCTGGGCCAGAAACCATTCCTCTTGTAGTAGATAGGCTACCTAGTGCTTACCACTCCCACTGATAAGCTAGAAGGTTTCCCTCCAACACAGAAAGGCTTGGGTGGCTCAGAAGCTTACAAACAGTCCTGGATACAGCAAATCTGTACCTGTACTAGACTAGTTACAGGAAAGGCAGGGAACAAGCTTAGAGTTTTTTTCCAGAAGGCAGCTAAAACAGCACTAAAAACAAATCAAGTGCAGTACAAGCTAGCACACTTGAGTGTGTAGCAGTATTAAAGCAAATACAGTTTAAATAAATGCAATTTATTCAAACTGTATTCTGAACTAAATTCAATTGTCTTTTTATTCAACTGTGAACAGTTAAAAAGTGCCAAAAAATATACTTATCAGCTGAGAGGCACACTCAGTCAGACCACAAGATTATTTTTTTTTTTTAGTAAAGTGCAAAGGGATGAAGGAGAAGCAGAAGATAATTCAAGGTTAAGAACCTAAGTGAGTTGGCCTTCTCAAATGTTCTCTCTGTATCAGGTAGAATGAACATTAGACTGGGAGGAGTGTCCCAGATCAAATTTACAGTAGGGGGCAACTGCAAAGCCACCAACTATAACAACACCACAAGAATAGCGTGGGTGGGAAGGAGAAACCCAGTTTCAGAACAGATCAGAAACAGCAAACAATGTCAGCAAATATATAAAATAATTCAGTCAGGCAAAACATAAGACAACGCAGAACTCTAAAAAGTTAAAGTGCCAAGAAATATACCTTTCAGTGATATATTTCCAGATTGTTTGAGAAGCACTCTTCAGTCAGAACACAAGGAGATTCGAACAGTGTATGCAGGAATTTACAGAGACTATTTTTAAATCAGCAAGCCTTGAAACAGTCAGATAACACAAAAGCTGTTTGACCAGTTTTATAAACTTTAACACCACCAAAGGAATAGGGGGGATCCAGTTTCAGAACAGATCAGAAACAGCAAACAATGTCAGCAAATATATAAAACAATTCAGTCAGGCAAAAATTAAGACAATGGAGAACTCTGAAAAGTTAGTGTGCCAAGAAATATACTTGTCAGCAACATATTTCCAGATTGTTTGAGAAGCACTCTTCAGTCAGAACACAATGAGATTCTAACAGTGTAACATTATCCACCCCTACAGTGCCTTTTTTAGGCAATGCAATCTATTAAATCTTTCAACATAGTAAATTCGACACAAGACAAACTAAAGGTGTTACGTACGGCTCAATACTACGAATATCAACAAGAAGCTACACTCCCTGGAAGCACTCATCACTCTGGAGAGTATTAACATTTGTGCAGCTACTGAGATGTGGTTTAAAGCCACAGAAGGCACCCCAGCAGACGAAGGCTATAATGCCTTCCACACATTTAGACCAACTTGTGCACAAGAAGGGATAAAAGGAGTAGTAGTATCAATCTGCAAAAAAAGTAAGCATACCTCAAGATTAGTTAAACAATATGACATGTTGAGCTACTCTATGCCCAACTAACATTAGGTAAAGTCCAATACAATATCCACAGGCTAAGGATAACCATAAGGCATTTTTCAGTTATGTAAGCAACCTTAAAGGGAACCCACAACAGTGTGCTGAACTAATAGTAAATGAAACTTCCCATACCAAACCAGGGAATATAGCAAAGATGCCAGCCAATTAATTTAGCTCTGATTTTCACCCCTTATCACCCCAGTCCCCCCCTCCCCACACACAAAACATCCTCTACCATTTCTCCACAATCTATCACTAAAGAGCAGGTCCTCACTGCACTCTCCAGAGGTTAAAAACAGTGCATTAATGAGTCCTGATAGTATAGCAGGATGCCTCATAAATAGCTTGAAACCTGGCCTGTCTGGCCCACTAGAATCTCTGTTCAAAGATAGCCTCCAGACAGGCTTCATCCCTAAGGAATGGAGGACTGCAATGGTCATCCCTCTACACAAAGGCAGACCATCAGGAGAGCCATGGAAATGCAGACCAATAAGTCTGACTAGTCATATGCAAGGCCATGGAAAGAATTATCATGTATTTGATAAACAAAAACTTAGGAAACCTTCAAATACTGTACCAATCCCAGTTCAGTTTCATCAAACAAAGGTCATTTCCACTAAACTTGGTGGACTTCTTTGAGCCATAGACACAACCAAAACAGTACATAATGCCTGCCTTGACCTGGCAAAGTCATTTGACACAACACCTCACTTGGGTATCACAGACAAACTCATAAATTTAGGTATAAATCCCTGTGTCACCCAATGGATAGCCAAATGGCTCACAGATAAGGCACATGAATTTACAGTGGGAGAATCCACCACCACCTGAGATGAAATACTAGTGTTATTCCACATGGAGGGTTTCTGGTGACCAAATTTGCTGATGATTGTAAGCTGGATGCAGTCACTGAATCATCCAAAGATGCAGATATCACCCAGGAAGGTCTGACACAGACAAATAACTGGGGCCAGAACCATGGTCTAAAACACAATGATAAAAAATCATAATTATACCCTTTGGGAAGACAACCACCCCTGGAAATTACAACATTGATAACAATGCCCTAAGATTTGACCCAGTGGTAAGGGACTTGGTAACTCAAGTTGACAGTAACCTGAACTTTGATCATCATTTGTCCATGGTAGTGAGAAAATGATTCTATGTGGCGCAACTTACAAGTTACGGTGCGGCCGTCCGGATCTAAGAAGCTCGCAGTGCCACTGTACTCAGCCCTCACTAGGGCAATAATTGAGTACAATGCACCCTTCAGAATGTACCCAACTAGGCATCTGCAACAGCTGGAATTGCCACAGAGGTTCCCCACTAGAAGAGTACAGGGTGTAAATTACATGTCCTGTGTGGACCATCTCATAGCCCTGTCACTGTACTTGGTCTCCTACAGACTACTGACAGGTAATATATGCATAGCCTTTTAGGGATTCTCTGATCCTGTCCTGATGGATCTGCTACACATTCATAAAAAAACAGCACTAGAATTACTTGATCTAAGATGCTAAAGTTCATCAGTATCACAAAACAAGTTCAAGGGACAGGTATCTGCCTTTCAGATTGCTCCTTCACTAGAACAGACTACCCAATCATGTGAAATAGAGGTCTTCCCTAAGCATATTCAAATGCAATTAGAACCAATTGATAAAAAATCACAAATTCACTCCTGGCTTGTGACTTGTGGCCCTTATGGTAATGGGCAGTTTGTAGATGCCCTATGGCACAGGCATATACCAAAGCTGTTCTAGCCCATGGATATGGATAATTGGGAAAACTGGGGCAAGAATGGCTAGGCTTAAAAAGGCTTTAGGGCTGTTAGGTACTTACTAGGCTATTGATCCATGTGGAGTTTTAGAAGCTTTGCCATACATTCCCATGAAGGTTTTTATCCTTTATATATTAAATACAAATAACCTAGACAAGAGCTGAATTTACATATTGCTCCTATCCATGAGGGAGAAAGGTACTAAAGCAGAGGTAAACTTGTGATTACTCATCCGTCCTTTCAGATTACATTTAAATAGAATAAGAGAAGTACTTTGCTTCATGTGGATGTGATGTATATGTGTCCCATCAACATGCTTTACTTATGTTACAAAAGAGATTTACATCTCTTGAGCTGGTGGTTGTGCCTCTACTGGGCGTGCACATGTGCAGTATGTCTGGGTCTATCATAACTCTGCTCATGAGGCAGATATTGCAGCTCAGTGGCCTGTACGGCACTGATTCTGGGTCTATCATAGCTCTGCTCATGAGGCAGACATTGCAGCTCAGTGGCCTGTACGGCACTGATTCTGGGTCTATTGTAGCTCTGCTCATGAGGCAGACATTGCAGCTCAGTGGCCTGTATGGCACTGATTCTGGGTCTATCATAGCTCTGCTCATGAGGCAGACATTGCAGCTCAGTGGCCTGTACGGCACTGATTCTGGGTCTATCATAGCTCTGCTCATGAGGCAGACATTGCAGCTCAGTGGCCTGTACGGCACTGATTCTGGGTCTATCGTAGCTCTGCTCATGAGGCAGACATTGCAGCTCAGTGGCCTGTATGGCACTGATTCTGGGTCTATTGTAGCTCTGCTCATGAGGCAGACATTGCAGCTCAGTGGCCTGTACGGCACTGATTCTGGGTCTATCGTAGCTCTGCTCATGAGGCAGACATTGCAGCTCAGTGGCCTGCATGGCACTGATTCTGGGTCTATCGTAGCTCTGCTCATGAGGCAGACATTGCAGCTCAGTGGCCTGCATGGCACTGATTCTGGGTCTATCGTAGCTCTGCTCATGAGGCAGACATTGCAGCTCAGTGGCCTGTACGGCACTGATTCTGGGTCTATCTTAGCTCTGCTCATGAGGCAGACATTGCAGCTCAGTGGCCTGTACTGCACTGATAAGAATGACAAGACTCTGACACAGAACTCACAGCTTTGTTGATTTAGGCCCTTGGATTTTCTTAATAAAAATGCACTGTGTGCTTTCAAGTTGTGTCAGACGTTTGGACAGGTACATACTGAAGAGGGCACTGTACTCGTTGATCAGCCTGATCAGTACAGAATACAGTGGAATGATAATGTTCCTGGACCTGGAGAGCATACCCTTAGCAATAAGTTCTGCAATAAAAAAGTACTTTCTTACAAAATTGGAAATGTAGTGATTGAAGGACAGTTCACTGCCTACACAGGTTCTTAGGTCTTAACTATTGGATCAGTTTTCAGAGGTGTGTTCTCAATATGTTAGTCATAAAGGACTTCTTGCTTACTTTTTATCCATTTCTGGGTATTTAGTTTTTAGTTCATGTTTTTTATGCCAGCAACTGGTTTGTGAAAGACCCTGATGCTGCCTCTCAGATGTCTGCATGATACTAAAAAGAGGGACAAGAGTTTGAGATAGTCTTCACAGTTTTTATGATTTAGGTCCTTTTTTAATAAAAAAAAGTGCTGTGGTCATTTCAGCTGTGACAAGTGTTTGGACAGATACATACCATAAAGGGCATTATACTCAATGATAGGCCTAATAAGTGCTGAGTACAGTAGAATGATTACAGGTCTGGGTCTGGACACATTACCTTGAGATACAAGTTATGTGATGAAATACTTCCTTACAACAATGGTGACCCAAGGGAAGTTCATTGTCGACATATGTCCCTAGATCCCTAACTACATGATCAATTTTCAGGAGTATGTTGTCACTATAACAGTTACAAGGAGAGTTATCCTTAAAGGGTATGATTACACTTTTCTTGGCATTTAGCTTTAGTCCATGGCTTTGAAACAAACTGTTTAGAGCAGGCCCACTTGGAGGATCTTGGTGTCCTCTGGGGTGTTTATGATGGCATCAAGTTTGCAGACGATCAGCTACAAACCCTTAACATTTGTTTACACCTCCATGAAGTAAATGCCAAAAAGAAGTAACCTGAGTACTGAAACCTGGGATACACCACTAGTGACAGGTCTTTTGGAGGAGGTACAGCAGCAAACCCTAACTGCCTGGGTTTTATTTATGATAACAATTGCCTAACAAGTTTCATAGAGATTGACAATAAGTGGGGGATATCAGAGTGTGGGGTGGTACTGAGTGCCTTTGTAGGGTCTAGATATGTGGTGTGCACTGCTTTGCACATTGCTTCAGTATCTTATTCATTTATTTATTCATTTTTGTTCATGGGAGACTTTGAATGGGGTAACACCCTTTGTCAGCAGAGGCCTGGGGAGAAAAGCTTCACACTTAATACCAGTTTTGACATATACATAAAATACAGTTACATTATATCATTTTTTTATTATTCTTGTACATATCTTGCATGGGTATATCTACAGGGTTGGTCATTCATTAGAAATAGGTACAGGCTTTTATATAACAGAGAGAGAGAGAGAGAACATTGAAAAATATGCTGCAATATTACTTGAGGTTCCAAGCAATTAAATAATGAAAAGAAGAGGCAGATAAACTATGGAAATATTATAAAGGGGAGAAGGCGGTTAATAATGTAGGCCTCTAGGACTGCATCATTACATTTAAGTAGTTAGGAAAGAGGCACTGCTTGGGGCTACCTGGAATGGAATAAGCAGCACTGGTTTTGGATAGATGAAGACGATGGAATAATGAAATTGTGACAGAAGGGAGGACAGTGAGACCGTGGCTGATCTAATTAGACAGAAGAGCTTTGAGTCCTGTCACTTTTTCAAAGAAGTCTATCAAGTTAAGTAAGCATGACCTACCCTTGATAAATCCAAAGTGGGTTAGATTGAGAGAGTGTAGTATATCTATATCCTTATTTATTAATTCCATAATGATCCTTTCTTTAGCCTTAGAGATGAGACTGGTCAGGCTTATGTCTATAACTGCCTTGGTCTGTTGAAGGCCCCTTCCCCTTTGTGCAAGAGAATGACTGCAGCTGTTCCCCATTCAACTGGAACCACACCTGTTTTGAGACAGATATTGTATAGATTCAGACAAGTCATGTTTCAGGCTGGCCAGCAGGCAGCCTGGTATATTTTATGGCTCCATAGATGTAGTACTCTTGGCCTTAGATAGCACCCTGAGAACTTGCTCTTGGGGAGATTTGATGTTAAGTATAGGTGTGGGTGTGTGTTCTGAGAATATCTGAGGTGAGAGGGGTGTGAAATTTGAGTTAAATGTGTCATTTAGCCGACTATGTCCTCTAGGTCAGAGCATGTGATATAATTTATTAGTTCTGCACAGTGCTGGGCATTGTTTCCGAGATTTTTAACATAATTAAAGAAGGCTTTGTGGTTATACTTCTCCTGCGTGGCTATTTCTACCTCATATCTGGGTTTGGTTGATTTGATCAGGATCCAGGGTTCCCTGTTTAGTACAGCAAAAGCATTTCTGGCATCTTGACAGTTAGGTTGATTTTTTGCAGGCAATGAGTGTTTTTCTTTTATTTTACAGCCATCCATTGCTTACAGGTTCATAGGTAAGTACTTGGCTAGCTGTCCTTGCAGGCCATTTTAAACCTAGCCACTTTCCCTTTTTGTGCTAGAATTAACCTATCCCATTTGGTAAGAGATTACCTTACGTATCCCATGGTCAATAATTATACAGTATATTACTCCTAATTAGAATAACTGGGATAAAACCATAGATAATATTAGGGAGACACCCCCATGTAAGGGATAAGGCATTTAGGAGCTGCTCTGTTTATTAGCAGTACAGGCACAGTCCTAAGGTCAATTTTCTGTTTCCCATCCACAGATCCAAGTTGCGCTTGCATATGGACAGGCATGATGTGAATGTAGAGTCAGTTCTAGAGCAGCAGTACCCCCTGCGAGACAGACCTGGCCCTCCAAACCATTGTCTTGATGTTACAGAAAAGGTTTATATCCTTAGACTGAGTACTTCTGATGCTAATTAACTTGCTGATGTGCAGTAAATCCATCAGTACTTGATCAGAGGAAGCCTTGTATGCCAGACGCAAGTCATCTCTTAACAGTCAGTACAATATCGAGTACATGTACCCTAAATGGAAAAAATTTCTGGCCAAACAGCAGAGGTCACTTGAGGTGATGGAAAGAATGGGCAATTAAGAAACAAAGCAAAATATATCACATTAACGTGCTGAAGTCATGGAATGATGTAGAGAACTCTGCAGATAGCTTACAAACTGAAGTTCGTAGAAGACAGAAACCAGAGACACTACATGAAGTGCAGACAGAGGAATCCTTATCAAAAGCAGAAAAGCAGGAGGTGACAGAATTTTTATTAAGAGGTAAAGCAGTGTTCTCAGAAGTGCGTGGGAGAGCTAAACTAAGAGAAAATAATATACAGATACATGCAAATATAGACATATATAGATAGATAAATAGTAGATAGAGACAGATAAATACACACAAACTGTGGTATACCTCACATTTATGCAACATATAAATATAAATATGCACTGTTTAAACAGCCCATTTTGCAGCAGCTCTTACAGCAAGTGGAGTTCTTTCTAAATCCCTAGGAAGATCTTGCACTTTTGCAGATTTTATCACTAAGATATGCTCTACTTTTAAATATGATGTTTTTCTTCACTAAACCTATTCTGGAAATGGGTTCTGCACAGTAAGGATGATGTGGTATTACAAAAGATATACTGAGGAAGAGAGAGGGTCTATATTAGAAGGGTCTATATTAGAAGAACGAAGCGACTTAAAAGCGAACACTCTTTCGTCGACATGTAAAACCCGAAGTCTGAAAAAAGCAAAGTTACGGAACAGCAATTTTTTCCCCAGAAAAAATTATAAAGACAAAATAAAGAGGGGGGCTGTGCTCCTACACCATCCCTACTTAAATATACCAACTCCAAGATTGTACCACAGTAGAAAAAACAGCAAAGTCCCGAGAATGGCCCAGCAATTTTTTTCCCTGGGAAAAAAATTGCGGTTCCGTAACTTCGCTCTTTTCAGACTTCGGGCTTTACATGTCAGAGAAACAGCATTCACTCTTAAGTCACTTTGCTCTTCTAATATAGACCCGGAGACAGAGATGTACATACCTACATGTTTAAGTGTGCATCTGTAGGCAGCGTCATACAAGTATGTGTGTGTGTATAAATAAAACGCACACACATGCGTGCGCGCGCACACGCGCACACACACACACACACACACACACACACACACACACACACACACACACACAGTGGCTCTTCCTTCTTGTACATCCTAAATGTGCAGTATGTGGAATGGTGATTCTAAAGCTGAAGAACATCTGTTATGGTCTTCAGCAATACTAATGTGACTCTACTGTACTTTGGATAAAATAGTGAAAAGATGGTAAGTTCTCAAAGGTCATCTTCCTCTTTGCAGGTCAGAGATGTAATCAGTGAATAAAACCTAATCAAAAGCATCATAAACTTTTTCAACCACAACACTTTTTAAGCTGTCACCTTTCGGAGGACCACTACCTGGACATCAGATTTGCAATGACTGTAATGGCAGTAATCAGTGATGACTTTATTTCACCTGTAAATACCACTACTGCTTGAGGGGGGACCTGAAGCCTTCAGTAATTTCAGAGTGGACCACACCAGTAAGTGACCAATGCTGCTCATCTATAAAAAGAAAACTGAACATTCAGTCAACTCAGTTCAGTCAAAGACTAGAGTATGGGATGGGGGCTGTTACTGTCGATTACCTCAGTAAGGCCACAAGTGCTTGCATTTCCTACAAATTAAAATAATCGTAATGGGTGCATTTTTTACCAGTTTCCTTCTTTGCTGTCCTGGATAAGAGGACTTAGTACTTTCAAGCCTCCAGTCTTGCAGCTTTTTCAAATCAGCTTCTAAACGGTCTTCTTTCTTAAGCATAATGCAGTGAAAGCACAGTTCTTAAAGAATTTATAGACTTCTGATATCCCAGGTAAAAGAAATAGATTTCACACTTGTTCTCTTTAGATATCTTCTGGTTAAGTCTACAGCGGTGGGAAAGTATTTCAGATTCCTTTGAATCAAGTAAAGACAACAATGGCAATACCATCGGCTTTCTGACAAAATGCTTGTCAGACAAATGAGCAACTACTGATTAAACTCTAACCCTCAAAGCCAAGAATGATTACAACAGGAAGAACTGTGGAGATGAAAGGGTGCTTCCCTCCCATTATATAACGGATTTTCTCTGGCATGCTCTTGCCAGGAGAGGAGTACAAATGGGCAGTTTATCGATGGAACTGCTGTGAAGAATTTCTCATAGTATAATTCCTCATGGTGGACAGAAAATAAAAACCTAATTTCCTGCAGGCTTGCTCTGTATGTTTCACAGAAACAGAACTTCATTATTCAACTGTACTGGATTAGAAGGACATGCCAACAATATAATAAGAAACCGATTCCGATTTCCAGAAGGAAACTTTCTAGGAAGAATACTGCTTCACGTGTTTACCAGTTCATGATGCAGTTGCTTCAGCATCTGTAGCAGATAATACCTGCAAGTCTACAGATGAATTGATACCAGCTTCTAAAACTCAGAGGCAAAGATTTTTCTAAAACAATAACTCACCACAAAATTCATCATTCTAGATTTAGATGCTGCCTGAAAAAAACTACTTGGTAGGAAAAGATGAATAAATAACTGGCACATTTTTACTTTATCTGTTGATCTATGATAAGACCCACTTACTCACCTTTGGCTGAATTCATTTTCCCCACTAGATACTGTTTTGCAAACTTTGAGAAGCATCACAGTTGGTGATAACTGTACAAGAGTCAACTCATGCCATGATGTAAGGTGCCAGGTACATAAACACAGAAGTATCCCTTGAGGCAGCCAGTTTACCCCATACCACTAGAGAACACCTTCCTGCAAATCAAGAAAAGATAATACACATTTGACACACATATTACTACCCACCTAGTATAAGGATGCATGCCTGCCTGACTTACAGAAAACTCCCACATATGAGGTTGGTGAAAGAGATGTCCATCCACTGGGGGAAAGCGGGAGGAATGCTATTACTGACCTATCAAGGAGGGTTCTCTCACAGATAACCGATACAGTAAGAATGTATCTTTTATATGTAGCACGGAGGGTGCTCCTTGATTAGCCCTAGGGTGGGTCAAATTCCAAACAGTAAACATAACGGTTGAAGATAAGTACACAAAGTGAATACAGCTCAGCCCTGGAATACTGTTTTCTTCAAAAGATGCCTGGCTCTCAAGAATCATGGTGGATATGTTCTTGAAAATAACACGACATGCAGCTATTCTTCTACTAGATTGAACTTTGGCAGCAGTGTTAGCCAGACAGGGGTTAGCTACCTGATAGCAAAAGATAATGCAGTCAGCAATCCAAATGGAAAGTGTTAACTTGGCAACTATAAGCCACTCTTCCCTGATATAATGGCAGTGAACAATTGGTTCAACTTTCTAAATTTATGGATCCAGTTCAATTAACACCTGAGCTGTCATCCAGTGTGTGTGAGGGGTCCTCACTCACCTAGTAAATGCCTATAAAAACAGGGAATGGGCATACCATTTCAGAAAAATTCCAAAACAATTTTCAGAAGGAAATATGGGTTTTACTTAAAGACACTCTGTCACTGTGAAAAAATTAGCTCTTGCATACAAGGCAATGGAGTTTGGAGATCCAAGGGACAGAAGTGATGGTCACCAGAAAAAAAAAGCATATTTAAAGAAGCAAACTTCAAGACAGCTGACATGGCAGCAGCAAACCCATAAGACATGAACTTTAAATCGCACAGTGTGGGGGAGGTTCCTTAAAGAAGGAGCGAGTTGTATTATTCATTTAATGCACTGCCTTCTGCCCTTCACAAGGCCATGGTGCAAGAGAAAACTGAAGCATGTACTCAGATGATGGAATAAGTGAGGCCTAAATAATTCAGGTGGCTGAGAAAAGTCCAGATCACCTGCAAGCTAACCATCTGGGGTGAAACAGGGCACTGCTTTGCCCAAACTAAAAACTGCTTCCACCTGGAGAAACAGGCACACTAAGTAAAGGGCTTCCCAGCAGCTTCAGTCACCTCTGAGACACCAGCCAGCAAATCGAATAGCATCACAGGCTTGTTGCTGCCCCATCCAACAGGGATTTCCTTGTTTTTGGCTGGGGTGATTTCCTTAGCTTCTAGGCACCTTACAGACTGAAATCAAGTCCATTTTCAATCATGACTGGAACAGAACATATTTTGGCATTTGCTTCTTGAATTTGGATTGAATTATGAAATCAGTCAGAATGGTACGGATGCATTAAGGAATTTCTTATTCTACTAAACAAAGATCACATCCACTGATAACTCCACACTCTTTCTGCTGAAATGTGAAGATGATGAGGTGGACTGCATTCTTATAGACAGCAAACAGGTGGATCTTCGACCATGAGCAAGCATACCAATGAACTCTTTGCTGCAGGAAGGGACTAGGTGAATGACTCAGAACATCCACTCCACAAAGAATTTCAATTAAGTTTAATTTATTTACTTGTTTACTGTTTATGTAGGACCTGCAGATAAAGGAAGAATAGTGTCATCTCTGAAAGGATGATATAAGGCCTACCTTCTAAACATGGTCTTCAGTGATTTGGGAGACTAGGCGAGTACCCCAGTCCACAACTGTCAGTAGCACACTCACCTTTAGTGCTGAACGTTTAGAAGGTTGTGGGTTTTATTCTCACCCCAGGTGCTTGGATTAATTTTCTCATACTCTCTCTCCAATGTATCATAAGCAAGGTGCTCCACTATTGAGTGTGCCATCTCTTTGGCTGAGAAGTTGAACTATGGTCTCTACTGCTTGAGTTGGTGGCAGCTTGTATATGGAAAAGATCATACAGCATGTATAAAACAGAGTAGTGGTCTTTTGTTTACACACATACTGCATATTCACATATTTACATACTGGCATCCTTCCAAGCAGAGCTGTGGCTAGCTGTTCTGGAACCCCATGCCTTTTTCTGATCTGGTAACAAGTGGTTTGCTACACCTCAATACCTTGTTGTGAATGCAGCCAGTACTGTACAGCATAAATCATACACAGAACACTGAATCACTTCAGACTTTACCAAAAATGCAGTACTTACCTTCAGAAATTTAACACTGGTATTGACGATCATACCCCTGACACTTTACGCACAGGTAGTCTGCCCCTCCCTTCTCCCCATTGTACCTACTCATCTGCTTTCATTCATTGCAGTGGCTCATTTGCTTCACTTTCCTCAGGTCTAAACTGAATATATATTGTCTTATACTTCTATTTTTCTTACTATTTTTTCCCTGAAAAAATATACTCATCCCAAGGAAAGCCATTTGCCCCCCTGCCCCCAACATTGCAGAAAAAAAAACTTCAACAAAGTGTCTGTTTCAAAAGTTACATCACAAAATCTTTCTTTACCAGGATGTATACAAGACTTTACATCTGAGGCATTCCAACAGTACAATTACATTGACACACACATCATATCTGTTTTTACTCTTAACTCTTACCATTGGTCTCTGCTTCCTTCTATGCATTCCTGCCTCACTTTTCTTTCTCAAAGTAGCCTATGCTGTTACTGCATACAATTTCCTTGTGTTATTGATATCCAAGTCCACAATGTCTTCAACTATATTTAAATTCAAAGCACTGTTTTCCTCTTCTGTTCCTACTCTGAACACTATCTCAGTCACTTCTTCCCAAGGCAGTACTGACTCCTGTCCAGTCTCCTCCGGACGTATCAGTCCTATTAGTCTCTCGGCATCAAGACCACTCAGCTGTACCTCACTGATTACCAGCTCCTGTTTGTGACCCCTCTTCATTCTGCATTATTTCTTGGACTCCTCGCCAGATATCTCCAGTTAGTGCCATTAGCTGCAATTCTTGCCCTTATCTCCCTTGACATCACTTGAACTGAACCACTGACAGTCTTCAGCTACATAGTGCTACTATCTTTCAGTTGCCACTGCATTAGGAATGGGAGTGAGATGCACTCAGCATTACTGCTACTAGAATAGGGTAGGGGCAGCTCCCCAGTGATCTAGCCAGATGTCGCCTTAGTCAGTAGGAATACCATCTTAGGTTCTCATGAGGAGAGGCCACTGGCCAAGTAGGACAAACCCAGTCAACAAATCCTACATAAAATAAATAAATATGTACAGCATCCACACTCAGAAACTGCAAATGGAAGATTAGTGTGAATTTTCTACCATTTTGCAGTCGGGGACAACAGTCTAACAGAATACAGGCATTTCCTTGAAGTGAATGTAAACAGTATAGGATTCATTAATTAGACTTTACTAAAAATTTAACTTCACTGAAAAGTATGCAGTACTTTAGGCAAGAAGATAGAGCTGAACTGTGGGGGCAAGGGCATTTCTTTTTACCTGCAGGGCTTTGCAGTCTCAAAATTAGTATATTTATAAATGTGGGGGTATGGGGTGCAAGAAGGCTTATACCCCTTCCAAGCAAAAATGCTTGCAGTTCGCTTACAAAAGGCAGCTTTGCTTGCTGGTAACTTTTCTGCCTATGTATAACTGGTGTTATATTAGTTCTTGCAATGGAATTATTATGACTCTTGGTCCACACCAGCAAAATCTCTCTGTGTGTACTAGCTTAGAACTTTCACATTTAAAAGTCCAAAACAAAATCTGCATTCCTAAGTGTACAAACAGCACCATAAAGATTATAGCAGCCATTAAATCTGGAAGTTGCAGCAGAGATCGAGTCTGAACCCTGCCCTCTATCTTCACAATCAGCTAAGGCCATGATGTCCTGCTTCCATCCCTTCCTACATCAGAAATAAGTGAAAATGGAGTTTGCTCAGTTTCCAAGACAGTAAAGGGATCTATGAAGGAAGCACAGAATAATTTTGTTCTGTTTTACGGTGACAGTCCCAATCAATGCAGTCATGGAAACACAAACTGCAAGTCATTTCAAGGGAGTCCCTGGATACAGCTTTCATTGGCCAGTGATCTGGGTAATGGACTGGACACAGATCTTTTACCTTCAAGGAATTAACTACTACAAACATCATTTTTTATAAAGTAACCTGGCGAGGAAGAAAGCACAGATGGCAATAATATGTCACAGAAGTTAATGTTTCTCAAGACAGATTTGAAGGAATCTCCTGTGTGCATCCCAAACAATTATATTTCTAAAGGCATCTAGCATGCTAAGTGACACCACCCAGTTGCCCTGTAAAGGCATGTTATGTGCTGCTGCAGAATGACCATCTGAAATTGAATGCAAAAGATGTACTAGGTAAACTTGCTAAGGTCTAGAATGAGGTGAAAGTCAACCACCCAGAAAATGAAGAAAACTTTTGATTTCTCCTGAAAGAAGGGCCAGGTTTTACATCTCCTTTGAGAAGGAGAGCATGTGGATCTATCCCAGGAAAGCATAATTCTGGTTAGACAGAATAATGCACCAGTGCAACACCTGTGCACCAAGACATGTCCAGGCGTGATCATGTTTATACCCCACTGGTCCACTGTTAAGGTCTTCTAGACTGGGGAAAACTTGTTCAGCCACCTCCTCATGGTAGCCCCATCAGAGAGTCAGGACTGTAGTGGGTCAGCTATTGGGATCATAGTCTTTAGAATTCAGTTGATACTGTGTGGACAGTAGTGGGTATGCCTTTTACAGTCTTCCTCATGTGGCAATGAGGCCTCTTCCTCTTAATCTGGGCAAGGTTTAGAAGCAAAACAACAGCAAATGCAAGTGGAAAGAATAGATCATAAAGGTCTTTCACAGATGGAGGTCCTGTCTTGCCAGCAGGAAGCCATTAACCAGGTCCTGAGCAGGCTGGATGAACAGCACATTTATCATGAAATGGCCATCCAAAATCTTCTTATCGAGTTCCTACTTAACTCATTACAGCTGAGTGACGCCTCCAGGTGTTTCTGTAGTTACATCCTATTGATGCCTCTAGGTGTCAAATATTACATGTTTACATTTGCATCAATAATTCCAAAACCATGCTACATAGGTTCATAGGTTCATACTAGGCTATCTGCCCAAGGGCATTTATAAGCCTAGCCAGAGTGTGTATGGCTTTCGCCACCCATTTTAAATTAATTTTGCTATGCCCTTTTTCGAGGTTAGTATACTGTGCCTCTGTCTAACAGTGACACAGAAGTGATACCCGGGGTAAACCTACAATCTCCCATCCACTCATCAAGATTCCTCTTGAAGAGAGTCAATGAGGGACTTTGCCTAACCAGGACTGGGATTTTATTCCAGAGTGAAGGGAGCCTCTGGTTATGAATCTGTCCCTCCAGCATGTCCTATTTATTTCAGTGCTGAGGTTTAAGTCCCTCGAGCGCGTAGCTCAATGCGATTTGGATTTTCTGAGGTGCAGCATGTCCATTAATTCCGGGTTGGACATGGCTTTATACGTCAGGCACAGATCGCCTCAGAGCAGGCGGTATGCCACTGAGTAGAGCTGGAGTTTCTTTAACCAGGCAGCATACGACATCTGTTTGAGCCCCTTGATCCTCTTGGTGAGGTACTTTTGGGGTCTTTCCAGTTGCTGCAGGTGTCTGGTAAGGTACATCCCAAAAGGGGCATTGTACTCAATTATGGGCCTGATGAGGGATGAGTAAAGAGGCACGATGACCTCCCCTGATCTAGATGTGAATCCCTTCATGATTAGGTGGGCTATATAAAATGTTTTTCTAACCACTTTGGCCACGTGGTTGTCAAATGAGAGATTGCTATCAACTTGGGTCCCCAGGTCCCTAATTACTTCTTCTGTACTTAATGGATTACCACCTATGTGGTAATTTGTGGGCACTTTGTTTTTGCCAAAGGGGATGACTATACACTTTTTGGCGTTTAGCTTGAGGCCATGGCTCTGGCACCAGGTGTCTGTTTCTATGAGGCCCTTTTGGAGGATGCTTGTGTCGGCAGGAGAGTCTATTATGGCGCCCAGTTTGCAGTCATCTGCAAACTTGGTCAGCCACAGTCCTTCCATGTTGGCCTGTACCTCCGAGAAATATATACCGAACAAGAGAGGTCCCAAGACTGAGCCTTGTGGGACACCACTTGTAACTGGTTTGGAGTCTGACATGGCTCCAGCTATTCTAACCATGTGGGTTCTGTCCTTGAGCCAGTTTGCAACCCATTTAGTGATATAGGGGTTTATATTTAAGCTGGTGAGCTTATCTATAATGCCCGAGTGGGGTATTGTATCGAAGGCTTTTGCGAGGTCCAGATAGGCTGTGTGGACCACCTTCCCCTTGTCAATGGCCTTGGTGACTGTTACAAAGAAATTGACCAGGTTTAAGAGGCAGGATCTGCCCTTAACAAAGCCGAACTGGGTAGGATCCAGTGTCTGTAGGTCCCCAATATCTTTATTTATAAGGTCCATGATAATCCTTTCCATAGCTTTGCAGACAAAGCTAGTGAGACTTATGGGGCGATAGTTTCCAGGATCCATTGAGGCACCACCTTTGTGGAGAGGGACCACTGTTGCTGTACGCCACTCTTTGGGTACATATCCTGTAGTAAGGCTGAGATTGAACAGTAGTTTTAGGTTTGGGTTTAGCTCTTCTTGGAGTTCATGTAGGACGCAGCCCGGGACACAGTCTGGTCCCATTGATGCTGTGTTTCTTGCTTTGGAGAGGGCAGCTCTTACCTGAGCATCTGAGATGTCAGGGGGGCAGCACTCTGCTGGGATAGATATTAGCCCTTTTGGTGGGGAGGCGGGGGGGAGAAGTTTGCGCTGAACCTGTCAGCTAGGATGTTGGCAATGTCTGTGGGTTCGGTGAATTTTTTGTCATTTTGGACTAATTCTGAGCATATCTGGGAATTCCCACCCAGGTTCCTAACATAACTAAAGAAAGCCTTGTGATTATCCTTAGTGTCCTGTGCAATTTTTCTCTCGAAGCTGGCCTTAGACGATTTTATGAGTGCCCGTAGTTTTTTGCTAATACTGATCAGAGATGCCTTCCCTTTTTGGGATTTTGCTCTGTCATGTAGTAGCTTCCTCCTCCTATTGTATAGTTTGTTTATGGCTGGGGTCCACCAGACAGGACGTCTGCCTTAGGAGGATTGGGTATTGGTTTTATTTGGGATTGCATGATCCATGCATTCCTGAAGGTGTTCATAGAATGCGTTTATAAAGGATTTTGTGGTCTGGGCCGTATTATCCACAGGCCCGGGGGCTTTGAAGGATTCCACCTCGGTTTTGAGGAGTGTGAAATTTGCTTTAGAGAAGTTTTTCACTGTGGTTTTCTGGGCATGGGGTGGGGTCGGGATGTGAATATCCAGTGAGATTAGTTTATGGTCTGATCTTACCAGTGAGGGATACACTTCTGGTCTGGAGCATAGAGTCCCCATGTTGATGATGATCAGGTCCAGTATGTTTTCCCCTCTTGTGGGAGTGGTAACAAGTTGTTCCATAGCATTTGAGTTTATAAATTCTAGGAACCTTTGGGCTAGGGTGTTGGAGCTAGAGTAATGCTCCCAGTCTATGGTTGGGTAGTTGAAGTCACCCAATATAATGGTGTTTGGAGAGACCTTCATATTTTCCAGTGTTCTCAGGAAGGCCAAGTGGGGTCCCTGGGTTTGGGAGGGTGGTCTGTAGCAGGCTATAAACTGAAAGGCAGTTTTACCCACTGTTAGTTGCACATGGATAGTCTCTGATGCTTCGTGCTGTGCCACCAACCTGGAGGTGTGGGTATCTTTGACGAATATTGATACTCCCCCTCCTTTTGTGGTTCGGTCCAAGTTTTGGGGCCGAAAAGCATGGTATGAGGTATAACCTGGTAGTGCTGGGGTGCTCTCAAAGCCTTGAGCCAGGTTTCTGTTACTGCACAGATATCGATGTTCTCTATGCTAAGGAGAGTTTCGAGTGCGTGCATCTTGAGGTTTAGACTTCTGGCGTTGAGTAGCATTACTCTTAGTTTCTTATCCCTTGTGATACCTATGGAGGTGGGTTTGTCTTTTGAGCCTTGCCTAAAAAAGGCACTATGGGGGTAGCAAGAGCCTTTGCCAATATCCAAAAGCCCAGGGGTGACAGGTGCAAGCCATCCCTAGCGAAGCATCGTGGCTTGTCGAGCATGTCATCCCAGGCTGACAGGCATTGGATCCCTTTGAATGACACCAATACTTAAGCCAATTGTTGAAATTGATAATCTTGTCTTCATACTGTGGCATCATTCTTGGTGAGGGTAAGATGCTACTCAAGGTCAGGGTCATACCGTCTTGGGCTACATGCTCAGAGAGCTCCTCTATGTCTCTTTTCATGTAGTCCAGGGAGGTACGTCTCAGGTCATTCACACCAGCATGGACAATGACTGAGTCATATTTGTACTTGCCTTGGAGTGACCTGAGTGCTTGTGTTATGTGGCGGATCCTAGCGCCCGATAGACAGCTCACCGTGACCTTCTCCTTGTTCAGCCTGGTGAGCGGGACGTCAGTGTGCCTGATCATAGAGTCACCTATTACAAGTGTATCAGGTGCGTTGTTTAGCCTTAAGGGCTGCGACTGTTCGGCACACTGGCTTTGTGAGCTATGTGATGCACGTGTTTTGTTTTGGGGTAGCGGTTGCTTGGGTGTCTGCTTTGGAGGTCTCTGCTGCTTAGGCAGATTTTTATGTAGAGCCTCCAAGTATGTTTTTGTGTGTTTATGTGTTTGGTTTGCTGTCGTGGTTGGTCTATGTGAGACTGGAATTGTAGTGAGTGTGGTTTCCTTCTCCTCCTGACTGGTTACACCAGTACTGAGCTGAGAGAGATTAACCTCCAGTTTGGCTATATGGTTGCATCTCTCACATGTGTTGGAATTTGTTGGGAGGAGGAGGGGGTTGTCTGTGTACATTAGGCAGTTGTAAAATTGCCTCAAGATTCCCAGGTTCACCAGCTGGACCGGAGAGGAGATTGACAACTGACCTTTGGACATGCTAGAATAGTATTAGGAATTCCTTTATAATTGAAAAAAAAGGGCCAATGGGTAACAAGTTACTCAAGGGGAGTTTGTGAGGGTGTAGTGCTTTTAATTTTTTAGTGCTGACTTATATAATTGCTTTAGTGAGCAAGTGCTAGGTTTAGCGTAGGAATATGGTGTTTATTATGAGGCTCAAACCCAAATAAGCGGCGCTGCTCGATGCATAAAAGGTATTAAAAGATTTCACCTTAGTTTATAAAAAACAAAATGCTGTTTTGTTCCAGACATAAAAGAAGTAATTTGAATTTTTCTTTTTAAAAATTTGTTTTTTGGGGGTATTTTGGTTGTTTAAATTTTTTTTAAATTAAAAAATTTTTTTTAAAAAACCCCCTTTTATTCCCAAAAATTTTTTTTTTTAAAATTAAAATTAAAAAAAATTTTTTATTTTAAAAATTTTTAAAATTTTAATTTTTTTAAAAATTTTTTTAAAAAAAAATTTTTAATTTTTAAATAAATTTTTTTTTAAATTTTTTTTTTACAAAATTTTTTAAAATTTTTTATTTTTTTTTAAAGTTTTTTAAATTTTTTTTTTAAATTAAAATTTTAAGTATTTTTTTTAAAAGTTCACTTAAAATTAAAAAATCTTTTTTTTTTTTTTAAAAAAATTTTTAAATTGAAAAATCCCCTTTAATAAATTTTTAAAATTTAAAAAAAAAAATTTAAAAAATTTTTAAAAAAAATTTTACACCCCCAAATTAAAAAATTTTTAAAATTTTTTATAAAAAAAAAATTTTTTTAAAAAAAAAAATTTTTTTAAAAAATTTTAATTTTATTTTAAAAAAAAAAAAAAATTTTCAAAATTTTCCAAAAAAAAAATTTTTTTTTTAAAAGGGAAAAAAAAATAAAAAAAAAACAAAAAAAAAAACCAAACAAAACAAAAAATAAATAAAAAATTTAACATAAAAAAAATTTTTAAAAAAAAAAAAAAATAAAGAAAAAAAAACATCCAAAAAAAAATAAAAAAAAATGTTTAAATTTCTAAAAAAAAAAAAAAAAAAAAAAAAAAAAAAAAAACAAAAAAAAAAATTTTAAAATACAAAAACTTTAATAAAAATAAAAAAAAAAACAAAAAAAAATTTTAAATAAAATAAAAAACTAAATATTTTAAATTTAAAAAAAATTAATTTTTAAAAAAAATAAAAATAAAATTTAAAAAATTTTTTAAAATTTTTTAAAAAATTTTTTAAAATTTTTAAAAATTTAAAATTTTTTAAAATTTTAAAATTTTATTATTTAAATTAAATTTAATATTTAAAAAATTAAATCCCCAAAAATTTTATTTATAAAATTTTAAAATTTTAAAAAATTTTTTTAATTTTTTTTAATTTTTTTATTTAAATTTTAACAAATTTAAAAATATTTTTTAAAACCAAATTTTTTTTAAATTAAATTTATTTTATTATAAAATTATATTTAATTTTTTTAAAAAAAATTTTTAATAATTTAACAAAAAA
Organism: Protopterus annectens; assembly: GCF_019279795.1. NCBI lineage: Eukaryota > Metazoa > Chordata > Ceratodontiformes > Protopteridae > Protopterus > Protopterus annectens. Next base: position 824,795,640 of record NC_056735.1, on the reverse strand, counting down.
TTTAAATTTAAATTTTTAAAAATTTTAAAATAAATTTATTAAAATTTTTTTTTAAAAATTCTTTTAAAATTTTTAAAAAAAAAATTTTAATATTTTTTATTAAAAAATTTTTTTTAATTTTTTAAAATATTTAAATATTTTTTTTAAAAAAATTTAAATTAAATTTAAAACATTTTAAAATTTTTAAATATTTTTAAAATTTCTTTTGAATACTACATTTTTTTCTCTACTTTTTTTTAAAAAAAAAATTTTTTTTTTAAATTTTACCCTTTTTTTTTTTTTTTATTAATTTTTTTTTTTTAAATTTTTTTTTAAATTTTTTAAAAAGGGATTCTCTTTTTAATTTTTGGGGGAAAAAAAACCCCTTTTTCTTTTAAAACTTTTTTTTTGTTTTTAAGTTTTTTTTTTTTTAAAGGATTTTTTTTAAAAAAGGGGTTATTATTTTTTTTCCCCCAAAAAAATTTTTTAAATTGAATTGCTTTTAAATTTTTTTTTAAAAAAAAATTTTTAAAATTTTACCTTAAAATTTTTCCCTTTAAAGGGGGTTTCTTTTTTAAATTTCCAAATTTTATTAATAATAAAAACCCTTTTGTTTTTGTTAATAAATTTTAAAAATTATATACATACATATATATATATATATATATATATATATATATATATACATATATATATATATATATATATATATATATATACATATATATACATATACATACATATATATATATATATATATATATATATATACATACATATATATATATACATACATATATCTATATATACATATATATACATATATATATATATATATATATATATATATATATACATATCTATATATACATACATACATATATATATACATATATATATATATATATATACATACATATATATATACATATATATACATACATACATATATACATATATATATATATATATACATATGTATGTTCATAGGTTCATAGGTTAATACTAGGCTATCTGCCCGAGGGCATTTATAAGCCTAGCCCATTGTTTTGTGGCTTACGCCACCCCTTTAGTATGGGGAACTATACCCATTATTTTGCTGTGCCTCTGTCGAGCAGTGACACTGAGGTAATTCCTGGGGTATATCTGCGATCTCCCATCCATTGGTCAAGATTTCTCTTGAACAAGGCCAGCGAGGTGCTCTGCCTCACATGTACCGGGATTTTGTTCCACAGCATAGGAGTCTTTGGGTGATGAATCTATCCCTCCAGCACGTCCCTATTAATAGCCGTGTCGAGGTTTAAGTCTCCGCCTTGTGGCTCTGATGGATCTAGATTTTTTGAGGTGAAGCATATTCATCAAATCTGGGTTTGACATGGGCTTGTATGTTAGGGAAAGGTCACCTCTGAGCAGCGTGTGACTGAATAGAGCTGGAGTTCTTTCAGTCGGGCAGCATAGGACAGATTTTTGAGACCCTTTATCCTTTTGGTGAGGAACTTTTGTGGCCTCTCCAGCTGCTGCAAGTGTCGGGTCAGATACATATGGGCATTGTACTCAATCATTGGTCTGATGAGTGATGAGTAAAGGGAGACTATGACCTCCCTTGATCTAGATGAGAATCCCTTCATGATAAGGTGGGCAATGTAGAAGGACTTCCTAACTACTTTAGCTACATGGGTGTCGAATGACAGACTACTATCAACCTGGGTCCCCAGGTCCCTGATAACTTCTTCTGTGCTCAGTGGATTGCCACCTATTTGGTAGCTAGGGGTAACCTTGTTTTTCCCGAAGGGTATGACTATGCATTTTTTGGCATTTAACTTTAGGCCGTGGCTCTGGCACCAGTTATCCGCTTTCTGTGAGACCCTTCTGAAGGATATCTGTGTCAGATGTGTTTTCTACTATGGCGCCAGTTTGCAGTCATCTGCAAACTTTGTCAGCCATAACCCTCCTGTGTTTGCTTGTACTTCGGAAAAGTAGATGCCAAACAAGAGTGGGCCCAGGACTGAGCCCTGTGGGACACCACTTGTGACAGGCTTTGAGTCTGACATGGCGCCAGCAACTCTGACCCTGTGGGTTCTGTCACTCAGCCAGTTTGCAACCCATCTTGTGATGTATGGGTTAACATTTAAGCTGATGAGTTTTTCAATGATACCCGAGTGGGGTATTGTATCGAAGGCCTTAGCCAGATCGAGGTAGGCTGTATGGACTGCCTTTCCTCATCAATGGCTTTGGTGACTGTTTCAAAAGTCAACCAAGTTTAAAAGGCATGATCTGCCTTTGACAAAGCCAAACTGGGTTGGATCCAAAGTCTGCAAATTCCCTATGTCTTTATTTATGAGGTCCATTATGATCCTCTCCATGGCTTTGCAGATAAGGCTTGTCAAGCTAATGGGCGGTAATTTCCAGGGTCTGTGGAGGTACCGCCTTTGTGAAGTGGGACCACAGTTGCAGTGCGCCACTCCTGGAGTGCGTATCCAGAGGTAAGACTTTGATTAAACAGCTGTCCTAGCTGTGGGTTTAATTCCTCATTGAGTTCGTGGAGCACACAGCCGGGGACACCATCGGGTCCCATGGATGCTGTGTTTTGCTTTGGAGAGAGCAGTTCTCACTTGGGCGCTGGAGATGTTTGGGGGCTGCACTCATTTGGTATAGATATCTCTCCTTTTGGGGAGGGGGAGAAGTTTGCACTGAACCTGTCAGCCAGTATGTTGGCAATGTCTGTAGGATCAGTAATCTTCACATCATTTTGAACTAGTTCTGAGCATATCTGGGAGTTTCCTCCTAGGTTTCTAACATAGCTAAAGAAGGCCTTATGATTGTCTTTTGAGTCTTTAGCTATTTTTCTCTCGAAATTTGCTTTGGATGATTTTATGAGAGCTCTTAGTTTTTTACTTATAGTGATCAAGGGTGTCTTACCTTTTAAGGATTTTGCTCTATCTTGTAGTAGCTTCCTCCTTTGTTGTAGAGTTTGTTTATGGCTGGGGTCCACCAGACTGGGCTTGCCTTTGGTACAAAGAGTCTTTGTTTTGCTTGGGATTGCCTTATCCATGCAGTCCTGCAGGTGCTGGTAGAAGGCGTTTGTAAGTGATTCAGCGGCTTGAGTAATGTTTTCCGCCGCTCGGGGCCTGAAAGGAGACCACACTAGTCTTTAGAAGTGTGAAGTCGGCTTTTGAGAAGTTCTTTACTGTGGTCTTTTTATTTCAGGTGGGGGTGGGATGAGGACCTCCAGCGAGATTAGTTTGTGATCTGATCTCACCAGTGAGGGGTATACTTCCGGTGTTGAACATTGTGCTCCCATGTTCGTGATGATGAGATCAAGTATGTTATCTCCTCTTGTGGGGATGGTGACTAGTTGTTCCATGGCATTTGAGTTTATGAATTCCAGGAACTTTTGGGCTAGGGTGTTTGGGCTTGTGTAGTGTTCCCAGTCTATATTAGGGTAATTGAAGTCACCTAGTATGATGGTGTTTGGTGATACATTTATGTCCTCTAGTGTTTTCAGGAAGGCCATGTGAGTTTCCTGAGTTTGTGAGGGTGGCCTGTAACATGCTACAATTTGCAGAGCAGTCTTGCCTATGGTTAATTGAACCTGGATGGTCTCCGATGCATCGTGCGTTGCCACCAGTCTTGAGGTGTGGGTGTCCTTGATGAATATGGATACCCCCCTCCTTTCTTGGTATTGTCCGGATTTTGGGGCGGAACGCATGATATGAGGTAAAACCTGATAGCGCTGGGGTGCTCTCAGGAGCCTTGAACCAGGTTTCTGTCACAGCACAGACATCGATGTTCTCCATACTGAGAAGGGCCTCGAGTCACGTGCATTTTGAGATTTAGACTTCTGGCATTGAGCAGCATTACCCTTAGTTTTTTCCTTTTTGTGTTCTAGGGTGGTAGGTTTAGAATTTGAGCCTTGCCTAAAAAGGCACTATGGGGGTGGCAAGAGCCTTTGCCAATATCCGAATCCCAGGGGTGACAGGTGCAAGCCGTCCCTTGCGAAGCAGCGTGGCTTATCCAGCATGTCATCCCAGGCAGACACATAATGGATCCCTTATGAATGACACCAGTGTTTAAGCCAATTGTTAAAGCTGATCATCTTATCTCTGTATTGTGGCATCATTCTTGGTGAAGGTAGGATACTGCTCAAGGTCAGGGTCATACCTGCCTGGGCTACATAATCAGAGAGCTCCTCAATGTCTCTTTCATGTAGTCCAAGGAGGTGCGTCTCAGGTCGTTTACACCAGTGTGGACAATGACTGAGTCATATTTGTACCTGCTGTTGAGAGACCTGAGTGCTTGCGTTATGTGGCGGATTCTAGCGCCCGACAGGCAGCTTACTGTGACCTTCTCCTTACTCAGTCTGGTGAGCGGGACATCAGTGTGTCTGACTATGGAGTCACCAATGACTAGTGTGTCTGGCATTGTGTTTGGCCTTAAGGGCTGTGACTGTTTGACACTCTGACTGTGAGGTCTATGTGTTGCGGGTGTTGTGTTCTGAGGTGGTGGTTGTTTGGGTGTCTGCTTTGGTGGCCTCTGCTGTTTTGGTAGATTTTTGATCAGAGCCTCCAGTATGTCTTTGTGTGTTTATGTGTATGATTTGAGGTTGTAATGGTACTATGTGAGACTGGGTCTATAGTGTGTGTGGTAACCTTCTCCTCCTGACTGGTCTTGCCAGTCCTATGTTGAGAGAGCTCAGCCTCCAGTTTGGCCGTATAGTTGCATCTCTGCATGTATTTGTGTTTTGTGGGAGGAGGAAAGGGTTGTTCTGTGTACATGAGGCAATTGAAACATTGCCTCAATATTCTAGGTTCACCAGCTGAGCAGGAGAGGACACTAGCAACTGATCCTCGACATGCTAGAAGGGTAGACGAAAAACTTTAAAAAAAGATTCCGGGGGACGTGGGTGACCGAGAAATGGGGGATTGCCTTTTTGGGGTACTATCTATGACAAGAGTGCCGTATCAAGGTAATAAGTACTGTAGGAGCAAGTGCTAGGTTTAATAGATAGAGAATAGTCTACTTGGAGTCAAGTAGAGTTGATCTTTTTAGTTATAGGATATGCTGATTTGATCAGTAGTATAGTTCGAGGAAGGTAGTTTTAAGGGAAAATTTGAAGAGTGGATTTTAGGTAGCCTGAATAGTTTAAACCTGCTTAACCGGCACTGCCCTAGTGTGCAACAGTGGCAGCTCTGCGCTAAATCGCTCTAAATCGGCTTAACGCAGCGTAGCTGCTTTATACCAGGGGGCTGGAAAAAGCTAGAAACTGGCCCAAAACGACCAATAAACTACTAGTTACTGGCTGAAACCAAAACTGGACAAAAGGCAGCTCAATGCTTCCCACTCCCACTGGTAAGCAAGGTAGCTTCCCTTCCCCCAAATAAGGCAAGGAAACAGTACACAGGAACTACAACCAAAGCCCAGGAATCAGCAACTCTGAAACTGGACTAAACTAGTAAAGCAGGAAAAACAAGAGATATTTTTTTGTTTTTTTCTTTTTTCACAAAACAGGCAGAAACAGGTACAGCAAACACTTATAAATGCTATGAATCAGCTACTACAGCTTACAGAAGAATTTGCTACAAATACAGTCAAATAGTAACAAACAAGGATTCCAAGTGCAATATTAAGTTAAATGCAGTAAAACAGCTTCAATGTAACAGAAAGGCAGGCGAAATACAGTTGCTAGGTATTCAGATGTGGAAAGCAACAAAATATACTTAGTATCAAGAAAAGTCATTTCAGCTCTCTGCAGCCTGGATTACTCTGCTGGCCCACGTGGAGTCTGTGCTGAGTAGGTACAAGCTGAAAGTTTTATACCAGGGGCTGGAAAAGCTAGAAACTGGCCCAAACGACCAATAAACTACTAGTTACTGGCTGAAACCTCACAAAACTGGACAAAGGCAGCTCAATGCTTCCCACTCCCACTGGTAAGCAAGGTAGCTTCCCTTCCCCAAATATGGCAAGGAAACAGTAGACAGGAACTACAACCTAAGCCCAGGAATCAGCATCTCTGAAATTGGACTTAACTAGTAAAGCAGGAAAACAAGAGATTTTTTTTACTTTTTTTTCCTTTTTTTTTCACAAAACAGGCAGAAACAGGTACAGCAAACACTTATAAATGCTATGAATCAGCTACTACAGCTTACACAGAAGAATTTGCTACAAATACAGTCAAATAGTAACAAACAAGGATTCCAAGTGTAATATTAAGTTAAATGCAGTAAAAACAGCTTCAATGTAACAGAAAGGCAGGAAATACAGTTGCTAGGTATTCAGATGTGGAAAGCAACAAAAATATACTTAGTATCAAGAAAAGTCGCTTATTCAGCTCTCTGCAGCCTGGATTACTCTGCTGGCCCGTGGAGTCTGTGCTGAGTAGGTACAAGCTGAAAGTTTTATACCAGGGAGCTGGAAAAAGCTAGAAACTGGCCCAAAACGACCAATAAACTACTAGTTACTGGCTGAAACCTCACAAAACTGGACAAAGGCAGCTCAATGCTTCCCACTCCCACTGGTAAGCAAGGTAGCTTCCCTTCCCCAAATAAGGCAAGGAAACAGTACACAGGAACTACAACCAAAGCCCAGGAATCAGCAACTCTGAAACTGGACTAAACTAGTAAAGCAGGAAAGCAAGGTAGCTTCCCTTCCCCAAATAAGGCAAGGAAACAGTACACAGGAACTACAACCAAAGCCCAGGAATCAGCAACTCTGAAACTGGACTAAACTAGTAAAGCAGGAAAAACAAGAGATATTTTTTTTTTTTTTTTTTTTTTTCACAAAACAGGCAGAAACAGGTACAGCGAACACTTATAAATGCTATGAATCAGCTACTACAGCTTACACAGAAGAATTTGCTACAAATACAGTCAAATAGTAACAAACAAGGATTCCAAGTGCAATATTAAGTTAAATGCAGTAAAAACAGCTTCAATGTAACAGAAAGGCAGTGAGAAATACAGTTGCTAGGTATTCAGATGTGGAAAGCAACAAAAATATACTTAGTATCAAGAAAAGTCGCTTATTCAGCTCTCTGCAGCCTGGATTACTCTGCTGGCCCACGTGGAGTCTGTGCTGAGTAGGTACAAGCTGAAAGTTTTATACCAGGGGCTGGAAAAAGCTAGAAACTGGCCCAAAACGACCAATAAACTACTAGTTACTGGCTGAAACCTCACAAAACTGGACAAAAGGCAGCTCAATGCTTCCCACTCCCACTGGTAAGCAAGGTAGCTTCCCTTCACCCAAATAAGGCAAGGAAACAGTACACAGGAACTACAACCAAAGCCCAGGAATCAGCAACTCTGAAACTGGACTAAACTAGTAAAGCAGGAAAAACAAGAGATATTTTTTTTTTTTTTTTTTTTTCACAAAACAGGCAGAAACAGGTACAGCAAACACTTATAAATGCTATGAATCAGCTACTACAGCTTACACAGAAGAATTTGCTACAAATACAGTCAAATAGTAACAAACAAGGATTCCAGGTGCAATATTAAGTTAAATGCAGTAAAAACAGCTTCAATGTAACAGAAAGGCAGGCGAAATACAGTTGCTAGGTATTCAGATGTGGAAAGCAACAAAAAATATACTTAGTATCAAGAAAAGTCGCTTATTCAGCTCTCTGCAGCCTGGATTACTCTGCTGGCCCACGTGGAGTCTGTGATTTTATATATATATATATATATATATATATATATATATATATATATATATATATATATACATGTATATATATATACACACACACACACACACACACACACACACACACACACATACATTATATATATATATATATATATATATATATATATATATATATATATATATATATATATATATATATATAGATAGATATAGATATGCCACATTTTTCTAAATATCTGAACAACCAAGCAAAAAAGACAGCAAGACTTAGCCTCATATGAATGCTCTCAGTAGGAGTAACAAAAGGCTGTAGATAGCATGTGTGTAGCTTGATGGTTTCTGAGGTAGTGTAAGTTGTTTACAAAATGCTACAAATGTAGTAATTACTCTGTTTACTGTGGCTTATAAAATTCAGTTTAAGAACTAGAACCTAAAGAATAATACCAGTATAAAAATACATTGTACTGAAGAGTTTGCCATTTACACTTCTTTCCAGAGATATGAACATTTGTTTGAAATGTAAGAACATAATTTGAGTCTGTCAAAATGATTAGGCTCTGTCTATTGGAAGTTACATTGCAAACTTCCTGAGCTCCACTGGAGGGAAAGAGTTAAGGGTGTGGGGGGGGGGGGGGGCAATTTCAGTACAAGCAAGCACTTGTGTCTGCAGCATCGGCCAAAGTGTCCACAAAATCACAGTTATGGCAGTATACTTGACAACCCACAGCAAAGGCTTTTGAAAGAGCCTCTATATGAGGCCCCCTTGATCTTGCACACAAGGAAGTCTTTAAGGTTTAATATTAGCCCTCCTAAGGAAGCAGAATTGGAATTAGGATATGTGAGATGAACAGATAAGGGCCTTAATCCCCAGTGTGCTGCATTAGTAAACACACATATGTCCAAAGCTTCGGATTCCTCTTGAGACAGTAATACTTTAACTCTAAATTCCTAACCATCTTAGACCAGCATGCTCCCAAATGTAAAATAAGAATCAGGTCAAAACCAGCCCCATGGCTCTCTAAAGAAACTAGGCAAAAACCCTACTTCGAAATAAAGCCTGGACTAGGTGGCGAACTACTAAAAGCACATGTGATCAACAAACATTTAGACAATTGAGAAACGCAACTAAAACATCTATACTCCTAAACAAAAAAAAACTTTTACTTTAAAATGCAGCAAACACACCAAAATAACCCACAACAATTCTGGGCTGGTATCAACAGACTCCTATACCCAGGACATTCTAGTACACCAACCCCTATAGGAGCTAATCCTGAGACTCCCCTCCAAACTGCAAATGACCTTAACTCCTTCTTCACAGAAGCCATTCAATCCCTAGCCAGTAAGCTTACCCCTGACACTTGTAGCCTCCCTACCCCTATGACTAGCACACTTCCTACCTTCATACTACAACCCATCTCTACTTATTTCATTTTTCAACTCCTAGCTAAACTTAAGCCTTGCACCCCTTCAGCAGACCAGATTCCAGCTGAATGTCTGCAAAAAGTAGCTAAAGAAGTAGCTTATCCTATTTCCATCCTGACAAGTAGAACTATTAAGGAAGGATCCATCCCTGCCATCTGGAAAATCTCACACATCATCCCCCTACACAAAGGTGGGAATTCCAAAGACTATTCAAACTATCGCCCCATAGCCCTTCTATCCCCCTTAGCAAAAATAATGGAAAAATGCATCCATCATCAGCTAATAGGCCATCTCACACAACATAACATACTAGCTAAAACCCAACATGGCTTTAGGCCATGCCATAGTACCACTACTGCCCTTCTATCCTTTACTGATACCATTAATAAATGCCGCAATAACAATATACTCTCTTCACCTATATTTATTGATCTTTCTAAGGCTTTTGACATGGTAAATCACACCTTGCTTATATATCTACTCAAATCACTTTCACTAGATTCTCAGTCAGTGAAATGGTTCACTTCCTACCTGAGCAACCGACAACAGGCTGTGCTTTGGGAGAATAATCTATCATCTCACCTGCCAGTTACACTGGGTGTACCCCAGGGCTCCATTCTAGGTCCCCCCTTTTTCTCAATTTTTATTAATGATCTCCACTTAGCTATTCCCAATGCAACTTGTATACAATATGCAGATGATTCTACTTTAATCTGTACAGCTAAATCTGCAGCTGAACTTCAATCCCAAACCCAGAAAGTTTTTAACATAGTTGAGACATGATTCATGAAGCTCTGCCTCCTTTTGAATCCCAAAAAAACAAAGCTCCTCCTCTTTACTCCTACTCGCAGGTCAACACCTGTAGACTTCTCAGTCATCTCTAATAATGGCACCCTCATATTGCCAGACTCTATCACCAGACTCCTAGGGATCACAATAGATAACAAAATTAACTTTGATACTCATATTAATAACATTATAATATCAGCAGAAAAATGAGCTCCCTGTACAGAATCAAACCCTTCCTAACACCAACAGCAAGAACTACCATTGCTCACTTCTATCTAATCTCTACTTTTCTCTATGCCTCACCAATATATACCAACCTATCCAAAAATAATCTTCTCAAACTAGCTACCTCCTATAACAACATTGCTAGATTTGCCACTGGTAAACCCTTCAGAACCCATCACTGTCATAACCTCAAGCATCTTGGGTAGCTTGAACTACAGAATCTGCTTCAACTCAACCGACTTACTATTGCTCATAAGATCCTTAACCAACCTAACAATACTCCAATACTCTTAGACCTTATAACCCCTTACAGAAATCTTAATGCCTTGCGTTCAACAAATAAACTCCAAATTAAATTAGTAAGTCTAACAATATGTCAGGAGACTCCCTCTGTTCTCAAATGCAATTGGGAAAAAACGGAACCTTCTACCTAGTGAACTTGCATCCCTTCCTTCCTTACCACTCTTTAAACAAAAACTGAAAATGTTCCTGAAAATACATTGGCTATGCCCTTGTAGCAACCCTGACTAATCAATAATTACTACTGCTACTAACATCTTGTTTTTCTAACTCTACTCTCACCACTAAATAAATGTCCTGTACCGTAACATGAAAGCATTTATGCAGCAATGGAAAACTGTATTAGCTTCTGGTGTATATAAATATTTAGCTCAATGTATTGTAAATAGTTTTAGGAAATGTGTACATATATTCATCTATGTCTATTTTATGTAACATAAAATTATCTTGCTTGATATGTCTTGGAGCTTTTCTCCCCAGGCCTCTACTGAAAATGGACATGTATCCATTTGGACTAGCCCAGTCAACAAATGTAAAATAAATAAAATAATATAAAAATAAATAAAGAGGCACAATGCAGAGGTCTCCAGGACTTGTGGTACATCAATGAGATCATACAGGAGTCAGTACTAGGATGCTTGTACATTAGCCCTACCCACTTTGGTGGGTTCTTACAGAGGACAGCTTCCTCTTTGTAGAATGGAAAGGCAGAGCCATAGTAACCCCAGATTACTCAATTTGTACCTTGCTTATTTAGGGGGGAATATAATGGGGCTCTTCAGGCCTTTTCCCTAGAAACTCTGTCAGGCATTTCATCGGGACGAAATAAGAGCTCAGAGCAAATTTAAGTTACTTCTTAAAAGCTTGAGGGCCCCTGCACAGGAGGGGTCATGGGGAGAATAATTGGAAAGGTGAACTCATTATCTTTGTCCAACACAAAGAAAATGGACCTTGTTCTCTTTATAGGATCCATCATGCAAAACAGTCTTGTGACCCCACTAGTAGCAGTGATAAGCTAATGTATTGTATCATGGGAAGGCAACTTCTGATTGCCATTTGCAATTTGCTTGGGATGACTGGAACAATCAAGTCATTGAGCACCATCCAAAATTTGTTTGCAATGTAAATAAGCCTCAGCTGGACTTAAAGTAAGCTTCATTCCATACTCACAAATGGCACCTCCCACATGGCATTGACATCTGACTGATATCTGAACCCTGACATGTGAGTCCTGGCAAAGTATGACCTGAAAGGATCTTCTCAAATGGAACAAAGTCTTGGGTACCAATGAAGAGTGAGTGACTCGAGGGACCACTCCCAAGGGAACAGGCTGCTTTTTTCTCAGGCTCCAGAATATCAGCCAGTTACTGGGTAATGTAATAAGCCAGGATGCATCCTCAAGGGAGGGAGCTGGGGGGAAGGTCAACCTTCTTCAATCCCATTTTCCCATGGGAGAATAGATACTGCCACAAGCCCTCATTAGTCACAGAGGCACTCAGCACCAGCAGCAACTGAGAACCTGGATAAACAGCAGACATGTTTTTGAGGGTCAGGCCTGATAGTGTTGTATGAATTCTCATTTTTTGTGTTGAAGTTCTAGAGTATGCCAATAACCAAAAATCTGCCAGATACTAAATTCTCCTCGCTGGCACAAAGAAGGCAATGCTGACATAGGCCCTCTCTGTTATTTTGACAGTCATACAGGCAATGAAGTGGTGTTTACGTTTGATGGGTCCATGTACTTAAACAGATGACACATCGCATCATGGCATACATCAGCATATGTGAGCAGATGTCTCTAAACATAGTACTCTCAAAATTATCCTGAACAGTGACCTAGGTCAGAAGGTATACTCAGTCAAGGACTCATCCATAGGAAATTTCACAGTGTCACAGTAGCATGTAACCCAAAAGGGTGGTGTTCAAGTTACTTTTATCATCTGTATACTTACATGTATAAACATGATGACTGCACCAAGATTTGCATATCAAGTGGCTTCTCCTTTCCTGAACTGAAACTTTGGAATAATGCAAGGCATTTAAGAAAGGAGATTAGGAAATATCATACTGTCAATGATCCTTGACATTTCAGCTGTAGACAGGCATAATACTGATGTTTAATCTTAATTCCTCATACTGAAAGAATATTAGCAGAGTCAATGATCCCATCTACAATCACTGGTCTGGTCCAAAAGCATACACTATTTGAAAGTATTATACAACACATCTACCTTTCTGAAAATGGAGAAACATTACGCAATGGTGATAAGAAACAAAGTGTGCATGCAGCATGCTTTTTTTAAGAAAAAAAGAATTACCAAATATGTCAGAAACTAAAGGGCAAAGGCACTAGTGTAACAAAAACCACCCCAAAAAGAAGCCTTGGCAGACACAGAAGCACATGTGCATTCTTCTGTTACTGTTTTACTAATTGCTAATTTATCGATATACATATAACAAAGGCTTTTAAGCATACTTAATCAAAACATATTTTTTGCCCTGTAGAATCTGCACCATACGAATGAGCATGCAGATACCGTGAAAGTAATCACCTCGTGTTTTCCATTAGAAACTTATACTGCTTGAAGTCTGAGAAAGCATAAAGATGGTAGACTGCTCAACAGAAAGGCACTGTCGCTTTATCTGGGATTCCCACAGTGACAGCAGGAGAAGGGATAAGTGAGCGCCATTTATAAGAATGCAAGGAAGCAGGAGTGTCATTAAAGCAGGAGACAGGAAAGGAAAAGGAAAGAAAAAGGACACAAGGGAACAGGTCTGGTTAGATTAAGTACGAATCTTAAAAAGTAAATTTCATATCACAGTAAATCATACCACAGTCTGAACAACTAACATGCTGGACAGAATCCATAAGAATGTGTAACAGCAGCATATTATTATTCTTGAATAAACAATCGAAACAAGTTATAATCCCATAAAAAATGACCATTGAAAAGTGTGTCTCAGGAAAAAAATACATAGGTTTACTGTACAATCCTGCAACACTGAACAATCTGTACATGCAACGCTACAAAGAAAAACTGCCAAGACCATTACAAATTTGTAAGGAAGTTTTCTTTTAAACCATCTCCTCTCAGCAACCTCAATCTCAAATGTCTCCTTGTCACAGCTGTACACATTAAACTGCTTAATTACAAAGTGTGAACTGCACAAATTTAACTCAGTGGTACACAATTACAAAATTTACAACAAACTGCGCATATAAGTGTAGTGTAGTTTAAGTTTCTTAGATCACAAAATATGGTGTCCTGTAGCCTAAAGTTTATTAACATAATGTTACAACAATGAGCACTTGTATGTATTGTCACATGCAATATTGATTGTAATGGTTATTAGTAAATAACAAAAGCATCACAAGACAAATGAAGCAATTGTGCTTCTGGATAGACACTGCAAGACCTCTTGTTAATGACTGAAATATAAATACACAAAATATAAATGGTTATGTGTTACACTAATCTTTTCCTAAGAGAAAAAAAATATCACGGTACTATATTCTTGCTCTGTTGCTCTGTGAATGGACTTGAGCAGGAAACAAAGGTCTGCATGAAAACGTAATGACCATAAAGATCTGGACCCAGACTTTGACAATAACTAAAAAAGGCACAGGGTTTGATTCTGACCTGCTTGTAATAGTCTGCAAAAAGATATAGGTTTAAAGGTTCACAGATTAGTACTAGGCAAAATACCTTTGTGGGCCATTTTAAGAATAACCAATTACCCCATGTGGGAAAAACCTTGTACTGTGTGTCTGTAAGGTAAACATCTTAACCGTTAAGCCAACCTCCTGTCCTAGTAGTTATCTATGAACATATAAGGTATTACATGCTGATATTTTAAAACATAAGCAGAGTCAAAATGGGATCCTCTGGTTTCCACAAACCAAAGTCAACATTTACAGATGTGCCCATGACTTTTAATGTGGAACAACTGTGGCAAAGAAGGAAGGAAAATCTCAAACCACTCAAGCCCAAGAAACATGTTATAACACAGTTGCTTTGCCTCTCTGAAAAAAATACAACTTTAATGTTTTCTCTATTTTAAGACTCGCTAACAATACAAATTAATTGAATAACAAAGAAATCAGGTGGTATATCTTTTTTCATACATTTTAATCAAAACCACATTAAAAAATTGCAAATGGCTTCACCCAGAACAGTTCAGCTTTGCACTCTGAAAAATGACACTACTATATATTGAATCAGAGTCCACATTTATGTCCATGAAATGACGAAGCAAAAACTGACAGTTCTCAATATCTGCTATGAGAAAAGATGCCATCAAAATGTGACCATGCAAGTTCTGACTGAAACTGTTATGCCAAATAGTGTAAAAAGGTAAATAAAGACATTTTTTGAAGGAAAAAAAAACTCAAGACTTTACTGATGTGTATTTGACATACTTTTGTCATTATTTCAAAAGCAGCCATGGCTTTAAACATGCGATTCAGAGGCCTCCATTAAGAGGTCTCTTACGGTTTACCCGTTTCAGATGGTGTATAATAATACTTGAGAACATTTTATCATCAAGGCGATCAAGTTTGCTGAAATTCTATGCAGTACTTTTATTTATCAAATTGAAAATGAGACTGAAATAGTGACTGAAACTGATAATATATCTAAAACATGTTGCAGAACACATGGAGAACTCATCTGGGAGAGTGGATTCTTCTGCAGCTCCTTTTAGTTTATAAATATTGCTTAAAGTGATGTTGATAAGAACAGATGGTATACATAACATGTTATACTACAAACCGAAACTTGGGTTCTTTCTACTTGTTACTTGAAAACACTCAGATATAAGGTAGGTCCTAACTTAAGTAGGAAGAAGCTCCCTCCTGTAGAGAATGAATCGAGTGAATGAAACCATGCTGAAACTAAAAGGCCTCAAGAACATGCAATATGTGTTCAATCTGACCTTTTAAAGCTTTCTCTCCATCTACTCTGGGAGCAGTAAGAGAGTCCACATAAAGAAGAAATTAAGAAATAATTCCAAGGTTCTTTGAATATTATCTTGTGCTGGTCTTATCAGTAAGATACTGCTTTGGCCTGTACTGATAACAGCAGAATCCACAAGCTTCAATTGAACCACACATACATTCTTACAGACTCAGTAGTTTAAAATTACGATTACACTAGTCTAAGAATAACAAGATCTAAGATTTTACTTGGCTTTAAAATGGCAAACATCACAGCCTGACTCCAATAAGGAGCAGGCATTTTATATGTGTGTATATGTACACGTATATATATCTATATATATATATATATATATATATATATATATATATATACACACACACACACACACACACACACACACACACACACACACACACACACACACACACACACACACATTAATTGAAAGTCACATGTTTACTATAGGCAGTCAATGAAGTATTAAAATGATCAAGCAGTTGGCCATCTAGCAGGAGGAGCCTTACTTGCTTTAAGATTTTTAATGGATTAATGGACTTCTTGTACTGTTGTTACGTAAATGGAGCTGTCAAGATGTGTACTTGATTAGTAGCTACTGAACTAAATACAAATCTGTAATTTTACAGCATACCTTAGACGTGTGTGCTTGAGGGGTAAACATTCCTGAAATGTTGACAGAAAAGTGATAATTTTGTCCCTATTTTGGTAAGAGATGTACCGTTTGGGTTACTGTTTCCCTAATTTCCATCTGTGGTGTCTTGTATGTATAGGGGCATCTTCCAGAACTGCATTTTAAAGATCATGTAGTCCAAGTATCAACCTGGGCACTACAAGAGTTGGGCTTAAAGAAAGTCGGGCTTAATCTTAATTAAATAAAATATGAGAGGTTATTGTTCATCAACAAAACACAGCTTGCCTACTGTAGGGGGTAGGCACTGGAAGTTTGGTGGCTGTTTCATGGTATGTGGGCAGCAGTCTGGAAGAAATACAGCTGTTATCAGTGACCTGGGATGGCTTGCAAAGCTGATAATTACAGCCAATATTAGTATGTGGATGGGAGCACTCTTGTTTAGAGAGAGGGCACAGTAGCATTCAAGGTGATGGAGATGCCCACATCAGTGGGGAGGGGAGCAGAACCTTAAAGAAAAAATGATGATGGCTGCAGAAATGATGGCATCCATAAATGGCTCTCATCCTATAGAAAGTAAATAAGATGACTGAGTGTGGAAGGCTGATGGCTACCAGGCAGTAGTGGGGACATGAATCACACAAAATAAAAATGGTTAAGGCAAGAAACGTAAGAAATTTAAGAAATTAGTCATGGACTGACTGACAATTCTACAAGTTTTGTCACCTTATACCATTACTTCATATTGGTGTCTACCTTTTACGTTTGCATAAGAGTTGCTTGGTTTTGTAATACTGTTAGGAAGGGGAGACAGACAGTAGACCGCAGTGACTAACCTCTCCCTGGATAACTGAAAGCATTTTTTCAAAGACAGAGAGGTTTGGACCTGTGTAAAGAACTTCTGCAATTGGTGATGATGACAGAATCAACAAAGGCATTCAACAAGACACAGGACAAGTGGATAAAGGGTAAGGGGGAGGTAGAATTTTAAGGCAAACAAAATGGCACTTCCCCAGCTTCCTCTAGTGACTGAATGGAGGAGGCACCCAAGTGTGTGCCCTCCTCCAAAATGGGCATGCCCACCCTTCCCTTTCCAGTGCTTCAACCAACTAGGCCACTAACTGAATCTACATCACCTGGGCCACGGTGAGGGCACTATCAGTCTACTCCATGGTACTGGCAAAGGCATAGCAGAGCTTGGGGCTAGTAAGAATGGTCAGTGAGATTAGTTGAGACTATCATTAACTGGTTAAAGAGTGACATTATAGACAAGAAAAATCTAAAATGAAATGAAATGCAAAAAATTGTCCAATGTGCATTTATAAAAATCTGTGAATCACTATTAAAGTCCAGAACAAACAGATGTCCATACATTTTGAAACCCACACTTGACAACTTACATATATTATTAAATACTTCTAAAATACAGATTTGTTGGTGACATGTGTATAGTTACCTGGACTTTCTCTGCAGCTGTGGGCCATAGCTGTCTGCACATGACCTTCTTTACTACATCAGGAAGAAGGCAGATAATTACTATTAGGATGATAGCAAGCCACGCTGGCCCACTAGAGAGCAGCTGCATAAAAACAAAGTACATCCTCTGGTAGTTCAGGAATGGCCTACAAAGAAAGAAAAACAAACTGAAATCAAAAGTGGGCATTAACTGAAACCGAGTGCTACACCTTTTACTTGCTATTGCTGGTGTTCTGAAGACATTTAACACATCAAAAAACTGCTAACAAACTACAAAAAATGGCATTTATTTTTCTGTTAGGTGGAGTGCCAAACAATGTAGAATAAAGTTCATAAAATAGCTCATTAAGTATGTGCTTCACTGAATTGCTTCTATACTGTGTTCCACTGCAGTTTGAATATACTTTGTAACACTTTGTAACTTGTGCCACAATGTATTTTTCATCCACCTTACATTTCTTAATAACAAGCTTTGTTAACATTTTATTAAGGATACTCCCACATAATTCTACTGTATCCCTCACTGATGACACTTGATCCCACACGGTTTGGTTTTGTCAAGGAAAGGTCATGCCTGTTAAATTTAGTTGTCTTCTTTGAGACAGTCACCAAGGCCATAGACAAGGGGAAGATGGTGCACACCGCCTATCTTAACTTGGTCAAAGCCTTTGATACTATTCCCCACTCAGGTACAATAGATACATTCTTTCAATTAGGCATCAATCCATATGTTACCAAATGGGTAGCAAGCTGGCTCACTGATAGAACCCACGTAAAGCAGAGTACCTCATTAACCCTTAACCTGGATAACTGGATGGGGAACAGAAAATACAGCCCTGGGATTCCACCTGTGTCCCTGCTGGACAGTGGCATATGGTGTTGACTTGTTGGAACATGGTCTAAATTCCTGGCTAGGCTTGTGAGGGCCTCAGGGCCAATAGCCTAGTAAATTTCCATGATCCTATGATGGAATAGTATGTGTGTGTGTAGGGGGGTTGCAGTCACAGACTAATATACAGGACATGTGCATCCATTGTGGTGCACTTACTGAAGTCTAAGGAGGTACCCTCATGTTCGCCCTATATTGATATCACACAGGGTAAAGTTTAATGAACTTTACAGTGATGTACATACAGGATAACCGGTATTTTATTAAGGATTTAATTTTAAACATCATACTGTAAAACAGACACAAATGGAAAATTTACTCCTCTCTCCCCATTAACCTTCCCTCAGGAAACAGCATCAAATATAACTCCCCCTGCTATCATTAGGGAACAGGTCCTTAATGCTCTCTTTAAGGCCAAGAACACTGCATCAGTGGGTATAGACAATATCCCAGGATGCCTTATAAATAGCATGAAACACAATCTATGAGGCCCTCTGGAATTGCTATTTAACTGTAGCATCCAAACAGGCTTCATGCCTCTTGAATGGAAAACAGCAACAGTCATTCCTCTAAACAAAGATGGTCCATCTACAGACGCATAAGTCTCACCAATCTCATATGCAAAGCCATGGAAAGAATTATCATAGAAATGATCAATAATGAAACAGAAATCCTCCAGAACCTGGAACTAACCCAATTTGGTCTCATCAAGGGCAGGTTATGCCTACTCAACCTGGTGGACTTCTTTGAGAAGGCCACCAAAGCAACGGATGATGGCAATATGGTTCACACTGCCTACTTTGACCTGGACAAGGAATCTGACACAATCACGTACTCCAGCGTTGTTGACAAACTCAGCAGGATAGGTACTACCCCTTCTGTCACTCAGTGGATAGCTAGCTGGCTCACAGACAGGACCCAGGAAATTAGAATTGGGGAGTCCACCTCTACAAAAAGGCCAGTCACAAATGAAGTCACTCAAGGATCATTCCTGGGACTGCTTCTTTTTGGCATTTACTTCTCTGAAGTCAAAACCAACATCAATGGCCTTTAATTGACTAAATTTGCAGATGATTGCAAATTAGGAGCAGTCAATGAAGAGAGAACTGCCAAGGGGTAACATGTTTGTTTACATGGGGAAGGGAAGCAGACAGGGAGAGACTAGATGGGGAAGGAATGAAGGTAGAGTATATAGTGCCAGTAAATATAATGTGTGCCAACTGTGAGGGAGGAGGAGTCAAAACCAAAAAGGGTGGAATGGGAAAGGGAAAGACATGCGAACAAATTACTACTTATACATCTTTTAATACTTTTTGGTTGGAGACTAAGGTTACATCGGGTTAATGTTTGTATACAGAAAGGGAGGTAGAGATGAGAACACTGGTCTTCTTTTATTCTCTGTTTGATATTGCAACTGGTCCCAAGTGAATCCCAGCTTCTCATCCTCTTTGAACTGCTGTGACGCTTCCTAAACGTAAGGCTACGTTGCAGAGTGCTTATACATTTAAATGTCTGGCAGTTGACTGAGAAGATTAAGGAGCTGTTAATGAGCTGTTTCCTGTGGTCCAGTGGTACGAGGTTTGATTCCCCTCAGCTTCCACTGCCTAACTGTGTAACTTTGAGCAAGTCATTTGGCCAGACACTGCTCCAGGGCTGATGCTGAAAAATAAAGGTCCATGGAGATCAGTCCTCTACTCCAGGAAACAAATACAAAATAAAATAAAAAAATAATAATAAAGTTAAAAACTCTCCACAGTTAGATATGATGAAGTCTTCAGACAAAAGCAATTATCTAAGACAAATAAGCCAAAATACTTTAGAAGAGTGGGAAGCCTCAGATTTATCTTTTTTTGTTTGTTTTTGTATTGGACAAAGTAATGGCAGATTATTTCCTTAGGTCTTCTGCATTTAATTGGTTTTTGTCTACTGAGATCTGTACTTACAGGAAGTGCACCCAAGTATCGAAAAGAGGATTATTTCCTATGCCGCCTCACAGTAAGATGTTGTCCCGTTCGATTCTCAGCTAGAACGTCTTCTGTGTGGAGACATGCGCGAATGGGCATACCTTCGTTGAAGGTTGTGCGTCAGGGCTGGCAACTCGGCACGTAAAAATCTACTGCCAATCATTAGCGGACCGGAGTTCCGCTGTGGCGATCCCTAACTAGGAAAAGCCGAAAGACACAACATTAAGACCTAAAGAGACTGAAATCAAGGTTAGCACCAACTTGGAGATAACACTTTTGATGATGTTTTATGATTTTTACTAAGAAGGGACAGAAATACATCAGTCCTCTTAAGTACCTATCCACTGCATTAACACTAGTATTCTTAATATACATGCCAGATCCTTTTGTTCGCAGACTACAGCAGATCATTGTGACTTAAAATGCCACAAAGGGGGTGAAAAAAATAAATGAATCGTCATCTAAGATGGTACTTAATCAGTGGCCAAAATGATCAAAGTAAAACAAAGCCTGCACACTAGAGATGTGTTTAACCAGAACAAAATTTGCTACTCATATATTTTAAATGTAGCAAAATAGCTCAAAATGACTTACTTACCTTGTTCATCATTCATTTTAGCACAAGAAATGTTCAAAATGTTTATTCCTGATTAAACAAACTCAACATTATCGCACTTTTTCCTTTGTTCAGCTCCATTTAAGCACCTGCTTCAGATTTTCAAGAAATTCACAAAATAAACCTAGGAAATTCTGCAGAGCTCAAATGTGTACTAAGAGAAACAGGATTCAGCACTTGTTGAACTTGTAATATACCACAACAAACAGAGACTGCTCATTCAGTAACCAGTGAGCAAACCAAGAAAATACCCCAGTGGGTGCAATATGTAATCATAATGTAGTAGCCCTGCTTGAAACACAGTTAAAATCTGATGGTGTACTCCTGAGCAAAGAAAAAGCACAAAGGAAGCAAAATGTGATGACCAAGAGAAGTATATTGTGCTTCACAGAAACTGAACAAAGTAAAAGTATACCTGGACAATGTAAAATTGCACTGCCATAACAGTGCACAGCCTATATGTTTCAATGAACCCTGCCGCAAATCTTGCTTTGATCCTTCAGAGAGTATCATATAACCAGCCTTTCATGTCTGTAGTAGCCATATGCATACTGTTTGACGTTCTACACCTGGAATCATGCAATGTATTGTTTCTGCATGCATAAGCCTGTGCTGAAAGCAGTAATTTCTAATAGGAATACCAGCTGCCTTTACTCTGTATATTATGTGAATGACTGATGATATTAATTTTCTAACAAAAAGATCCCAGTGTTGCAACAAAAAATGAATAAAATTTAATAGATGCCTAAACTAATCAGTTTCAGTCTTTTATACTTTGAGACCTTAAAATGTTGACATTTGGATTCTGGTGATGTCTAACTACCAAAACTCCATTTAAAGCCACAGCTGTCAAGCAATATGAGGGCCTGCTTACAATAACTTCTGAGGTGGTCACAGTCTTACTGTTATCACTACTTCCAAAGGGGGGGTGTCTAAAATGGAAGGCCTTTTACTCGATTACTAAACTTCCCATTGATCATATAGTTCCAGAAGAATGGAAACAGTCCTGTGTCATTCCCCTATCCAAAGCATCTTCCTCCAAAACTTCTACGACAGCTCTCTTTCCACCTGCCCATTACTACTGACTGACTGCAGAAGGTATCTTGTAAACCAGCCATCGACTACAATGCTAAATATGGCTCGTTATCAAAATACAATACTGGCATTTTACTGTCACTTCTCTTTTCTCAGATTCCATTAGAATCCTAATGATGGATTTGGCCTTCTCATCCACTGTATTCTTGATGGACTTTAAAGGGTCTTTTGCCTTATCAGCCATAGATTATTTCTCGGCTGATATCACTCAGAGTTGTGGAAGATTCTGCGAGGTGGTTTCCCAACTAATGCACTAGAAGGACTACAAAGATTAAGATTTCACACTTCATATCAGATATTGAACTTTACAATGTTCAGTTGTTGGACTCTTACTATTTTTTTACATGATTTCTAGTATGTCCAAGTATTTGTTTGGCCTACAGCTTACTCTCTATGTATTCACTTTGTACACCTAGCCATTACTGACCAAATTCAAATATAAAAAAAATGAAAGAAATTCCAAGCAATACTTTGAAATTGTTTTCCATATTTAACACTTGCATTTAAGGGATCTGCTACAAGAATAGGAGTCCCAAACTGCTGAAAGCAAACTCATCAAACCTAATGGATCAAAATATAACTCCTATAAATAAGAAAGCCCACAAGAAAAGCATCATATTTTGCAGGGGACAAACCTTCATTCATACTCCTTGTTGGCAACTTTGCCACCTCAACACTCTTACATAAATATAGTGAATCCATCACAGAAAACCATGACAAACAGAACAACTCCATAAAAGGGGTAATACAACAGCTGCAGCAAATGCAATCTCACTGCTTATCTTGTATGTCAGAAAACACGGGCAAAGAACATAAATATTGCATATTCACACAATGATAAAAATTGCCATTATGTGAACATAAGACATGATTTTTATTAAATACTGGGCATGAATGCAGTACAAAAATGGAAATATATGTTAATATTTATTTCAGAGGACAAGCTCCTATTGCCCTGACACTAATATTTTAACTAAAAGGTTATACAATCTAAGCCAACAAGAAATATGTTCTTTGCTAAAAAACTACGTCTTCTTTCTCTTCAATAATACTGTAGGACAAATAAGAGCACACAACTTGTACACGAGTGCAGGGGGCTGGTCTCCTAATTAAAAAAAAAAACAACAGTGCAGTTCCTTATTTTGTTTAACATATGTTACATATTCATATTTTTATGTTTCATGATTTTCTAATACTTAACCTTTTATGTTGCCTTTTTAATTCAGACTTACAAATCTGCTCAGGATTTTGTGAGTTGAACAATAATGCACAGACTCTGGAAATCGGACATATTTTATATAGAAATGGCTTGTTTCTTTTGTTTTGTGAAGTGGCAATCACTCTCCAGATACATAAATCCTACTCCATATTCATATCACAGTGTTTCAAACTGGGGTTCTAAACAAGACACAATGATCACTAGTAGTCCTCAAAAGCTACCACCATTCCTCTCTCTGGCCTTATGAGAAATTTAAGTATCTGTGGGTCTGGTTTAATAATTCTCTTTCCTGCACCCACCACTCTGGCTGGGCAGCTCACAAATTGTCTCAAAACTATTTTCTTTATTCCTAACATGACTTCTCACATGTGAAGTTTGAATAGCCAGTGAGAAAAAAATGTTCTTAAACTCCCAGATGGAATACTGCTTATCCCACTTCAAATTAGGACTTTATAAAACGCTAAAAGTTTGTAGTCCATCTTAACTGCAATTTGTACATTTATTTCTCTATTCTCCTTTCTTGCATATCACTGTGTTTCAGTTTAGCAAGCTGGATGTCTCTCCAACTCTGAAAAGTGCATGTGTGTTACTCCAGTCTTCAACACAAATGACTTAGTAAATAATGGCCTATAACTGAGAAAAAAATCAGATTCTATACCAACATTATTCCTTTAGATCCCACAATGAAGATAGCATGGATTTACAGTGGGTATCATTTGTTTTGTCTTTCCTCTGTCTAACAAAAAAAAGATGTGTTGACTGTATCTCTGACTATAAACCTGTGAGCCTCTTTTGCTGACTTGCAAACACCATATTTTCTGTCAGACTCGCAGTTAATAACCTGCAGTAACAGTGGGGGATGGGGGTATACATTTCTCAACTAAGCATAGCACATCTTAATAAGCAAATTCCTTTTGTCATCTCTTTTACTGAAACATCTGCTGAAATTATGGTGCTGGTGTAATTTTCACAGACACATTTCTCGTCATATCTGGAACAGCTGACTCTCTTACCTTTAAAACAACTGGTGACCACAAATTTCTCAAGGATACAATGCCTGCACATTATGAAACTTAACTGCTGTGAAAGTGATCCTGGATCAAGTAAGGCTGCTCATTCAGCTTTACTGCCCTTGCTGTTTTTGAATATTTTACTGTACTCATGAGTATCAGTTGAACTATGTTTGGCATCATGATTTGTAAAGCATTCCTAATTATTTACTAGCGTAATGCTTATGTATTGTTTGTAACTTTTAATATGGACTTATACTTTATTGCTCAATTCATTACTGTATACAGTCTTCAGATAATACTATTACCCAGATAATAAATAACCATCACATTTCAGTAATAATACTGATAACGCTATTGACACAAAGACAGACAGAAGTACATACCATATGATACCGCCCCAAAGCAGAGAGAAGACTACATAGAATAACAGTGATCCCCAAATTACAAAGTGGTTCACCCATGTCCAGTAACGAGTGTCTAGTGCAAGCTGGAAGAAAAAAAAAACAAAGAAAAACTCAATGTTCACAGTACAGGTCATAATCCATAACTTGCAAAGACCGAGTCATAACACAACTTATTAAAATTAAACAGATACCAGTGACACCATTAAGAGTCTTGCTGTAAGGTTAGCACTGAAGTCTAGATTTTAAGTATTACTTGAATGGATATGGGGCCTCCAAGAATATATAATTACCTGTACATATGGCAGTATTATTTTGAATGATCCATCAGCAGACTAGCAAGTGAAGGTAAATAATTCTTCCTGTTCTCAGTACACAAAGACATACATCATCAGACGTTTGAGTTCATGGATTATTCTCAGTTAAGTTCTACTGTGTAATACAGAGTCACTGAAATACTTTGTGTACAGAGCTAATAAGTTTACTGCACTTCTCATTACCTTTAAAGAATTTCTGCCATTCAAAATGACAAATTAACCATTTTATTCAAAATACATGCTAAGAGGACAATATAAAAGTTAGACTTTAATGTATTTCTCACCATGGGCTGAACACATGCTGTACTACAACACTCATTATTTGCTCATGTTTTTTTACCTCTTTTGTACATTTTTCACATATCAATATCCACCTTTACTACGTTACCAAATATGCACATATCTCCTCCCTTATTTCTTTCCCTCATTTTTATATATTTTTTCCAAACCATAATACTCTCTAACTTTTCTAATACATTTCTATAATTTTCTCATACTTCACTTTCCCCTTCCTTACATCATCCTGCCACAAAAAAATGTTATACTACTTTTTAAGTTCAATCCACCACTCAGACTATTTTTATATAAGGTCTTCATTATTATATGATCCTTCCATAGCTGCAATACTTTCTACTCTCCAGTTTTATCCCATAATTTCTCATTTCATTTTATTCCATTTTCCGTTTTAATATACCACCTTTTTCCATCACCTCCATCCCTATTTTTAAATGGTCTGCAAAAACAGTTATAACAGCATCACTATTTACTACCCTCAAGTTTTAGATAATACAAAATAGTGAATTTCTGGTCCAAGTCCCTCCCTTATATAAGTCCACTGACTTTTGTTCCACACTACTAATTTGCCACATTTCATTACCTTCTGTATTTTTTTACATCTTTCTCCTTCTTTTTATATTCAGCCCTTAAATCACAATTAAAGCCCACAGCAATTATATTTTTCATGTTAACCACCACATAATCTAAAAATCTGATGTAATGGATTCTCTCTTTCTTTACTAGCAATATACACATATAATGCTATAATTCTATAAACATGCTCTCTCCACCTCACATCCGCACCATTTAACCTTTCCATCCTTACCAATGCTACATCAAGTATTTTCACACAACACAGCTATTTCATAGAAATGTTCACTTCTTAAGTTCTATATTATATTTCCACCCCACAGACTTTTTTCACTTGTCAGAAATCTTACATCGTCTAACAGAATAACATTCACATCACACTGGGCACACCATTCCAGCATCCCCATCCTTCTTACAGTATTAATAATACTATTCACATTTACTGAAAGTAATCTACAATTGTTACTGTTCCTTCTTTTTTAAGTTTAGTGGAAATATTTTTAAATTAATTATATTAATTTTACTATTTCCCCTATTACATATTTTCCAGGGTTTATGTACAAAGAATCCTTGATTCCCAGAATCTAACATTTTACTGGCTAGAACTTCAAAAATTATTAGTATCAATCCCTACTCTTGGCTTCTCTTCTTGCATGCAACCTGTCTCATCCTTTCCCCTCCATATTTTTTTCTATAGTTTCTTCTTCCCCTAGTTTGCCCTCTCCCCATCCTCTTGTCACCTTTCCTCCCTTTACCCTTCTTTTTTTATTTTTATTTAATCTTGAGAATTCATCCAAAAATATTCTTTATTGTTATAAACAACCTGCATTCAGCTGCACAAACTTTTGTGGTATATCCTCCTCACTGGTTACATTGTATCTTGTAACAACCATTAATTAAATGAGAGCCCCCCACACACACACACACAAAAAAAAACATGATTTAGGCTGCCCAGCATACCTTAATGTTTGTCTAGAACCTGTGACAAAATAACACCTGACATGTGTCAACATGTTTTTTTACATTTCAAAACAGCTCCCAAAAATTAACTACATGTAGATAACAGTGATCACAACAGTTCAAGTCTACACCACTCACCATGTAAGGGGCTTTTACCCTGTATCCCATTATTCATTACTACAAGTGCCACATCACTGCATTTTGGGGTACACAAAGCATTCACTTATGGTAGCCTTGTTGAACAGCTGTTGCTCTGGCCATTTGCTCATTATTATGCAATCAGTCATTTCACAATGTGATTATTTTAGCTATTTGTATTATAGTCATTTCAGTATCATTATTATGAATAGGACACAATGAATATAGTAGTTGAAAAATGGACATTAGTAAAAGTAATTATGCCTGCAAGAGCATAAGAGCACAGATCACAGGCGACTTACCTTTCATTGTGTCCTGACAGTAATGTTTCATACCAAAAATATGGCAACTCTAAGCAACTGCATCTGTACCAGTAAAACAGTCAAGTATAACCTGAGCTCTCTTTTCCAGCAAACAGTGTTCTGAACAGGCTAACATGAGCACAACATTACCTTTGGAATCATTCTTTCAAAGTGCAGGAATGTACAAGAAACAAAGCATCATTCTTTAAAAAAATGTATTATCCTATGCCAGCAAAGGAGATCCAGTAAGAAGCATGTCAATTATACAGCAATTTTTTTCTCAAATATCAAGTAAAATGGCTTAAATAATCAAATTCAATGTGTTACAACATAGTAACATCACTAAAAAGTGAATACACAGTGCAGAACCAAACAAAGGTATAACTCGTGTTAAGAAATCAGTAACTAAAACCTAAGAATATTTTAGATGAATCTAAAAACTATCTGTAACAAACTCCCAATATGTGCATGCCTAGTTAGTCCGCCATTCTCCAGATATACTACTTGTAACCAAAACCTGTTTTAAACAAGAAAAATGAATAAATTCTCCAACTAGGTGTTAATATTCTCAAGCTAGACAGTAACAAATGAAAAATAACCAGGAGTAGTAGCCATAATTTACAAAAACATCACTTGGATTAGCCCGCCACTATAGCAACTTAGCCCTAATTTGATAATGTTGAATTGCTAACAACATCCCTCAAGCTCATCTCACACAAACGAATGGTCACAGCAGGTTTGTACATTCCCCCAGGAAACTATACATCTCTTATAGAGGACATCTTATACTGGACCTCCACTAACATATATCAGGAAATTATAATCATAGAAGATGTTAATAATGAGTGGACTACCTTAAACACCTACAACCCAACAAATACCACTGAAATGTATGGCTTTATTCAACTAATTAATTCACCCTACAAGATACAACAAATGTACTTCAAAGGAAACTACATTGGATTGGATATCTGCAACACAATCAAAAAGCATACACCCTATGGGATACTACTTAATATTCTATTTTTTTGTAGCATTTAAACCCCACATTTGAGCTGGTTTGGGTTTGTTTGCACATCACCCACTGCAGCTGCACTATTTTTAACCCATTACAAGATATTCCAAATACAAATTTTCCCTTAGTAGCACTTGTGTAATCACCTAGTAGTACTCCTCTAAGACCTTCCACCCTTTACCTCCTTAGCTCGCTCTGGCCTCTCTCCCTCAGATCCTAACAAATATGCATGGACAATTTCCTATAGTTTCTCCTGTCAGTCTGGTTGATATGGACATCCTGAGACAGTGTAGTAAATGCCTCATGTACACGGGCAACCCTCTACTACTACCACCTAGGAAAACAATTTGCGAGAGATGCAGTTACATCAAGCACCTATGAACTCTGCACACAAACAAAACAATAAACATTTTACAGTGAGCTTATCGAAGGAAGGACACTCAGCAAACTCGGAGCTACAATATATAACATTAAGTATCCTGGTTTTTGTTTATTTTGTTCTTTATTTCTTTGTTGTTTATAGCACTTTGTGTACTGTGTATTTTTTCTAGCTAGTTTCACTGTGTGTGAGGTATTAACTGGAAATTGTCCACCCTTATTAAGCATCTGTTGGGTTGTTTGTTTATGATAACTTGTTGCAGTTAAACTCTTTTTTTCTAGTGGCTCCTTTAGCTGTTTAACACTTTCATTTAAAGGCTCACTGCTGCTTTTCAGCTGGGAGTAACACTTCTGCAGTTTGTTCTAAGTAGTGTGGATATTTGTAGCATTTCCATATTCAGGCTTGTATTTGGGCCTAGTGTTTGTGGAGGCTGTGTGTCTGAGTACATAATTCAGGGACATCTTGTTTTAGCCAAAGCCATTAGGCATTTCAGTGAGAGAGACTTGTTTGAGGTCATTGGCTGACTGAGGTCTCCTGGACTACAGCTTAGACTAAGCACCTCATTGGTTCTTTTGAGATTTCTTTCTTAAAAACTGTCTCAGGTTTCAACTTTCTGTTACCTAAGAAGCTCAGTTGTGAGTGTTCAGCCATTTTACAGTGAGCTTATCGAAGGAAGGACACTCAGCAAACTCAGAGCTACAATATATAACATTAAGTATCCTGGTTTTGTTTATTTTGTTCTTTATTTCTTTGTTGTTTATAGCACTTTGTGTACTGTGTATTTTTCTAGCTAGTTTCACTGTGTGTGAGGTATTAACTGGAAATTGTCCACCCTTATTAAGCATCTGTTGGGTTGTTTGTTTATGATAACTTGTTGCAGTTAAACTCTTTTTTCTAGTGGCTCCTTTAGCTGTTTAACACTTTCATTTAAAGGCTCACTGCTGCTTTTCAGCTGGGAGTAACACTTCTGCAGTTTGTTCTAAGTAGTGTGGATATTTGTAGCATTTCCATATTCAGGCTTGTATTTGGGCCTAGTGTTTGTGGAGGCTGTGTGTCTGAGTACATAATTCAGGGACATCTTGTTTTAGCCAAAGCCATTAGGCATTTCAGTGAGAGAGACTTGTTTGAGGTCATTGGCTGACTGAGGTCTCCTGGACTACAACTTAGACTAAGCACCTCATTGGTTCTTTTGAGATTTCTTTCTTAAAAACTGTCTCAGGTTTCAACTTTCTGTTACCTAAGAAGCTCAGTTGTGAGTGTTCAGCCATTTTACAGTGAGCTTATCGAAGGAAGGACACTCAACAAACTCGAGCTACAATATATAACATTAAGTATCCTGGTTTTTGTTTATTTTGTTCTTTATTTCTTTGTTGTTTATAGCACTTTGTGTACTGTGTATTTTTCTAGCTAGTTTCACTGTGTGTGAGGTATTAACTGGAAATTGTCCACCCTTATTAAGCATCTGTTGGGTTGTTTGTTTATGATAACTTGTTGCAGTTAAACTCTTTTTTCTAGTGGCTCCTTTAGCTGTTTAACACTTTCATTTAAAGGCTCACTGCTGCTTTTCAGCTGGGAGTAACACTTCTGCAGTTTGTTCTAAGTAGTGTGGATATTTGTAGCATTTCCATATTCAGGCTTGTATTTGGGCCTAGTGTTTGTGGAGGCTGTGTGTCTGAGTACATAATTCAGGGACATCTTGTTTTAGCCAAAGCCATTAGGCATTTCAGTGAGAGAGACTTGTTTGAGGTCATTGGCTGACTGAGGTCTCCTGGACTACAACTTAGACTAAGCACCTCATTGGTTCTTTTGAGATTTCTTTCTTAAAAACTGTCTCAGGTTTCAACTTTCTGTTACCTAAGAAGCTCAGTTGTGAGTGTTCAGCCATTTTACAGTGAGCTTATCGAAGGAAGGACACTCAGCAAACTCGAGCTACAATATATAACATTAAGTATCCTGGTTTTTGTTTATTTTGTTCTTTATTTCTTTGTTGTTTATAGCACTTTGTGTACTGTGTATTTTTCTAGCTAGTTTCACTGTGTGTGAGGTATTAACTGGAAATTGTCCACCCTTATTAAGCATCTGTTGGGTTGTTTGTTTATGATAACTTGTTGCAGTTAAACTCTTTTTCTAGTGGCTCCTTTAGCTGTTTAAAACTTTCATTTAAAGGCTCACTGCTGCTTTTCAGCTGGGAGTAACACTTCTGCAGTTTGTTCTAAGTAGTGTGGATATTTGTAGCATTTCCATATTCAGGCTTGTATTTGGGCCTAGTGTTTGTGGAGGCTGTGTGTCTGAGTACATAATTCAGGGACATCTTGTTTTAGCCAAAGCCATTAGGCATTTCAGTGAGAGAGACTTGTTTGAGGTCATTGGCTGACTGAGGTCTCCTGGACTGCAACTTAGACTAAGCACCTCATTGGTACTTTTGAGATTTCTTTCTTAAAACTGTCTCAGGTTTCAACTTTCTGTTACCTAAGAAGCTCAGTTGTGAGTGTTCAGCCATTTTACAGTGAGCTTATCGAAGGAAGGACACTCAACAAACTCGAGCTACAATATATAACATTAAGTATCCTGGTTTTGTTTATTTTGTTCTTTATTTCTTTGTTGTTTATAGCACTTTGTGTACTGTGTATTTTTCTAGCTAGTTTCACTGTGTGTGAGGTATTAACTGGAAATTGTCCACCCTTATTAAGCATCTGTTGGGTTGTTTGTTTATGATAACTTGTTGCAGTTAAACTCTTTTTTTCTAGTGGCTCCTTTAGCTGTTTAACACTTTCATTTAAAGGCTCACTGCTGCTTTTCAGCTGGGAGTAACACTTCTGCAGTTTGTTCTAAGTAGTGTGGATATTTGTAGCATTTCCATATTCAGGCTTGTATTTGGGCCTAGTGTTTGTGGAGGCTGTGTGTCTGAGTACATAATTCAGGGACATCTTGTTTTAGCCAAAGCCATTAGGCATTTCAGTGAGAGAGACTTGTTTGAGGTCATTGGCTGACTGAGGTCTCCTGGACTACAGCTTAGACTAAGCACCTCCTTGGTTCTTTTGAGATTTCTTTCTTAAAACTGTCTCAGGTTTCAACTTTCTGTTACCTAAGAAGCTCAGTTGTGAGTGTTCAGCCATTTTACAGTGAGCTTATCGAAGGAAGGACACTCAGCAAACTCGAGCTACAATATATAACATTAAGTATCCTGGTTTTTGTTTATTTTGTTCTTTATTTCTTTGTTGTTTATAGCACTTTGTGTACTGTGTATTTTTCTAGCTAGTTTCACTGTGTGTGAGGTATTAACTGGAAATTGTCCACCCTTATTAAGCATCTGTTGGGTTGTTTGTTTATGATAACTTGTTGCAGTTAAACTCTTTTTCTAGTGGCTCCTTTAGCTGTTTAACACTTTCATTTAAAGGCTCACTGCTGCTTTTCAGCTGGGAGTAACACTTCTGCAGTTTGTTCTAAGTAGTGTGGATATTTGTAGCATTTCCATATTCAGGCTTGTATTTGGGCCTAGTGTTTGTGGAGGCTGTGTGTCTGAGTACATAATTCAGGGACATCTTGTTTTAGCCAAAGCCATTAGGCATTTCAGTGAGAGAGACTTGTTTGAGGTCATTGGCTGACTGAGGTCTCCTGGACTACAGCTTAGACTAAGCACCTCATTGGTTCTTTTGAGATTTCTTTCTTAAAAACTGTCTCAGGTTTCAACTTTCTGTTACCTAAGAAGCTCAGTTGTGAGTGTTCAGCCATTTTACAGTGAGCTTATCGAAGGAAGGACACTCAACAAACTCGGGGCTACAATATTTAACATTAAGTATCCTGGTTTTGTTTATTTTGTTCTTTATTTCTTTGTTGTTTATAGCACTTTGTGTACTGTGTATTTTTCTAGCTAGTTTCACTGTGTGTGAGGTATTAACTGGAAATTGTCCACCCTTATTAAGCATCTGTTGGGTTGTTTGTTTATGATAACTTGTTGCAGTTAAACTCTTTTTCTAGTGGCTCCTTTAGCTGTTTAAAACTTTCATTTAAAGGCTCACTGCTGCTTTTCAGCTGGGAGTAACACTTCTGCAGTTTGTTCTAAGTAGTGTGGATATTTGTAGCATTTCCATATTCAGGCTTGTATTTGGGCCTAGTGTTTGTGGAGGCTGTGTGTCTGAGTACATAATTCAGGGACATCTTGTTTTAGCCAAAGCCATTAGGCATTTCAGTGAGAGAGACTTGTTTGAGGTCATTGGCTGACTGAGGTCTCCTGGACTACAACTTAGACTAAGCACCTCATTGGTTCTTTTGAGATTTCTTTCTTAAAAACTGTCTCAGGTTTCAACTTTCTGTTACCTAAGAAGCTCAGTTGTGAGTGTTCAGCCATTTTACAGTGAGCTTATCGAAGGAAGGACACTCAGCAAACTCAGACTACAATATATAACATTAAGTATCCTGGTTTTGTTTATTTTGTTCTTTATTTCTTTGTTGTTTATAGCACTTTGTGTACTGTGTATTTTTCTAGCTAGTTTCACTGTGTGTGAGGTATTAACTGGAAATTGTCCACCCTTATTAAGCATCTGTTGGGTTGTTTGTTTATGATAACTTGTTGCAGTTAAACTCTTTTTCTAGTGGCTCCTTTAGCTGTTTAACACTTTCATTTAAAGGCTCACTGCTGCTTTTCAGCTGGGAGTAACACTTCTGCAGTTTGTTTCCCACCCTCCCTCCCTGTTGGTATAGTGTTTTTATAGTTGGTGGCTTTGCAGTTGCCGCCCCTAGTGTAAATTTGATCTGGGACCCTCCTCCCAGTCTAGCGTCATTACCTCATTCTACCCAGTACAGGGAGAGCATTTGAGAAGGCCAATCAGCTTAGTTTCTGCTACTCCTTTCTCTCTTTCCTTTCTCTCTTTCAAAAAAAAAAAAAAAAAAAAAAAAATATATATATATATACTGTATTTGTGTTTTTTCTTACTTTATTTTGCTCTTGCGTCATCTTAAAAGTACTCAATTGTATTTATTACTGCTTGGTGTAACTCATTGTAAGCCTTTTAGTTTAAGCACCTGGGCTTCAGACCAGTTTTACATTAGGAAGGTTTGTGGTCTGCACTGTAGTGGCAGAACAGGTAGCTTACATCCTTCTAAGTTGGGAACTGCTGATTGAGGGCTCAGTGTCTGTTATTCTAAAAGTGTATTAATTCTGGTTTAAGCACTTGGGCTTGAGGCCAGTTATTTTACATTAAGAGGGTTCGTGTTCTGCACTCTTGTGGGAGGAGAGGCTGGACTCTGTCCTTCTGAGCTGGGAATTTCTGGTTAAAGCTTATAGTGCCTGCATATTTGAACTGCTTCTTACTGAAATTGGTACACCTCGTTTGGCATAGACTAGATCCAGACCTGCTGAATCTAGCTTTGTTTGTATAACTTGAGCACTAATCCAGGCATTTTTAAAGTATTCAGTTGTATTTATTACTGCTGGTAGTAACTTGATTAAAGTGTAGCTATCATTTCTAAGTCTTTTGGATTAAGCACTTGGGCTTCAGACCAGTTGTTTTACATTAGGAAGGTTTGTGGCCTGCACTGTGGTGGCAGGACAGGCAGCTTACATCCTTCTAGGTTAGGAACTGCTGATTGAGAGCTCAGTGTCTGTTATTCTAAAAGTGTATTAGTTCTGGTTTAAGCACTTGGGCTTCAGGCCAGTTATTTTACGTTAGGAAGGATTGCGGTCTGCACTCTTGTGGGAGGAGAGGCTGGACTCTGCCCTTCTGAGCTGAATAGCGACTTTTCTTGATACTAAGTATAATTTTGTTGCTTTCCACATCTGAATACCTAGCGACTGTATTTCGCCTGCCTTTCTGTTACACTGAAGCTGTTTTTACTGCATTTAACTTAATATTGCACTTGGAATCCTTGTTTGTTACTATTTGACTGTATTTGTAGCAAATTCTTCTGTGTAAGCTGTAGTAGCTGATTCATAGCATTTATAAGTGTTTGCTGTACCTGTTTCTGCCTGTTCTGTGAAAAAAAAAAAAGAAAAAAAAAAAGAAAAAAATATCTCTTGTTTTCCTGCTTTACTAGTTTAGTCCAGTTTCAGAGTTGCTGATTCCTGGGCTTTGGTTGTAGTTCCTGTGTACTGTTTCCTTGCCTTATTTGGGGAGGAAGTTACCTTGCTTACCAGTGGGAGTGGGAAGCATTGAGCTGCCTTTGTCCAGTTTTGTGAGGTTTCAGCCAGTAACTAGTAGTTTATTGGTCGTTTTGGGCCAGTTTCTAGCTTTTCCAGCCCCTGGTATAAAAGCGTAAACCAGCGTTAAGCCTTGATTTAAGCGGAGCTGCCACTGTTGCACACTAGGGCAGCGCCCGGTTAGGCAGGTTTAAACTATTCGGGCTACCTAAAGTCCACTCTTCAAATTTTCCCTTAAAACTACCTTCCTCGAACTATACTACTGATCTAATCAGCTTATCCTATAACTAAAAAGATCATCTCCACTTGACTCCAAGTAGACTATTCTCTATCTGTTAAACCTAGCACTTGCTCCTACAGTACTTTTTACCTTGATACGGCACTCTTGTCATAGATAGTACCCCAAAAAAGGTAACCCCCCATTTCTCGGTCACCCACGTCCCCTGAATCTTTTTTAAAGTTTTTGTCTATCCTTCTAGCATGTCGAGGGATCAGTTGCTAGTGTCCTCTCCTGCTCAGCTGGTGAACCTGGGAATACTGAGGCAATGTTACAATTGCCTCATGTACACAGACAACCCTCTCCTCCTCCCACAAAACACAAATACATGCGAGAGATGCAACTATACGGCCAAACTGGAGGCTGAGCTCTCTCAACACAGGACTGGCAAGAACAGTCAGGAGGAGAAGGTTACCACACACACTATAGACCCAGTCTCATATAGCACCATTACAACCTCAAATCATACACATAAACACACAAAGACATACTCGGAGGCTCTGATCAAAAATCTACCAAAACAGCAGAGGCCACCAAAGCAGACACCCAAACAACCACCACCTCAGAACACAACACCTGCAACACATAGACCTCACAGTCAGAGTGTCAAACAGTCACAGCCCTTAAGGCCAAACACAATGCCAGACACACTAGTCATTGGTGACTCCATAGTCAGACACACTGATGTCCCGCTCACCAGACTGAGTAAGGAGAAGGTCACAGTAAGCTGCCTGTCGGGCGCTAGAATCCGCCACATAACGCAAGCACTCAGGTCTCTCAACAGCAAGTACAAATATGACTCAGTCATTGTCCACGCTGGTGTAAGCGACCTGAGGCGCACCTCCTTGGACTACATGAAAAGAGACATTGAGGAGCTCTCTGACTATGTAGCCCAGGCAGGTATGACCCTGACCTTGAGCAGTATCCTACCTTCACCAAGAGTGATGCCACAATACAGAGATAAGATGATCAGCTTTAACAATTGGCTTAAACACTGGTGTCATTCAAAGGGGATCCAGTATCTGTCTGCCTGGGATGACATGCTGGACAAGCCACGCTGCCGCAAGGGACGGCTTGCACCTGTCACCCTGGGATTCCGGATATTGGCAAAGGCTCTTGCCACCCCATAGTGCCTTTTTAG
Source organism: Protopterus annectens (assembly GCF_019279795.1). Taxonomy (NCBI): domain Eukaryota; kingdom Metazoa; phylum Chordata; order Ceratodontiformes; family Protopteridae; genus Protopterus; species Protopterus annectens. Next base: position 824,759,487 of record NC_056735.1, on the reverse strand, counting down.
GCAAGGCTCAAATTCTAAACCTACCACCCTAGAACACAAAAAGGAAAAAACTAAGGGTAATGCTGCTCAATGCCAGAAGTCTCAATCTCAAAATGCACGCACTCGAGGCCCTTCTCAGTATGGAGAACATCGATGTCTGTGCTGTGACAGAAACCTGGTTCAAGGCTCCTGAGAGCACCCCAGCGCTATCAGGTTTTACCTCATATCATGCGTTCGCCCCAAAATCCAGACAATACCAAGAAAGGAGGGTATCCATATTCATTAAGGACACCCACACCTCAAGACTGGTGGCAACGCACGATGCATCGGAGACCATCCAGGTGCAATTAACCATAGGCAAGACTGCTCTGCAAATTGTAGCATGTTACAGGCCACCCTCACAAACTCAGGAACCTCACATGGCCTTCCTGAAAACACTAGAGGGGATAAATGTATCACCAAACACCATCATACTAGGTGACTTCAATTACCCTAATATAGACTGGGAACACTACTCAAGCCCAAACACCCTAGCCCAAAAGTTCCTGGAATTCATAAACTCAAATGCCATGGAACAACTAGTCACCATCCCACAAGAGGAGATAACATACTTGATCTCATCATCACGAACATGGGAGCACAATGTTCAACACCGGAAGTATACCCCTCACTGGTGAGATCAGATCACAAACTAATCTCGCTGGAGGTCCTCATCCCACCCCACCTGAAATAAAAAGACCACAGTAAAGAACTTCTCAAAAGCCGACTTCACACTTCTAAAGACTAGTGTGGTCTCCTTTAAGGCCCCCGAGCTGGTGGAAAACAGTACTCAAGCCGCTGAATCACTTACACAGGCCTTCTACCAGCACCTGCAGGACTGCATGGATAAGGCAATCCCAAACAAAACAAAGACTCTTAGTACCAAAGGCAAGCGTCCAGTCTGGTGGACCCCAGCCATAAACAAACTCTACAATAAAAGGAGGAAGCTACTACAAGATACAGCAAAATCCTTAAAAGGTAAGACACCCTTGATCACTATAAGTAAAAACTAAGAGCTCTCATAAAATCATCCAAAGCAAATTTCGAGAGAAAAATAGCTAAAGACTCAAAAGACAATCATAAGGCCTTCTTTAGCTATGTTAGACACCTAGGAGGAAACTCCCAGATATGCTCAGAACTAGTTCAAAATGATGTGAAGATTACTGATCCTACAGACATTGCCAACATACTGGCTGACAGGTTCAGTGCAAACTTCTCCCCTCCCCCAAAAAGGAGAGATATCTATACCAAGCGATTGCAGCCCCCAAACATCTCCAGCGCCCAAGTGAGAACTGCTCTCTCCAAAGCAAAAAACACAGCATCCATGGGACCTGATGGTGTCCCCGGCTGTGTGCTCCACGAACTCAATGAGGAATTAAACCCACAGCTAGGACAGCTGTTTAATCAAAGTCTTACCTCTGGATACGCATTACCCAGGAGTGGCGCACTGCAACTGTGGTCCCACTTCACAAAGGCGGTGCCTCCACTGACCCTGGAAATTACCGCCCATTAGCCTGACAAGCCTTATCTGCAAAGCCATGGAGAGGATCATAATGGACCTCATAAATAAAGACATAGGGAATTTGCAGACTTTGGATCCAACCCAGTTTGGCTTTGTCAAAGGCAGATCATGCCTTTTAAACTTGGTTGACTTCTTGAAACAGTCACCAAAGCCATTGGCGAGGAAAGGCAGTCCATACAGCCTACCTCGATCTGGCTAAGGCCTTGATACAATACCCCACTCGGGTATCATTGAAAAACTCATCAGCTTAAATGTTAACCCATACATCACAAGATGGGTTGCAAACTGGCTGAGTGACAGAACCCACAGGGTCAGAGTTGCTGGCGCCATGTCAGACTCAAAACCTGTCACAAGTGGTGTCCCACAGGGCTCAGTCCTGGGCCCACTCTTGTTTGGCATCTACTTTTCGAAGTACAAGCAAACACAGGAGGGTTATGGCTGACAAAGTTTGCAGATGACTGCAAACTGGGCCATAGTAGAAAACACATCTGACACAGATATCCTTCAGAAGGGTCTCACAGAAGCGGATAACTGGTGCCAGAGCCACGGCCTGAAGTTAAATGCCAAAAATGCATAGTCATACCCTTTGGGAAAAACAAGGTTACCCTAGCTACCAAATAGGTGGCAATCCACTGAGCACAGAAGAAGTTATCAGGGACCTGGGGACCCAGGTTGATAGTAGTCTGTCATTCGACACCCATGTAGCTAAAGTAGTTAGGAAGACTTTCTACATTGCCCACCTTATCATGAAGGGATTCTCATCTAGATCAAGGGAGGTCATAGTCTCCCTTTACTCATCACTCATCAGACCAATGATTGAGTACAATGCCCCATTTGGGATGTATCTGACCCGACACCTGCAGCAGCTGGAGAGGCCACAAAAGTTCCTCACCAAAAGGATAAAGGGTCTCAAAAATCTGTCCTATGCTGCCCGACTGAAAGAACTCCAGCTCTATTCAGTCGCTTACCGCTTGCTCAGAGGTGACCCTTGCCTAACATACAAGGCCATGTCAAACCCAGATTTGATGAATATGCTTCACCTCAAAAAATCTAGATCCATCAGAGCCACAAGGGCGGGAGACTTAAACCTCGACACGGCTATTAATAGGACGTGCTGGAGGGATAGATTCATTACCCAAAGACTCCCTATGCTGTGGAACAAAATCCCGGTACATGTGAGGCAGAGCACCTCGCTGGCCTTGTTCAAGAGAAATCTTGACCAATGGATGGGAGATCGCAGATATACCCCAGGGATTACCTCAGTGTCACTGCTCGACAGAGGCACAGCAAAATAATGGGTATAGTTCCCCATACTAAAGGGGTGGCGTAAGCCACAAAACGATGGGCTAGGCTTGTAAATGCCCTCGGGCAGATAGCCTAGTATAAACCTATGAACCTATGAACCTAAAACAAAAAAGAGCAACCGGCACTCAGGCAACACCACTCTTCATTTTAGCGCTTTTGTCTGCTGTAAGCTTGACTTCCTCAGAAAACATTATCACCTAGGTCATTTCCTTTTTATACATAAAATCAAATAACTGAACATTTAAATTAAAAAAAAAAAAAAAATATATATATATATAAGTTGTTACCTTCTACCTATATCATCAGACGTTAAACCCCTAAACTATTTAAACATGAGTATAATGAGGTTAGAAAACTAACCAATTTTCATGCTGAAACCTTTATTAAAGCCCTTCAACACTACAACTGTAGTATACCAAAAAATCTTCCTTTGAATAATGCAGTTTCCACATTCAATAACACTTTCTTAAACATACTCAACACACAAGCTCCAAACCAAACAAAAAGAATCAAAACCTATCCTGCTCCTTGGCTTTTCAAAAATATAATACTGCTAATAAAAGGAGACAAATTTTGGGAAAGTTATCCAAAAAGTAAAACACTCTCCAACTTGCAAAAACTGACAACCAAAAAAAATCAGGTTAAATATGGTATAAGAATGGACAAAAATCCTTTTTCCTTACCATAAGGCCAAGGGAAACATAAGATAAACCCCAAAAAACTTTCTGGGTATTAATTAATAACCTACTCAAATTAGGCAAAAGTGCATAACCTACTCTAATCATCCCAATCCAAAATGAAAGAACTGTCTCAAATTTCAACTCTCATTTTATTGAAATGGTAGCCTCTCTAATCACAAGCACTGCATCCAACCTATTTCCACCAACCCAAACAACTAACATATTTAACTCTTGCTCCATTAAGTCAGTCTCTACTTACTTTATCAAAAAACTTCTTCAAAAACTAATACTCACAACTGTAGGGCCTGATCAGCTTCCACTAGAATATATTAAGATTCCAGCATATGTAATAGCAAACCCAGTCTCTATCCTTAAAAACTGTTCAATAAATGAAAACTATGTCACACAACTTTGGAAGACATCCTTCATCATGTCCTTGCATATGGGTGGCTCCTCCATTGACCACTGCTATTCTCTTGCCTCTTTCAAAAGTCCTGGAAAAGTGCTTCCACTCCAAGATCCTTAAATTCATTTTGCAACATATTCTCCTCTCTCTAACTCAACACAGCTTCAGGCCCCATCTTGGTACCACTACAGCACTACTCAGTTTCATCAATAGAGTTAATCAGAAGAGAAATTAAGGTAAGCTTGTATGCAGCCTCTTCCTATACTTTTCAAAGGCCTTCAATATTGTCAGTCACTAAAACATCCTACTCAAACTTTCCTCATTAGGCCTTACTGACTCTTCCCTCCTTTGGTTGTATAGACATTTGATAAATGGGCAGCAGGTTGCTAAATGTGATGATGTCTATTCCTTCTTCTAATCCATACACCTTGGTGTGCCTCAAGTTTCAATCTTATGCTCCTTTTTGTTCAATCTATTTTCAAACAGATTGTATACTTTATGCAGACATTCCACAATAGTCCTATTATACTGATGTCTCTACAGCTGGATGTATTGCTATAGAGGTTTCCACTCTCTAACAACATACACAGCAATCTCTCCCTTTGACTGACGCTTCGCTGGAAAGCTCAATGAGTTTTCTCAATGCCAAGAAAATTAAACATAATTTATACACACCAAAACAGTAGACTGCCCAAAAAGAACTATTCTTTATAACTCCTAAGTACAATGCACACACTGAACAAGTAATACAAATCAAACGATATTATAGACAACCAACTGAAATTCTACCATCACTTACTGAAAGTGGTAGTAAAATCACACCAAAAATTAGGCAGTCTCTACAGAGCTACGTCTTTCCTTTCAGATACCATCTATTCCCATTGTATGCCTCCCCAGTTCTGAGCAACATAAGCTCCACAGTAACCCACAAATGCCAACTATGTTATAAAGTTGCTAAATCTGCCACTAATCTGCCCCATAGGGTACACCACTGCTCAGCACTCAAAGACCTTAACTAACTAGTACTTTTCATTTACCTACGTAGAACTACCGACAATCCACAAACTACTCAGTAAACCAAAAAATGCTCAAGCCTTGAATCACTCATTCACTCATACACACCTTAGAGAAATTTTCACTCTCAGGGCAAATTACTCCTTATGATACCTAAATCTAAAAATGTAACAGGTGATGCTCTACACTCTATGTAGCTGGGAAACTTTCACTGTCACTAAGACAAATTGAAAAACTAAATTCTTTCAAAACTGAATTTAAACAACATCTTATGCATGCTTGGCTCTACACTTGTGAAACTTCTGGCTAAACTTATAACCAAAATGTCTGCAGCACTTCATTACACATCATATCCTATGCAGTGGAACACAATTTTCTGACTATGCAATACCATGCTATCTCTTATCTGAATATTATGATTTGATTTGATTTCTGAATACCCAATGTTTTTTATCTGTTGAATGTATCTTTTTATATTATTTGTACTGTTATTCTATGTATATTTGAGCATCCAATGCAGTGTGTGTGGGTAAGTTTACATGTGTGCCTCTCTTATTTATTATAGTACTGTTTTTTTGCATATCCTTACACTTCTACTGAGTCTATTTCTGCTGTTGTATTTATGTTTCTGATGTAAATAAGAGCTTTCAAATTTTTCTATTCACTTTTTTGTATCTTTTTTTATTTAATTTAATTTTTTATTAAGTTAATCTATCTTCCTTCTGTAAACTGTCATTCTTATGTTTCAAGCCAGAGTATCGAAATTTCGTGCAGTGATGCGCACTTTTTCCTCTGTGTTGATCTGTATGACAATAAAGTTGACTTTGACTTCTGTCAGAATAACTGAGCTATACTTACTACTGTATTTAATGTAACCTGACTGAGTTTTTCACCTCAGGACTCCACTGAAAAGGGTTTGAGCAGTTGGGCATTCCTACTGTTCATCACAGATTCCCCGATCTCTAACTACCTTTAGGGTTGCACTGCCAATGTGATAGTTACAAGGGAAGTCATGTCTGCTAAAGAATACAACTACACATTTCTTAGCAACTAGTTTTATCCCATGGGTGTGACACCAGCTATTTGTCTGGGGAGGGGATGGTGAGGGAAGAGACAGAACAGATGGCAGTTGCAAAACTGGAAGTATAATGAGGTGTCAAACATGATGATGTGAGGTAGCGCCAGCTATGCCAGAGAGTAGGGCAGTGCATGTGTAACATAGGCCAGAAAGGCCTGTTTGCTCAAAGCTGCAGTGAGAGTTAGGCCTTCTGCCCTTGCTCTAATGTTTTCAAAAACCTGTTGTGAGACTACAAAAGATAAGTGCTTATTTTGAACTGTTTTCTGCACTTCTGATTAACTAAAACAATATTTGCTGCATATCTATTTAAACTGTGCAACTATATTTTAGGCTTAGTGAATTGAATCCTTACTTCTATTCTGAGCTTGGTGACTTTTGAGTTGCCCGCCTCTACTATAAATTTGCTATTGGACACTCCTCCCAATCCCACTGCATCAGCTCATTCTACTGAGTACAGTGAGATCAGTTGTGAAGGCCACCCACAGCATCAGTTCATTCTACTGAGTACAGTGTGATCATTTGTGAAGGCCCACCCTTTTAGTTTCTTAACCTTTAATTCTGTCTCCCCACTTTCTACTTACAAAAATATATATATATATATATATATATATATATATATATATATATATATATATGTATACACACACACACACACACACACACACACACACACACATATATTTCCTCTTTCTACTTCATTTTGCTGCTTGTGCTTAGGTGCTCAACTCCATTTAATTTGCCGCATTTCTTACTGCTTGTCAGTAGCCTGATTAAATTGACAGTATTCTACTGAATTGCTGCTTTATTTGAGCTGTTTTTTACTGTTGTGATTGTGAGCTAATTTATCACATTTGCACTTTTTTAAAACAATTTTCTGATTACCTGCATTTCATTCCTGTTTAACTGTAGTTTTTCAGACTATGTGTCTGTAAGTGGTTAATCTGAAATTTTTGTGAGTTTTACTGTATTCTTAACCCTTAAATTCAGTAGCATAGTCTGGATACAGGTTTGCCACATCCAGAGATGTTTGTTTTTGCCCTCAGTGTTTCTGGCAGCCATCTTGTGTTTGCCTTCTGTGTTTCTGGCAGCCATCTTCTGTTGGTAGGGGCCTATCTTCTCTCCTAGTGAGAGTAGCAGGGCTGCCTGGACCTTGTCTGGCAGAAGCTGATTGGTAAAGGGAATAGCAGGACTGGCTAGATTTCTGTGTTTCTAGAATATTCTATTTTTTTGTAGCATTTAAACCCCACATTTGAGCTGGTTTGGGTTTGTTTGCACATCACCCACTGCAGCTGCACTATTTTTAACCCATTACAAGATATTCCAACTACAAATTTTCCCTTAGTAGCACTTGTGTAATCACCTAGTAGTACTCCTCTAAGACCTTCCACCCTTTACCTCCTTAGCTCGCTCTGGCCTCTCTCCCTCAGATCCTAACAAATATGCATGGACAGTTTCCTATAGTTTCTCCTGTCAGTCTGGTTGATATGGACATCCTGAGACAGTGTAGTAAATGCCTCATGTACACGGGCAACCCTCTACTACTACCACCTAGGAAAACAATTTGCGAGAGATGCAGTTACATCAAGCACCTATGAACTCTGCACACAAACAAAACAATAAACAAAACAAAAAAGAGCAACCGGCACTCAGGCAACACCACTCTTTAATTTAGCGCTTTTGTCTGCTGTAAGCTTGACTTCCTCAGAAAACATTATCACCTAGGTCATTGCCTTTTTATACATAAAATCAAATAACTGAACATTTAAATTAAAAAAAAAAAATATATATATATATATATATATATATATATATATACACACACACACACACACACACACAAACACATATACATGTATTTATATATATATGTATGTGTGTGTGTGTGTGTGTGTGTGTGTGTATACAGCTTCAATAAACCATGAAAATCATCACTAAACAGTTAATCTAAAATTACTAATGTTAAAAAAGAAATCATATTAGCAGCAGAGGCAAGTAATTCTACCCATAAATATACATACTTCCTTACTATTATGTATTTTATGGTTTATTTACATAATAGTAAGGAAGTATGTATATTTATGGGTAGGATTACTTGCCTCTGCTAATATGATTTCTTTTTTAACATTAATAATTTTAGATTCATTGTTTAGTGATGATTTTCATGGTTTATTGAAGTTGTATATATACACACATATATATATATATATATATATATATATATATATATATATATGGGTTCCCTTCATATGAACGAAAGTTCATATGAACAAAACCTGAAGAGCAGGACCAGATGTTCGAGATTTCAGAACATCGAAAAGTACATTTGTGTACACTTACCATAAATGTAGATGTTCGAGTGTATTCACTGTTGCAGTCATTACATTTGGGTAATCCTACTGGCAGGTTGCCCTCAGTCGGCCTGCATTCCAAAGTCCTGGGTCCTGCGTCGGGTGCTGTCGCCCCTTCCCCGACGTCAGGTCGCCAGGGGTATAAAAGAAGCGGCCAACGCCATTTTCTTTAGCTTTTCTTGCCCCAGATGTCAGGTGCCCTCTAAAAGGGTAGCCAAAATTTATATATATATATATATATAAAATGCATGCACCAAAATAAACTCTACCTTCATCTACAAGCAAATACACCACATAGGTTGTATAAATCAGAGAAGGAAAGATCCATTAGAAGAAATGTGGATGGCGGGTGGGTAACCTGGACTGTAACAGTGAATACACTCGAACATCTACATTTATGGTAAGTGTACACAACTGTATTATGTTCTTCATATTTCACTGCTGCAGTCATTACATTTGGGAAGAGTCCCAAAGCTATGGTTGGGAGGCTGGAGCTAAACAGCATTAGGTGCAGCTATGAGGTGCTGCAGAACTGCAGTGGCAAAGCCTGCCCTGGATTAAGAATAGACTGGCAGATGATAGTGCTTTGTAAAGGTGTGTACTGAACTCCATGTAGCAGCCTCTAAAATGTCCTTGGTTGGTTCTTCCCTGAGAAAGGCTGCTGATGTGGCTGCAGCTCTGGTGGAATGTGGCCTAATGCCCTTAGGCACTGGCTTGCCATGTTGTAAGTAGCAGAAACGAATGCAGTGGCCTATCCACTTTGAAATGGTCTGCTTTGAGATAGCCTTTCCTTGTGATCCTACAGCATATGTCACCAGTAGTTGCTCTGTCTTTCTTAAAACTTTGGTTCTGTCCAAGTAGAATCTAAGCTGTCTGTGTACATCCAAAGAATGCACAATTCTCTCCCCCTTGTTCTGTGGATTTGGATAAAAAGTTGGCAGATGAATAGTTTGGTTAAGAGCCACACTGGACACCACACCTTAGGCATAAATGTTGGGTTTGTCCTCAGACAGACCCTGTCAAGATTAAACATGATAAAAGGTTCCACAGCCATGAGTGCCTGTAGCTCTGAAACTCATCTTGCAGAAGTTATTGCTAGGAGCAGAGCTGTTTTCCAAGATAAAAACTTTATATCAGCAGTAGCAGCTGGCTCAAAAGGAGGCAGGGTGAGTTTTTCCAAGACATAGTTGAGGTCCCATGCAGGCACTGTTGTTCTCCTTGGAGGCCTTAAATTTTTAGCTCCTCTGAGGTACTGCTTTAATAAGGGATGAGAAAAGATTGGTGGCTCTGTATTGTAATGAGCTGAAATGGCAGAGGCATGAATTTTAATAGATGAAAAAGATAGGCCTTTGTCTAGCATCTCGGTTACGTATTGCATAATCTGAGGAATATTTGGCACAGCTGTGTCAGTTCCTTGTGCCTGGTTCCAAGTACAGAATCTCTTCCATTTTCCAGCATAAGATTTTCCAGTACTAGGCCTTCTGGCTTCCAAAATGACATCCATCACAGCTTTACTGAGAGGTGTGTTTTGTATGACTACATTATCCGCCATGCTGCCAGGTTTAAAGTCCTGTGTTGGCTGTGCAGGATCTGATTGTTTTGCTGGGACAGTAGATGAGGTATTTCAGGTAAGGTCCAAGCTGGGCATTGAGACAAGTTCCTTAGGACTGTATACCAGTACTGGCGGGGCCAGTCTGGGGCAATCAGTATCATCTTTGGCTTCTCCAGTCTGACCTTTAGGAGTACCTTGGGGAGGAGAGGCAGTGGGGGAAAGGCATATACTGATAGGTTTTTCCAGCTGAAAGATAGGGTGTCCACTTTCCATGCTTTTCTGTGATAAGTCCTTGTGCAGAACCTTTTTAGTTGGTAGTTGTGAGGGCAGGCAAATATTTCTATGTCCGGGCATCCCCATTTCCCTATCACGCTGAAGACTTGTGGATCCAGCTGCCACTCGTGGGGATCCATGATGCTTCTGCTTAGTCCATCTGCCAGAGTATTTTCCCTTCCTGGCAGGAATTGTGCCTGCAGATGTACTTGGTAAGTCAATGTCATGTCCCACAAAGTCATGGCTGGTCTGCAAAGGGGGTAAGAATGTGTGCCCCCCTGCTTGTTTATATACCACATGACCGTGGTGTTGTCTGTCTTTATCAGTAGTTGTCCCAGATGAAGTAGGTCCGTGAAGGCTGTCTGGGCATTCTGAACAGCTAGTATCTCTTTTTGATTGATATGTAGATGCATTTGGTTTGAGGACCATGTACCCTGAATGCATCTTCCTGCCATGTGGGCCCCCCAGGCATAATCCGATGCATCCGTTGTTAGTGTCTGCCTGGCTGGGGGTAATGTGAATGGCTGTCCCTTGTTTTGGTGACAAGCCTTTGCCCACCATCGAAACTACTAAACTACTAAACCTAGGTGGCTGTACTTGTAAAAAATCTTTAACAGTTTGCATAGATTTAGCTTTGTCCTCCATTTTCTTTAACATCTCTTCTGCCTTAACACCAAACAAAGTATCATGCTGTAAAGGTGCATCTAATAATTTAACTTTGACATGATCAGTCAGATTTTGCTCCTTTAACCAAGCATGCCTCCTAATTACAGAACCCGTAACTGCGGCCCTGCAGGAGGCCTCCAAAGAATCAAAACCACATTGCAAATTATACTTTCCAACTTGTTCAGCTGCATACAATAAATCCTGCATTTCCTTGTTTTCTGCACATTCAGAGTTTAACAACATTTTCTGTTTAAGCAATGCCATGACATGTTGCTGATATATGAGCATATGAAACTGACAGTTTAAGGCCCTTATAGCCAAGGTAGCAGATGTGTAAACCTTTTTCCCCCATCTATCCAGTGCCCTAGAATCTCTGTCAGAGGGGGTAGGGTTTTTTGCAGCGGAAGCCTTAACTCCCTTGGGACCCTGTGAAATAGTTTCTGGGTCTGCAGCAGGGTTTTTAAAAAAGGAATGTATGACAGTCAGGTACCTTGTAATACCCAACACAAAGTGTAATACCTGTCAGGCTTAACAGGAGCTGGAGGTAAGGAGTCAGGGGTAAGACTAGACTCCGAAAACACATCATCTACAATGTCTAACACAGGTGGAATGGCTAGTGGCCTGTGCTGAGGTAGTAAAAGGAAATCCCTGAGCCTCTTTTTAGATTCTGAAAAAACTTGGCCCTCCCAGTGGAAATGCTCCCTCATGGTATGCAAGGTTTCCCCAAAAGAATAGTCTTCTGGAGGAGAAGCTGAAGGAATCGATTCTTCATCATCAGAATCCTCATAGGGTGGAAGAGAATATTCCTGATCAGAAGTGGAATCAGAAGAAACAGAAACCTGATCTCAAGATTCATAGTCAGTCTCTTGCCTAGGCCTCTTATCAAGAGGGGGATGGGAACTCCTGATCAAGGTAATCAAGTAATACCTTGAGTTTCCAGCTTGTCTATCTCTCTCTTTTTCTTTACGTTTTTTGTGAACTCCGGTAGTCGGATGGCTATCAGACGACATTTCTGGATAATTAAACCGGTGTCCAAAATAGTTTAAAGCAAAATCATACCGACGTTTAATAGTGCGTTGGTTAAATCTAGCACAAAACCGGCAACCAGAAACGTTGTGATCAGGGCCTAGGCAAGGAATACAGTAAGAATGAAAGTACTTATGAGGTATTTGCTTTCCACAAGAAATACAATTATTTACTTTTTCTGACATCAGTCTGGAGCAAGAAAAATGTTTCCCCTAACGGGGTACTTAGCTTTATTGAAGACTTCCAATCTGAAACTTGAACACGAAAATCTCAGGAGTCGGCCGACCAGCACTTGTGAACTGCTTCTGCTTCGGGCACCACGCGGCAAGAAAGACTAAAGAAAATGGTGTCTGCCGCTTCTTTTATACCCCTGATGACCTGACGTCAGGGAAGGGGTGACAGCAGCCGAAGCAGGACACAGGACTTTGGAATTCAGGCCCACTGAGGGCAACCTGCCAGCAGAATTACCCAAATGTAATGACTGCAACAGTGAAACATGAAGAACATCCCCAGAAGCGTGAAATTCAAAATCCTGTCATTACAGGATTGTGTTTAGCGCTTCTGGTGTTCCGATGCCCGTAAGTATGTATGTGTAAGTGTCTGTTTGAGGGGTAGTGGTGTGTCTAAGTGTGTGTTGTGAGTTTGGTGTGTGTTTGTGAGGGAATGTAATGTGTGGGTGTGAGTGTGCCTTGTGTGTCTGTTTGTGCGATCTTGGAGTTAGAATAATAAAGAAGGTGGGTGGGTTTGCAGGGGGGCTCACCCCCCTGCCTATACGGTATGTAGTATTGTGTGTTAGGTACTTTGGGGTTCTTGGGTATGTGTAATTTTGTGATGTTTGTGTTAGTGTTTTGTGGCTCTGGGTTTCATTGTTGCGAATGTTCGTTGTTATGGGGTTTCGTTGATGTGGTCTCATTGTTCTGGGTTTCAGTGAAGTGGGATTTCGTTGTAATGAAGTAGATATATATATATATATATATATATATATATATATATATATATAGATACATGTATATGTGTGTGTGTGTGTATATATATATATATATATATATATATATATATATATTTATATATATATGTATATTTTTTTTTAATTTAAATGTTCAATTAAATGAAGTTATGTGATTTTATGTATAAAAAGGAAATGACCTAGGTGATGATGTTTTCTGAGGAAGTCAAGCTTACAGCTGACAAAAGCGCTAAAATAAAGAGTTGTGTTGACCGAGTGCCGGTTGCTCTTTTTTCTTTTGTACATCAAGCACCTAGTGTCATTGCTCTATCCCCCACAAGTCAGTATATCTGGCACTGAGAAGGTTGTCAACACAAACACCACACGTCAACCACCACCCACACCTACACAACACCCCCCCCCCCACATATGCAGAGGTCCTCAACAAAGAGACCTCTGAGGCAAAAACACACTCAGACTCCATAGCTCACCACACCACACATAGTCCACACACCTGTGTCTCACAGCCACTAAAGCCTAAACATAAACCCAACATATTAGTCACAGGACCCTCCATTGTGAGACACACAAATTTACCCCTCACCAGACTGGAGAAACTCGCAGTTAGTTGTTTGTCAGGTGCCATCCACCACATCACTCATGCACTCAAGTCTCTCAACAACAGGTACTGTTATGACTTTGTCATAGTCCATGTTGGTGTGAATGACTTGAGACATACCTCCCTGGACCATATGGAGAGAGACATGACTGAGTTCAATGAATGTGTGTCTCAGGCAGGTATGTTCCTAGCCTTAAGCAGCATTCCACCATCATCCAGAATGATGCTTCAGTACAAACAGAAAATGATTGATTTTAACAACTGCCTTAGTTTCTGGTGTCATTCCAAGGGGATCCAGTACCTTGCAACCTGGGAAGGCATGATCAAAGGACCACAATGCTTTTCCAGAGATGGACTGGATCTGTTTCCCTTGGGCTTCAGGCTTCTGGCAGACTCTTGCCATCCCCGCAGTGCCTTTTTTTTTTTGGCAATGCCATGAGATCAAAACTATCAACATGAAAATTTAGTCAAAACGCAAATTAAAGGTCATATGCTACTAAATACTAGGAATCTACACATGAAACTAAACTCACTGCAAGCATTCTTAACCCTGGAAGATGCTGACATTTGTGCAGTTACAGAAACGTGGTTCAAAGCTGCAGACAGCACCCCAGCCATACAGGTTACTCATCCTGTCATACATTCAGATGCCAAACCATGGGCAGTAAAACAAAAGGAGGTGGAGTTGCAATATATATTAAAGACATAAACACCTCCAGGCTGATCAAACAGTATGATGCACAGGAGACACTCCAGGTGCAGTTAACCATTGACAAGACCCCTATTCAAATCATAGCAAGCTATAGGCCTCCAACTCTGACTCAAGATACCCACTCCACCTATCTGGACCTCTTCGAATCTATCACGAATCAACCCTTTACCCTGATCCTGGGGGACTTTAACTATCCAACCATAGATTGAAAGAACTACTCATGCCAAAACACAAATATCCTGAGATTCTTTGATTTCGTTAATGCAAATGCCTTGGACCAGCTGTTCAGCACCTCCAGAAGAGGTCATAATATCTTGGACTTGGTTTTAACCAACATGAGTAACCACTGCAGCATCCCTACAGTGTCATCCTTCCTGGTAAGATCTGACAACAAAGCGGTCACTTTCTAAGTCACCATCTCTCCCAAAACACCCAAGCTAGGTTCAAACAAAAAAACTTCTCCAAAGCTGATTATAACCTACTGAGGGAAGGTGAAAACAGTTTCACAGCTCCATCCCCATCCATAGAAAATGGCATATATGTCCAAACCTACACCAAAATGCTACACAAGCATTTATTTAGCTGCATGGAATCAGGAATACCAAACAGGAAAAAATCCTCCTCCTCAATGAAGAGTAAACCTGTCTGGTGGACATCCACAATAAATAACCACTATAATAAAAGGAAAAAAATGCTGTCCAGGACCAAGAAGGAGCAGGTGCCTAATTGGAAGCAATCTCTCCTTAGCCTGAACAAGCAAACAAGAGCACTTGTGGAATCCTTCAAAGCAAATGGAGTCCAAACTGGCCCCATCTACTAAAGACAATCATAAGGCCTTCTTCACATATGTCCGCAATCTCAAAGAAAGCACTCAGATCTGCTCAGAACAGCTGGTCAAGGACACCACATACACAAACGCTGTAGATATACCCAACCTGCTGGCAGGCAGGTTCAGTGAAAACTTCATCCCTCTGCCCCCCCCCCTTATCTCTAGGGCGCAAGTCATTACTTCCCTCTCAAAGGCAAAAACTACAGCCTCCATGGGACTCAATAACATCCCACGCTACATCCTACAGGAACTTGTAGCACCATTAGGCACCCTATTCAACCAAAGCCTGAGTACCGGCTTCATCCCAGCCGAGTGGAGGACAGCCACTGTCATCCCTTTGCACAAAGGTGGTGTGTCCACCAATCAAGGAAATTTTAGACCCATCAGCCTAACTACCCTGATCTGCACGGTCATGGAATGGATTATCATAAACCTTATTAACAAGGACGTTGATGACCTCCAAACACTTGATCCCACACAGTAGTTCATGCCTGTTAAATTTGGCTGACGACTTTGAGACAATCACCAAAGTCATGGATGAGGGGAAGACGGTGCACACCACCTACCTTCACCTGGGTAAAGCCTATGATACTATTCCCCACTCGGATATAATAGATAAACTCTCTCAACTAGGCATCAATCTATATGTTACCTGGCTCACTGACAGAACCCACCTAGTCAAAACAGGGAAAGCCACCTCTAGCAAAAGACTTGTGACGAGTGGTGTACCCGAGGGATTGGTCTTGGGGCCTCTATTGTTTGGGATATACTTTTCTGAGGTGCAGGCCAAATCTGTTGGCTACGACTGACCAGGTTTGCAGATAACTGCAAGCTCAATGTTGTCATCAATTCTTCTAGTGATGTGGACATCTTCCAAGAGGGTCTCACCCAAACAAATAATTGGTGCCAGAAACATGGCCTCAAACTGAATGCCA